>NW_020897702.1:1149074-1310671 GCF_003984885.1 Neopelma chrysocephalum
TCTTTTCTTTTCTTTTCTTTTCTTTTCTTTTCTTTTCTTTTCTTTTCTTTTCTTTTCTTTTCTTTTCTTTTCTTTTCTTTTCTTTTCTTTTCTTTTCTTTTCTTTTCTTTTCTTTTCTTTTCTAAATACAGTTGCAGCCAGATAAGTACTGACTTTGCCTTGGAGTCAGAACATCAGGTTGAAGGTCAGGAGAGTGCACTGGGTGGGTATGGTTGACTGCAGTTCTGGCCTGGAAAGGGCACATCGAGGAGACATGGCTTGACTGTTGCTCAGTGAGATTAGGCCTCCAGAGCTCAGTGTCATTCTTGCTGCTACTAGATTGCCTACAAGACAGCATGGCTGTAGTGAATTTAATAGCTTGTCTGCCTTAGAATGCAGAAAAGTATGGGAAATTCCATATTACTGTTATTATTATTACTGCTTTGTTGGTTCTGGATATGATTTCCTGTACCAGCTCAGAGTCATTAGGTAGTGGAGTCAGCAAACACTTTCTTAATTCCTCCATGTGGCAGGAATGTCTGCCAACAGTGTTGCTATATCCATGCTGTCTGCTTGGCTTCACTGTCTTTTCTGCTTTAGTATTCCATCCAGGTGTAATATAGCTTGGGGAACTTCAAGAATTCCAGCCTTCTGCTGGCTATTACAATGTGAAATGCTGAACATTTTATGTTCTCATGAAATCAGTCACCAAAGAAATGTTTTATCCAAATTTCTTCCTTTATCTTTGTGGTTAGAATCTGTACCTGACAACATTTTGTCCTTACAAAGCCACAGTAATTTATGTATTGAAGTGCATTGTTGGATGCTGGTCGGCCAAATTATGCATCCCTAACAGAGCCATATTTTAAGACTCTGAAGACGAGTTTTTCTGAAATGCTTAAATTCACTTTATTGTCAATGGAAAGTATTAGGTGATCATGAAAACCTCCAGAGGGAGTTCTTACTCATCAAAGTTTGAGTACAGGAGTTAGGTGTACATGACTTTTTCTGGTGCTTTAAAGCCATTTATCTTCCTCCTTTTGACTGTCTATGGAACTTAGGGACTTCCTCAGAAAGGGCTGCTTCACTACGCTATTAAGATATAGAAACATAGCAGTTAAAAGTACTAAATCCCGCCCAAGAAAATCAGATCCTCATCTGTCCAGCTGATATATGCACTTTAAACATTTACATGTAGAGAATGCAGTTCTCCTGAGAGCCAGGATAAAAATAAACCCCTCTGCTATTTGGAAAGATGGTCTTTCCCCCAGAATTCTGGCTCTCCCCTCGTTCTTCACAGAGCTCACAGGGGAAGGCAGTGAGTAGTGATGCCTTCCTGAACCTGACCATGTCCTCTTATTGCCTGGATTTGTACTCAGCTTGTAGCACTGCCTTCAGCACCTATTTTGTCTCGTACTTTTTTGTGAACATGGTGGCTGAAAGTTAATGAGTTTTCAGGGCAACATTTTCTGATACTGAAAAGGTTTCAGCACTATAATTTACATAAACATTATTGTTTAATAATGGCTAACACTGCAAATAGAAAAAGTCTTAAAAGACTTATTGAGCCAATATTTAACTTCTAATTCCTCTATCACATAAAACATACTCGTTAATGCAAGGACTGCCTAAATAAATTCTAAAGCTCAATTAACTCCATCATTAGATGTTTTTAAAATACTGTTACACCATTATTAGACCTAGAATTCTCCAGATACCTCTGGTCTTTTTAATTACCTGCAGTCATTATAAAGAGCAGTCACTGCAAAGTTCATTCATTTTTTCCATGCTTCCTACTAATCCACTTAGGAAATTTGCCATCGAGGAACCTTAGGAGAGGTTGTCTTTAATGAGACCCCTATGGAATAATGGGCTATTCATTTCATTAAATGTCACTTGTATCATATTAACATATTCACGTGTTAATAAAAGGACAAGTGCCTCATATGCTGCTTATTCGTGATGTAAAACCTTGGAATGGGTCAAATATGTGTGTTAATAATTAACATTTTTCATAGAATTATTTTAATGTTTATTAGTTGGTTCTTTGTTTAGGACATATCTGCAGTGAGGTACATTAAGTACACAGATAATGTCCAAGGTCAGATGGTGATGTCTTCTCATGTTCAGGGACTGCTGCTTCTTCTGGGAATCAGGGTGCATGAATAGCCAACAGCAAATCCTGTACAGAGCCAGATGAGAAAGTTGCACTCTATTTTAAAGGCAATGAAATTCATACATAACTTATGATGAATAAATAGTTCTGCAAGCACTGCGACCACAAAAATTTGTTTTCTTGGAGATTTGTGTTTTGTGGCTGGTGACAGATTAAACCCATAATCTGTGGCATCTTGGACTTGATTCAGTTGCCCACAGATACCATCCATGACATTTTAGATATCATAGGATACCTGAGACATTGTGGAATGCTGGTAGATACAAAAAGGGCTTATAGGAAACATTCAGGTTTCTTACTTGGTAACAAGGATGCAGGCAGGATGCCTAGGAGCATCTCAAATGGCACTGAGCTGAGCTGAGTACTAGTTCTCCACTATCTGTATTGGGATCTTGGGTGCTCAGCTCCCATAAGACATCTCCAAATATGCACATGCAATTAAATACTTTAATGAAAATCCAAGTAGCCAACTCCTATCCCCCTTTATATTTTTTATTTATTTATTTTATTCTATTGCTTATGTCAGGCAGTGACTGCCACCTGGAAAGGGTTTTCTGTCCTCATAGATCTCATAGCGGAACTGGAAAAGCTTTAAGTGCAAAACCAGGATTTCCAAAATCAAGTGTTGTTCTGTACCTTTGACTTCCCTGCAATCCACAATCTTTCTCAAAAGCACATCACTGCATTGGTCAGTACAATCCATTTTTCACTGATATCCATGCCCTTTGCTGATATAAGCAATTGGCTCAGATTATATGTATGTGCATTTTTCTATTAAGCCAGCCTCAGTATCGCTTCCAAATTGTAGAGTCTGGTCTCAGCTATGAAGTGCATTTCCTCACTTTCATTGCTATATGATATAATTAGTCAGCCAACACTATTCTCTATAATAGTTACTGATAAATTCCCAGATCCGAGTTTCTCTCCTTATAATACACATTCAAGGTGCCATTCGAGACATAATTTTGTCCTTAGTCTGATGATCCATTTATGAGAACTGGATATATCCAAGGCAGAGCTACTCTGATATCCTTACCTGTGATGTTTTAACATTCATGTCATTTTCAAAAGATAGTTATATAGCTGTTAGTTAATCAAAACATTACAAATCTGAATGCCAATGTGTTCTACAACCATCTAATACCATTCTGTCAGAGCAGAAGTGCTTTAAAGTGGGTACAAATGTGATCTATGATTTTAAAGCCCCATTACACTGCCAGGTACTCCAAAGTGGCTTAAGTATAATTGAAAATCAGGATCTCCATCACAAAGGTAAATGATCCCACCAAAAGATCAAACTCATCTCCACAAAACAGCAGAAGCAACAATAGTAGAGACAAATCTCATCGGGGGCCTCCTGTCTGAAGCTTACAGAGCCAGCTGCAGAGCCAATAGTGAGAAGGGAAAACAAACGCAAAGCACAAGACGTATCTCATATGGGACCGTCTTTTACTCAGGGGATGAAGCACAGCTACTGCAGCCCATCTCAATTTATATCAGATGCAATATTCCCAAAGGAGTCCTCTCTCTCCTTAGAAGGTGCCTTTTTTTTTTTAATACAGTAATAAATTCTGAGCTGAGACAAACCTAAAGCAGTGTAAGGAAAGGAAGTTCATTATAATTCAGAGAAGTGGGAGTTTTTTTGATAATTTTAGCATCTCAAAGGTCAGTGGCTACTGCTTCTCTTTGTCCCTGAGGGGTAACATTGCCTTTTCCTGCAGTGTCCCTGTTTCATCAAAATCAGAGGAAATCTATGAGCTGTGTGATAACCTTAGCTAATTTTTCAGAGAGTGGTAATGTGAAGGGCTGTGACATCAGCACTGAGATAGAATAATTCTGATAATGTATCAGCTTCTGAGTGCATCTGCGCATGCCAGCCTAGGAACTAGGAATTCTGAGAAGATCAGCTTTTCATCTCAACACTATAATAAAATGCAAGGTTTATCACCAACCAAGAGTGAAGAAATACCAGCTGTTCCTGCCTCTTTCTGTGATCTATTCACATTTGAAGCACTAACAAAAAAAGAAGCAGATTCCCTACTGGTTTAGAGCCTGAAAATGTCAAAGGCAAATAATCATAGGTTGTGTTTGGCCAGAGACACCAAAGACATATAAAAGGGATTTAAGTTCTTTTTCTTCCCAAAACTCAGCTATGTTAATTGCAAGTGCAATTTTCACAGTTTTTTTTATTGAGACAGTGTTTAAATAAGCTGGATCTGATTTTGAGAAGTACTAAACATACATGAGGGGAGGCTTTCGTTGACATTGACATCAGATCCTTTGCCTTTGTAATCTCTTGACTGCAGTCAGGGATGCTAAGCATAAGACTGATAGAAAGACACACAAATTTTCACTGGACATGCTCATCTCCTTGTTGGAAGTGGAGCTTTTTTTCTACACTCTTATCCTAAAGCGAGCATATAATATGTGCTATGTTACGCAGTTGGGCTTCAGACCACTTACAGACTACAATTCCCTTATTCCTGACTCCTTAGGTTCTCTTTTGTAGTCTCTCCTCAAGTTTTTAAACAGAAAACTCAGGACAAGAATAGTTATGCTTTCTCATCTGATTTTATGCATATCTATCAAAATGCACTTATTTTTTCCTTTGGCTTTTTGACTGTATTTCAGATCAGAAGAAACCTAGCAGACAGGCTCTTCCTGTGTTGCACCTTTTGAGTCTTGGAAGCTCAAAGCTCTGCTAAAGTGTAAACCAGAGCAGTAAGAGAAGTGCCTGATCCAGCCATTTGGAGAGAGAGGTTTTGTCTGTGAAAGGCAGATCAACTAGGTCATATTAGATTTCTAGCTTATGGTCTCCAGCAGAGGGTCATGCTGGCTACAAGCAAAGCTATTACCCCGGTCTAGCCAAACAGAGAGGGTAATGCAACACTTAGTTATATGTAAATTGTGTCATGAATGCAATGTCTTATATTTTGTCAATCTGATTAATTCTAATATTAAGTTTTTCCCTTTCCTGATTTTCAGTTTTTGCTAGTTTGGAAAACCTTACTCTTATTTTCAAAAATCACCCAAGGTCTTTGGAGGGCCAGCTCTGTGGTGGGAGAGACAAGGCAGCATGGGGAGAACAGGACCTGTCTTGGTGTCTCTAATGAGCCCTCTTCATTGCATTTCCCAATGTCCTTTCCTTATGCTACACTATTTGAGAGCTCTTTTAATGAAAGATGCTATAAAAAGATTTTATTTCATAATGATTTGTTATTACCCAATAAAATGGAGCAAAGCTAAACACATCGCTGTTGAGAAGACTCAAGGAATGAGTGAGAAAGATGGTTTAGCAGTCTCAGGATGGTGGGCTAATAGCTGCGTGCTGGGGATGATTCATTTGCCATAATTTTATGCACATGCCGTTCTATGGGCACCACTGATTCACATGAGTGTCAAAAGAAAGCCCTATAAGAAAAAGTCAGCCAGAAACTGATTTATTCCCATCACTCCCTCTGGAAGATAGCTTTCTTGAGCCGTATTCCCCAGTATTGAAATCAATGAAACTATTCTGTTTGGCAACTATTTCTTTTTGTCAGCAGAAGAGCTACGGCAAAAAAATTTGTGATTTGATTTATAATCTCTGTTCCAAGTTGTCCTGCATAACTAACTAAAGGAGATCAACTGGTGCCAGTCTTTCATTCTCTGCCACTACAACAGACTCATCTCTGCTTAAAATCTGATTTTTCATGGAATGAAATGAAAAATTCCACCAGCTTTTTATGATTTGATTCTTTGTTGCTTTCTCATAATTTACACTTTGGTATGTGCATACATTTTAGTAAGTTGCTGCGTTTCTTGGTCTGTAGTCCTGATTATCAGTAAGAGGTAAATTCATGTTCCTGGTTATGGGCACTGTGAATGACTTGACATTTGGAAGCAGTAAAACATCAAAGAGTGCTATTTAATCAACCTTTTAAGTTTTGGACGTGCTGTCATGTAGTGGATGCAAAGTCCTCAGCAAATAACATCACAGGTGAAGGAAGGATTTGACTTAGTATTTCTGTTGCCCTTAAACTGAAGTAATTGGTTTTAATATGTGTAAAATAGTTAACAATAACAAAGGAGTTATTACTATTCAACAATAATAAATTCCCAGAAAAGTTGAATATGAGTTTGATTTTTTTCACCTAATAAATAGAAAAGCATCAGAATTAGTTATAAAAATTCACAAGTTTTCAATGTGAGACATATATTTAAGCCTTTCTCCCAGGATAATTTATTTCCATTAAGCCCAGCTCAGTAATAACCAGTCTTCAGTTTTACCACCTTCTAGTTACTTACTTGTCTATCTGAAAGAAGACTGGTTGTTTTGATACAGTCAACCCATGCCAAGCTGAATGGATTAACGCAGCCCTTTTCATGTCAAATCACTTCACAAAGTCCTAAAAGTATATTATAGCTCTGAACTGTAACAGTGTACTTTTGGTAGGCTTTAGCAATAATCCCATGGAGATTTATACCCTGTAAGCTTGTTTTATTGCTTTAAAGTATTCTTTGTACTAGTACTAGAGACACAAAAATTCAAATTATCACTTGAATTAAATGAAAGGCATCCCACTTTTCCCCAAAATTAATTCTTAACAAACTATTTTCCTGTTTCCTATCATGCAAGTTGTGACATTATGCCTCCTGGCTTTCTATTAATTGTATTAAATCACTAGCTGATAAAGGATAATTTTTTTTTTTAATTTACTAATGTTCCCACTAATTCTGTATGTTGATATATCTCTGAAATAACACTGTTGCCCCTTCATGAAGGGACAGAGGTCTAAAACCGGAACAAGCAATATATGGTCCAGGTACAAAAACCTAGCTATGCCAGTGATACACAGGTTTCAAATTAATTCTATCACTCCCTTATGGCAGAGTCTTATTTTCCTCTATTTCTTACCCTAGCATGGGCTGCAAAGATACAGGCGGGCATATAGTGACTGCGGAAGAGAAAGCCTTCACATTGCCAGAGGTCTCCAATGGCTCAAGAGGCATAAAAACTGCTTGCTTTCTCTGATTTTTTTTTCCACACTATATCCCACAGTAGGATTATAAGGCCAGAATTTATCTCTTAAACCTTACCAGGGTATTTGACTTTCTGTAGTATATCACTGTTCTGAACTTGGGAAATAATTATAGTATTTAAAACTGCCACCTTCATCTAAGAAGGTAACCAACCTGGAGCCCACGTGTGTTTTCTTCTATAGAATGTCAACAGCCATGTGTAAATACGTCTCTTTTCTTCATTTATCCCTCCCAGCTGAGCTATTTTATTTGTTAAAAATGTTCTTTCATTCATTTAATCTTGTTCTGGAAGACACTGAAGCATTTCTAAGAGGGCACTTAATTTCATTAGCTTTTCTGAAAACAAAAGCAAAGTATGAACACCTAAGTAGAAAAATTAAATTACTAGATGCAAGTCAGAGGAGTGAAATGCCCTGATACCAGCTTTACAGACAACAGACTCTTTATAAACTCATCACTGTGGTAAGTAAAATTATAGCCAGTCTCAATAACAAAACAGTGCAAGGAGGAGCAAGACGGGCTGACTTACTGCTGTGGTGCTCTGTGTGTGTGTCAGGACAATAAAGCTATGTCTGAAATTCAAAGAGCTATCAAAGCAGTCTCATATGGTCCTCTTCTATTAATCAAATAGTTTCACTAAAATATTGAACATTGTTCCTCCTGAGCTACATTTTATCTCCTTTTATCTAGTCTCTGAAAGTCATGGCTGCAGAGGTGTTTTCCTCTCCAGTATCTGAAAACCCTGAGATTGATTTATTTGCTTCTGAATGTAACTGAAACAACTGAATGCTATTTTTCCTCTGAATAATGCTAATAATCAGATAGATGCATATAAAGTCCAGGAAAACATATATAAAGTTTATAAATATTCATTTTATACGTATTTTAAAGATGTATTGTTTTGCTTTAGCCAGTGGGAGTTCATTATCAAGGTCTTGCAATTTAAACAAAAACAAGAGTTTTTTTTATCCATTCAGCAATAGTAGTATCCATCTACAATAACTCAGCAGAAATCGATTTAATTCCCCTGATATAACATCAGCTACAAGGAATAAAAACCTTTTTCAATAAATTTAATTTACAAATTAAAATTCTCATAGATTTTTATGCCTCTACTTTAAACATTATTCCTTAAGTTTCACACACAAAGTGCTGATACTAATCAGTTGCTCAAGCAAAAAGTGTTTATACAAGAAAGGTATGTTCTTGGATGGTCACATAAGATTTGCATATAATTACATGGTTTCACAGGTAAAGTGTCCTGTGGTTACTCCAGGAGATTGGGCATACAATAACCTGATTTATAGTTTTTCTACTGTCATTGCCAATCCTGTAAAGTGCTGTTTGCTCTCAACACCTCCCAAAACCAAAGCTGTGGTCATTCACCCTGTTGCATGTAATACAAGCAGTAACAGCAGATGTCACAATGAAAACGTTGGATATTGATGCTAATGAGACAGTGGCAATCCTAGCCCTGATGAGGCTGAGAAAGCAGCAAAGTGCAGCCTGGAAACAGTCCCGAGCACCTTCATAGAGGGGTTTCAGAGTGGAACAGAACCACAGCCAGGGCTGAGCGTGGCCAAACATGTCGCAGCCACTGCTGCCACGAGCACTGCTGGTATAGCAAGTCTGCCAGCCTGTGCAGGACAAGATGAGATTGCATGTCCTCCAAACACTACCACTACACAGATAATAGTAATTAATAGCACTTTTATTCTCAGGTGACACTCTGTAGGCAGAAAGGGACATAAGATGCAGAAAAGTAATAAACACTATATTTGCCTGTATTTGCACTAGGCTTTTGTCAGTATTTCCAAGTTTGGAGATAATATAGAGCCTGACTGTAGGGTCATTCAATGTTATTCTACTTAAAAGTTAAGCAAAATGGTAGCTGATCATAAAATTGCTAGTTTTATGTGCAGACACTCAGCCATGAATTTAAAGGGAGTTGAATGGATAAATCCCCACCCATTCAAAGCAAATCAAAGGAAGGATAGTAGAGTCTTCTTGAATGGTCCAAGTTCCATATTTCAGTGAAAAAATTTCATGCAAAAGCATACTGGATTTTTGGCCTTCTCAGGGCTTTTGGGCTGGAGGTATTGTCACTTTTGGCTATCAAAAGTGCTAATAATGGGTGAGTCATCAGCAATAACAGTGGGAACAGCAGTGGTTAAACATGGACTGGTGACAAAATTTCATCTCTTATAATTTGAAGTCTAATTAGCATTAATATATTCTTCAAGCTAAATTGCACCAAGTGTTTTGCATACATAAGTACAGGAAAATATCATTTAATAGCTTCATAGATCAAAGCACTCTTTGGAAGACCTGAGTATCTGCTACACACAGAAGCAGCAGCATCAGTTGGGATTTTTAGCCCTTCTTCTGAGTGAACACTATGATGGCCTGCAGGAGGCAAACAGAGGTGGAGGGACTGGGAGGAACCTAAGTATGTGAAGGTGAACCCCAGATGCCATATGGAACTGCACTTTCTAAAGATCAGAAATGTCTGGCCCCAGATGCCCCACACAAATTAATTCTACCTTTGACAGAAACAGGTGAGACAAAAAGACTATGATTGAGGTTGGCTTTAGAGAGACCTTGTTCAAAATATACAATAAAAAGATATGCTATGATAGTCTTAGAATCATGGAGTCACAGAATGGTTTGGACTGGAAGGGACCTTAAAGATTGCCTAGTTCCAACCCCCCTGCCATGGACAGAGACACCTTCCACTAGACCAAACTGTGGCTCACAGCCACATCCAACCTGGCCTTGAACACTTCCAGGGATGGGGCATCCAAAACTTCTCTGGGCAACCTGTGCCACTGCCTCACCACCCTCAGAGTAAAGAATTTCTTCCTAATATCTAATCTAAACCTTCCCTCTTTCAGCTTAAAACCGTTACCCCTTGTCCTGTCACTATCATGGCCAGGCTTTGCAAACAAAGATTTGGGAAAGGTCTCTACCCACTTTTGCGACAAGCGCGCTGGTGGCTAAAAAGGCCAATACAAGATAGGCATGTCCGCTTGCAAAAGGCACAGCAGAAAGACTCCTTAGGTGGTAAATTCTGCAGGGCACAATTCTTTCTGCGTTGTCTTTTCTCCTCAAGAGTGATCCTGCGTGCTTTCTCAAAGGCATCAGCAGCGTTATACAAAGTGTGTCTCCAGACCTCCCGATTGGAGGCCAGAGTAGACCAGTTATGTTGATCAATATGGCCAAGGCTGAGATGTTGTTTGAGGGAGTCCTTGTGTCTTTTCTTTGGGGCTCCTCTCATGCGGCAGCCAGTGGCAAGTTCACCATAAAGCAAGATCTTAGGGAGGCGGTGGTCCTTCATCCTTGAGACATGCCCTGCCCAACGCAGCTGCATTCTCAGCAACATGGCCTCAATACTTGTGACTGCTGCTTGTTCTAGAACAGATGTGTTAGTCACATAATCTGACCAGTGGATGTTTAGGATTGTACGGAGGCAGCGTTGATGGAAGCATTCTAGGAGACGTAGGTGGTGGCGGTAGATGACCCATGATTCGGAGCCATATAAAAGAGTAGACAGCACTATGGCTCTGTAAACACTGATCTTTGTACTTTTCTTCAAGTGTTTATTTCGCCAGACTCTTTTATGAAGCTTACCAAAAGCACTATATGCCTTCGCTAACCTGTTATCTATCTCCCGGCGCCCCCGGGGTGGGCAGCGGGACCCAGGGCTGGCAGCGGGACGCTAGGTAGGTGGCGGGACGCCTCCCCTCCCTCCCCCCCCAGCCACATGGGGTGGGACTGGGCTCCGTCCCGGGTCTTTCCGGCGCCCCCGGGGTGGGCAGCGGGACCCAGGGCCGGCAGCGGGACGCTAGGTAGGTATTTGTTCCTAACAACTCAGATTTTAGCAAACTTTCAAAGGCCCTTGTGCTAACTCTACAAGGCTTCGCAGACACCTACATCTTGACTCTGCTGGATCTGTATGAGCAAAGAACTGAGATTCCAAAGTTTTAGTAGTAATGCTTAGCATAAAAGCCAAGAATCAATGAAGTAAAGCTCTGTTTTTGCACCGTAGTTTATGTAGAATCTTACCTGAGATTAAATTACAGAAATATAAGTAAATAAATATTATTTATATTAGAAGTGGAATGTCATTACTTACAATTAAATACAATGCCTCATTGTTTTTATTCACTGGGGAAAAATTCTGCTATTTCTGCTGCTTTTTCTTTGGTGTTAATACAATAAACTGTGCATATCATATTTTGCACTTACTGTTCTTTCTAAATTTACTCTAGCATCAAAAGACTTCAAATTGAAAAACTCAGTTGAGCATCTGGATAACACATGGTTGCCCTAACTCCATGGTGCTGTAATACAAACTTTCACTAATCCAAGTGGTGCTACAGCTTCAGCGTGTTTTGATGTGCAAAGTATTATCATGTGTTAAGAACACTAGAGTTAATTTTTATGCACATATTAGAGAGATGTGTTTCTAAATCAACATCACATACAAAATAATTTCAAGGGTTTTTTTCTCCTTTGTGCATGTAATTTCTTATTTTGCCATCGTTGTAATCAAATAATGCTATCGGTTTTAAGGCTAGTGGTTTCATATATTAGGTCAAAAGCTGACTTATTTATATACCATTGTCCTAGTTAGAACAGCTGGGACCAGTTCATCACTGTATGGGTGTAACCCAAAAGTGCGTATTCTATAGCCTTCCATGCCATTTCCCAGAAACTGTTATCAATAGACTATTTACACCCTCTACCCAGAGCAGCCTGACTCCTCAGGCTATAAACTGGGTGTTAAGAGGCCTGCGAGATAGGAGGGTGCTCCTGTCCTCACACCCTTTTGTGGAACTCCCCGCCCTGAGGGAAGTACTGGGCATTCTTGCCTGAACTGGAGAATATATAATCTTGGAGTCTTGGAACCTTTTTAACCACTCGTCGGATCCAGAGGAAGACTGCAGACCACCACTCTCAACCAGACTGCAACCACCACCCTCGACCGGACTGCAGTCACCACTCTTGACTAGACTGCAGCAGCACTCTCACCAACAGGTTTTTCCCCTCTCCCTTTACTTTGGACTCAGGGGGCCCAAAGAACACCACTCTGTTCATGCCTCAGGGTGCTGGATTATACATTTGGGTTTTGTGGGTTAAAACCAATTGTTTGTCTGTATAATCGTACTTATTGTATTATTTTATTAAATTGTTATTCTGACTTATAATCTCTCTTTTGAGTTGAGTTCATTTCCCCTGCTGGTTTTACCTTTAAACCAGCACAACCATGTCAACTTCATTCTCACAGAGGGGTTCCCTTTGGATAATGGATTAACTTCAGAGATTGGAAAAGTCATAATTATAGCTCATCCCCCACTTTCTCATAAATGGAGAGTGAAAATGAAATCTAGAGTAAGGATATTATAACAAAGAAGACCTACATCTTCTAAGGTAACAGTTAGTAAACAGTATTATTCTTCCCTTTAGTACAGATGCATATCCCAACATCTACTCTTGCTCAGTCAACTCGCATCCACCTTTCTGTTTTCCAATATCAAATATCCTGTTCCCAAATAACTAATTACATCTGGTGCTGTATGAAGAGGATATCCTGATCAGGCGTCTGCTGATGGTTCCATTTGACATCAAACAGTTCATGACTTGGGTCACAGAATGGTTTGGGTTGAAAGGGACTGTAAATATCATCTAGTTCCAACCCCCCTGCCAAGGACAGGGGCACCTTCCAATAGACCAGGTTGCTCAAAGCCCTATCCAACCTGGTCTGGAACACTTCCAGGAATGGAGCATCCACAACTTCTCTGTGCAACCTGTTCCAGTCTCACATTATAAAAATACTCCTCTATTTCTTTGAATGTTACTATTACCTTTGAGTCCCTCATTTCTTAAAAAAAAAAAAATACAAGGGAATTCAATTTGCCTAAAATAGAAAATGGGCATACGTCCCTTTTATTACACAAATTATCTTTGCAATGCAGAGCACTGGTAAAGAGCCAATCTCCTATTTCAAATTATTCTGCACAAAATATAAACATATACTTTTTTTAATCTTAAACCCCCCACATATTTCTCTTTAGCATGTGATTACCTCCCCCTAGGTGACAGAGCATTTTTGTTTCCTTACCCTTTTATCACTTGGATGGAAGTGCTACTTGTCCCATTCACTGGTTCTGATTTTCAGAAGCCTTTAGAGACTTGCACATTTCCAGTCTTTCACATTCATAATGAGAAATCTTTTTAGCAAAAACCTGATGGTGCAGATCAGACTTCCTACTTGCTGTGATGATTGAGGACAAAAAAATATATGAATCCTGTTCTATTTCATGTATTAACTGTCAGTTTTCCTATAAAGGGTTTCCCTGGTTCAATTTCACTTTGACAGAACAACTCCCATGGATCTATTTCACCAACACATGAAAAATGTGAGGCAACTTATTTTTATATGGAAAAATGAGTCTACCACAACCAACATTTACACTTATATTTCTGGGGAAAGCAAGCCTGTCTGCAGAAGTAAGGTTTTCTGTGTCCAGACTTTTCTCACGCTTCAGCAAGGAAGGTATCACATGTGGCATATTTTAGCTTATTATCACCCAAGTTAACTCTTAGTCTCAATGGTTAAGCATAAGGTGCAGGTGGATCCTATAAGGCTGATAAAAACTATACTAAAAACTAGTGGTTTGGATTATAAGTGTTTTGAAATTCTGTGCATTTGCTTAAATTAGAGATGGCTTTAATTTATCCAAATAATTAGGAGTGTGCTTTCTCATAGGAGAGATTTCCTTTAACCAGAAGTAACCTTGGTTGCAAATGGTTTGAGGTCCTTTTAAGCCAACTGTTTTCTACTATTTGATGAAGTGCAAAAAAGAGCACTCTCCTCCCTGCTTGTAGGATTAATTAGTACATACATTACATTATTTTCACAGTGTTTTTCCCATTCAAATTTGATTAACAGCCTTCTATTTGCAAGAAGCTCTCTTGTTCTCTCCAGAGATTGATTAGCCAGAGAGAATATTCACACTGCACGCTCAGTTTTATCTGCACCTGGACATAACTCAGGTGCTCTTTGTTTGCCTTGTCCTGCTGTTGTGGCTTAAATTTTTGCCTTTCCTCTAGTCGCATATAAATTTAGAAAATTCCTCTTCTTTTCTTCTTTCATTTTTCCAACAGCTGTGCAAAAATTTGTATTGACCTGAGCTACACTTTCTATTCATTACTTTTATTTATTGTTTGCCTATTCTCTTAATTTAAGCTTCCATGCCGCTTCTGTATCCATGTTCTTTATTTGTGTTCCTTGGATACTGAGTCACAAAAGACATACCTGAGCCACCCACCACCTTCTCTTCTGATTTCACTGTGCCTTAGTGAAGTATTTGGAAAGATCAAATGGGTTTCAAGGGTGTATTTTTAACTGTGCCCAGTTCTGACTGCTGGTGACCTGTGGCCATATTAGATTATGAAGAGCCAGTACATATCCTTCTTCTGTTTTCCTGCAGCCTGGCTCTTGGTGTGTTGGATGGCATTTTACCAATACATAAGCACAGTGCTATATTAAGTCTGTGTCAATTAGTTATCGAAGCATTTTGTTATGGCAAATATTTTTTCCTTAGCTGTTTAATGTACATGGCAGCAAAATTATGTTACATGTGTGATATAGGTGGCTTGCAGCAGGAATACTGTCGTAACCTTTTAAGATTAGGCTGCAATCCCTGTTATTCGGTTTTGTAGATATGAGCTAGTGACAGCTCTCAAAGGTGATAATCATATTAGCTGGTTTACCAACTCCTGTAGCTCAAAAATGAGTGGGTTTATCTCTCAAATAAGTAAGTCAAATCAATTACTATTCATTAATATTCAACATCAATATTAAATCTCCATATATTACCTAAATGGAATTGTGCTTGTAGCGCTCACATCCTCACTTTCCAAAACTATGATCTCAGAATTGCTCCCATTTATATGCCACTTGTTTATGGCACTTGAAACATTTAATTTCACTGCTGTATTTCTCTCCCACGCCTGTCTTCACTCGATGTTTTTAAGTCAGTAGCTGTCATGCTTTTAAAGACTGTCGTTCTAAGTGTACCTAGCATAGGTACAGTTCTGCTGTGCTTCATTAGACACAGCAGAACACGTGTCTTATATATGATCACATGCAAACTCAGAAATTACAGTAGTTAGCTGCTTTCTCCACCAAATCCTAGTATGAATACAAACCATTCTGGGAGTAAGTTCATGATTAGGTAACTTACCCATGTACTCTGCAGTCTGGACCTGTATTGTACTAGATGACTGAAAAATTACATTTGGCCCATGCTTAGAATCATAGAATCGTTTAGGTTGGAAAAGACCTGTAAGATCATCCAGTCCAATATTAAAACCTACCCCTAAAGTGGGATGGACTCCACCTAATAATATTTAAACAAATCTTGCTCTTAGCATCCTTTCCCTGGCCTAGGAATGGAGGAGAATCTTTCTTATTTGAAGCACTTTAATGAAATTTAGATAAACATCTCTCCAATATGGTCCAAAGATGCCTGATTCTCAGTATGGTGGGAGGATAGCCCTTCTGTTCAGCATTTCTATAATTCCACTAAAATCTTAAATTCTGAAATAAACACCAAAATCTGCAATTAAACGAATCTGTAATAACTCGCTCCCTCAAACTGACATTTCTGTGTAATATTGCCACTTTTAACAAGAGGAGGAAAAACACATAAACTAAAAGAATTGCCTTGTCTTTCCCTATTATCCATTAAGATACTGGATCTATTTCCTCCTGTCTCAGTTTGAGAAAACTTGGAGGGGCAGAGACATCAGACAGAAGCCTCCTTCTTCAGATTAAAATACCCCTAGTTTCTCCAATACAAAGAAAGAGACCAAATGCGCCCAAATGTAAGTGAAAAAATAACACTTTACCAAGAAGAATGCTAGTAACAATACTGATAAAATGGGTTAAACCAACCAATGAGGAAAAACTTCCCAAGCCCCACCCACTGGACCAAATCAGGATGTCAGCTGGCCTCCCCCACCTGGAAAACCTGGCAGGAATGGTTGGAGAGTCAGCACTGCCAGGAAACAGTGGATAGCTGGGACAGCACAATAGCAGCACATGCTTGTGTTGCGCTGGAGTGAAGCTGTGATGCTGGTACAGGCAGTGGGAGCAGCACTGTAGACCACCCAGGCAACTGGAAGGATCCACAAGACACCCAGTGGATCCCGCAAAGAGACTTAGTTGTTGCAATTTTGATGTTCATCGATCAAAGTGGTGGCTGTAGTCCTGTCAAAGTGGTGGTCGCAGTCTGGATACATTGAGGTGATTGGGGAAACCCCCGTGGGGAGGGAAGCCCTGAAACTCAGAGTTACATATGCTCAGGATTGGATGGGAATGCCTTCTGTACCTCTCCTGGGGTAGGGAATTTTACTCTGGATGATGTAATACTGTGAGTCACATGATATATCGTGAGTCTCTGACACCTTCTAAGAAGTAGCAGCTGTCTCTTAACGCCACTGCAGCTGAGTCCATTTTGGCCCATTATGGCTCATCAACAAGAGATGAATATCTTCAGGCTGGGTGTGAATGTTTTGGGGAATTATCACAACTGAGTCATCTGTGTAAGGAAAAAGAAACACTATCCCACCTAGTAGGATTTGCCCCTTTCCTTATCTTGTTTAACATCCAGTTTGCAGCCTGGGGTGTCGGATGTGCATGGCTTCAGCCTCTAGCCTGGGTGGCCACTCTGCACATTATTAGCAAAGCACACTGCTGATTGAGCCATGAGCATCAATAGTTCAGTCTCTAAAAAAACCTGAGCGGTCACTGTAGGTAGTGGAATATTTGAGTAATTCTCCTTAAAGTCTCTTTAGAAAGAAGGCAAAATACAAAAACGCCAAAAAGGCATGTTTGGAGAAAAGAGAAAAGGTGGATATCAGAATTTTTGTGTAAACCGGGACACCTCTCCATTTAGATGTGCTTACGTATTAAAACCAGAACATGTTTATGCTAAGGTGGTGAGATAACCTTGTTTGTCACAACTGATAAGACAGTTAAAAGACTTCAGTTGTTTCTCCAGACATTTGCTGAAAGGTCATGAGAGGTGACATTATGGCCCATAATGGTGATGTGATGTAATGTAAATGTAAACCAAACAGTGGTTAGCTAACAGAATAGGGTATCCTGATGTGTACTACAGGACTCATATGAGGTATTAATTAAATAAGTAATGGATTGAAATGTTATACATTGTATCCAAAAAGATTGTTATACATTGTTTGATTTCTGATTCAGTGATAAAAGTTATTATTCTAACAGAGAAGTAGCTCCTTCCTCAAGATTGAAGTATAAAACCACAACTACTTTACACCTGCTGTAAATTTTTATCAGTTGGTGCATAGTCTTTTTATTTGAGTTGTATTGGAAAAAGAAATTGTCATACAAAAGTTGTTTTTCTAGTAACATTTATTTATTTCATCTACTGCCTAATTATCAGGAACAATATTTCCCCCCCCCAAACAGGGTTTCTAGCCAAGAAGGTGTGCTCAAATATCAATATATAATATAAGCTTTTGAGTGGGCTATTAGGGTATTTTTTTGAAATTACTTTAAAAACAGACCATGACAGACCAGTTACCCCGACAAAGACTGGTGTTGTTTTCAGAGGATGAGCACGGTCCTCAATTTACCTGTAGCATTTTTACCTCAATCAATGTAAAGAAATGAAAGCACTTCATACCCTTCTGGATGAATAACAGGATAGAAGCTTTTTTTTCACAGTGTAGTTATTGGAAGACAAAGAGACCAATTGGTGAATGAGAATTCTGAACAAAGTACTGCAAGTCATGCTTTATGTAGACACATAGCTCACTGGCATGTAGGAGCCATATTATGATGAACTATGAGAACTCTGTGTTCAAGGCCAGGTTGGATGGGGCTTTGAGCAACTCAGTCTAGTGGGTAGCATCCCTGCCTATGGCAGAGAGATTGAAACAAGTTGATCTTTAAGGTCCCTTCCAACCCAAACCATTCTATGTGTCTATGATAAAAAAATAGATTAAGTAATTTTAAGTTGTTTTCTGAACTGTGACTCAGGTGTTGGTGTTCAACCAGATTAAAGGACAGGCAACTAGGCTGTTTAGTTTCATTTAGTTATGTTGCGTATAGAATATATATAAAAGATATTCAGGGAAGAGCTCATCACATAAACAGGTAATTTCATGGCTATTACACAGGGTTAAATTGGTCTCTATTTTAACTATCCATATCTACAATTAAATATGTCTTTTATCAAAGCAAGTGATAGATCATAGGTGGTCAGGTATTTCTAGTAGCTTGAGAGCCAACAGTTGTTACTAAAGAACAAAGAAGAAATTAATCCTGTAGAGAAGTATGTCTTAGAGCAAAGAGAGACAGCTCTGGCCATTCTGGCCCTAGGCAGCTGGTTGGTAGATGTAAAGTGTGTGAAGAAAGGACCTGGATCCCTGACACTTGGTGGGTTAGGAATACACAACATAACAGAAATGGGAGAAAGGCTTTTTCAGCAGAGAAGAATTCTGTTCCCTTTGCATTGTCTCTGCTACTCAGGGGAGAGAATGATGAAATCATAACTGTTAGGTTAAGATGTGCTTAGCCTGAATGATGTGATCTGATAAACCATTTGGGAACTGGGGTGGTGCATTACATACCTGTGAGTTCACCAGGACCCCAATAATTTTGTACTATAGAAATGCCAAAATATAGATAAATCTATTTTTAATCAGAGAAATGAGGTACCCCAAATGCACTGTGAAATATATGACAGCAGAGAAATAAATATTTAAATGACATCATCTATGTTGTAAAAGAATAAGTGCCTGGAGTGATTCTTTGGCACTCTCCCAAGATACCTTTAAAATATGACAGTAATATCGCTCTGCTAGGTTAAGAAAGTTGCAAATTGGAAAGGGATGACAAGTTGCTGCCTAAGGTTTGCTTTATAAAAGTGTTGTTTCAAAGGTTAGTGATCAAGAGTGCTACCTTTACCTCCTGAGGTTTTCTGGTAAGTTCAGAGTTAACGGCCAAAACTTGAAGCCTTGCAAAACACAAGTGATAACTGGCTTCTGTAGTTGCAGTCCAGTCTGAGGGAGACAGAAAAAATAGTCTGGGCTTTAATTAGTTAAAAAATCCTAACATGTTTTTTTAACTACCTGTTTCACGGCTTTTTTTTTTTAAGATAAAATATCTGTAAAAGTCCCTGAGTATGAACAGTGATCATGATTATTTTTGTAGCAATCACACAGTTCTTAATCTCTCACACAAAATAAAGGATGCTGTGCAGAGAGCATGGTACAATAAATGCACCTAATCAGCTGCCAATTATCTAACTAGCAAATGTAAAACTGGGTGGAGAGATTTAGAAAATGTAGGGGGGGTTGTCAATTACTAACCGGCATTTACTTACCGGCATTTATTTGTGGAAGGAGGTCAAGTTGCTTCTTTCTTGGCACAATAAATGTCCTTGTGCATTCTCAGATTAAATGATTAATTTCAGACATAAAGGAGCTGGTGTATCACTATGAGCAAGGATCTCCCTTACTCTTGGTCATCTGAAAACCGCGGAGCTGCCTCAGTGGTACTGATGGAGAAAAGAAATGCTCATCAGCACTTCAGGTCCTTCCACCCTCAGCTAAACAGACAAACCAGGTTTTGGTGGCACTTGAGTGTCTCCTCTGACTTGAGAAAGCCCAGACAGCTAACTTTGACTAGAAACAATCTTTCAGAGAGCTCGCATGAATGAGGAAGAAGCTTGCATATACCTTTTGACAAATCAAGGTAGCAGAGGGAAATCCCATTTGTACCTGTCTATTGCTTTCTTTTTTTCTTTAGGGCTGTGTAGCTATTTGGTGCTTTCCTTATCTTTATCTACCCATATCTGAGTTATGCTGAAAACTAAAATTTTGCACTTACACATAGGTAACTAGAAAGCCATTAATTATTACTCAGTCAATATTGAGCAGCTGAATTAGCACAGCCAAAAAGCTTTAGAGCTTCCTTCATAGTGTGGATGAACTCCAAAGTCCTTACCATAACTGGGAAGAACAACAAGGAAAAAGATAAAAATCAACTGAAAATCTTAAATATACATCTATCTAGATTGTTTCTTACATGGAAAGATCTCAGTGAAACAAATGAGGTCAAAAGCTATTTTGACACATTTTAGAAGAAGTATGGAAACCATCTTAAAAGCCTGGAGAAGTCAGTAGATACTGACTTAGTTTATTATAATGTTAAATTATTGTAATGTTAAATTGATATTTAATATCCATGTATTGATGTTTTATAAGTAGTGTGCATAGGGGATTTATCTTCTTTCTCAAGTATTCATTTCATGCTCTAGCAGAACTTAAAGACTTGAACAGAACAGGACTCATTATACTGGTGTTTATAAGCTACTTAAAAAGGTGTAGAAGGACTATAATTTTCTATTACATTTTCTTTGACATTTTTCTGTGTGTGTTTTATTCTGAAACTATTTTGTCTTTTTTCTCTCTAGAGAAAGTGTCTAGAGACACATAACAAAATTTCTCCAGTTCAATTGTTAAATCCCTTGAAATAGCTTCTTTTGTTTTCTTGTCCTGTTCTCCTGGTTTTCAAAAACAGAGTATTGCACAAAAAAAGTCATGATTTGTAGAGACTTTCAGAAAAAATTTAAATAATTGCGGTTAATAGTTTCTGTGCTTAAGCACTTAAATCAGACTGTTGTCTTTTTTGTTTTTTTCCCTAAATAAATGAAATTCCAGAACTACTAGGCTGGGGCTCTTCATTCCCCTTCCCAGTACAAGCATTCACCTACCCTCATGCAGCTCTTCATCCACACGCAGATGCCCACAGCAGAGCCATGAACACAGAGAAGCAAGAGGATATTTCAGAGGCACGAATTACACTTGCAGACAATTCTTTCTTGAATTTTATCCTCTGCCCACTGTTAAAATCAACAATCTCTCCATTATTATTTCAAAACTCTGGCTACCCTAGGAGGGAGCGTGCTAAAACTTTCACACTCCTAATTCTGATTAAAAACAAGAGCCCCTTTCTTTGCAAGCAAAACAGGTAAGTAATACAGAAAAAGAATTGAAAATACTATAATCCCTTCTCCTGGTTGCCCAGATCAAATTTTTGTTACTGTTTGAGCTTTAGACTTCTTCTGATTTGCAGAGGCAAAAATGCAAAGTTTCAGTCACTTCTTATCTCCCTAAAAGGAAAAACTCTCAGTTCCACAGCGGTGACTGGAGCTGCTAAGGGGGCTCTGGCTGCCCCAGATGAAAAGAACCATGTCGCAGCTGCTGGGAGGTGACAGCTTTTTTCCTGCTGAAATTCACCCTCATCAGAAGGCTGTCACATCATCAGCTTTTAAGCTCTATGCAGACCATATTTCTTTGGACAGGATTTCCTAATATAACCTTGATGGTTGGCTGACCATGTCCTGTGCTTTCAGAAAGTCTTATGCAACACATATACCATGCCTTGCAGGAGAACAACTCTTTTTTCTTTGGTCATTAAATATAAAAACACTGCTCAGATGTGATGGTGATAAAGGCCTTTAGAAAAAACAACACATTCTTCTTGGTGACATTTTGGGGTGATTTTTCTATTATTTATACTGCTCTAATCCCTATCCAAATCATTCTATCTGACTTCTTTAAAGCTATTTCACCAAAATAAGCATAAAGAAATTACGGCAAATGATGCAATCAGCTGTTATGGGGAATAGCAATTTTGTGAATTTTAAAAAATGGAATGTTTTGCACACTAAAGCAGAGTGACTTTCAACTCTTTGTCCTTTGAACAGATACAAAGACACCACAAAGAATATTTTAATACCACCATAAGGAAAAATACGTACATTAGTTTTACATGAGGAAAGAAAATTGTTAAGTGTAAGCCTGAAAACCCATATGTCGTGCTGAGGTCAAATGAGATTGTATATGAGGAAGATGCAATTGTGAAAACACATAATTTCCCTTTTGTGTTAACACGTGGGAGGTGAAATTTTACCACCTTACTATGGCAATTGCATCTGCTATTGAACATCTCTTTACATCCGTAGGGTTAGTCTCTGAATGTTACTAGCATCTCTTCTTCTCTTTTATTTTAAAAAGGAAAGACATATGCAACTGTGTTTGCATTTCTCTTTGAAGAATCTCTATGCTCAGGGGTGCTGGGGCAGAGTAGCCGCTGTGCTCCCACTGCATCGAGACCCTTGGACACCCTTGCAGTAGCATTCACCCCATGCTGCTTTCTCCCAGGCTGATGCTAGCAGTTTTGGATAACATTTTTCCTATTTGAAATGGTTATATATGTGTGTGGACAGAGCAGTAGGATCAGCACAGACAACCTGGCTGGGTGAGGGCCAGTGCAGCCAGACAATGATGCTTTCCCTCTGGAGGGCTTACACTTGACCTTGAACATTGCAGGGACCAGAGCCACTGCTACTGAGCCTCACAAAAAGGAAAATAAGTGTGTGAGCTGTAGGAGTGCACCTTGGTAAAAGTGTGTCCTGGAGATATCCAGCTGGAGGCAATTAGGGAGATAGAGGACAGGGACAGGAAAAAAAATTAATGTGTTTTTAAAACAACGTGGGAGATAGTTAAGATGCACAGCAACACATGTTAATACCACTCCAGTCCCAGAGCTGCCCCCTTTTTCCTACACTTCCTTACTCTTAGCCTGAGTTCTGCTTAATTTGGGGGCTAAATTTACTTCCCTCCCCATTGTTTTGCATTTCGCATTAGCCTGCTTGAAGTAAAGTCTGCATATCAGGTTGGAGACAGGCAGAAAGAAATCACTTACTTTCAGACAGGTCTTTTCCAGAAGCTATTTACTCTTCTCTTTCTTTCACCAAATATCTGCTTGGGACACATCCCTCTGCCATGTGCAGACCCCTGTGTCCCTGCTCAGTGTCCTGCTGCAATGGCATTCTGAGAGTTTGCCTTGAAGCTGCCCCAAGTACTGGGCATCCTGCAGGATTACTCACCCTCAACTCACATTTCTTTTGGGGAGCCCAGACTCACATTTTTCCTTCCACTAATTAACATCAGAAATATTTTATTGTCATGCTTTCCTTATCCCAGCGTTCCTCTCATTAGCTCGCTGAGTTACTCAGTGTGCGTTTGAGGCTGTTCAATGTTAATGAGCCTGTCAGTCACAGTCTTCAAAGACTCATAGCTTCAGAGAAGCCAGGGATGGTTACTTCCTGTTTCTGAAAGCAAGAGTCCTCTAGGCTTAGTTTAACCACTTGTAAAATTGGCAATGTTTCTTTTGGGCTTTGAGAGTGGCATATGTGTTTTATTCAGCTCAGCACTTTGGCCAAGCCAAACTTTGCTTACTAAAATGGTAAAGTACTGCCATGTGTCAAAGGCACATGAGAAGATGATCTCTGATTTGAAATTATCCTGCTCTGCATTCTGGTCTTGTTTTCACAGCATACCTATGCTGAAACTGCATTTTATGTAAATAAAATCCTTTCTGATGTTTCTAAGATAGGGACAGCCAATGAATTCTCTAAAATGCACATGGGATTTTTGCAAACCAGCCACACTGAACCTAGGATGTTACACTTGACCTTTTACTAGGTCCTCAACTACCTTTTCAATTTAGGTCTACTTCATGCATATCTCCTGGATTCATCCCATATGGCTGCTGCTGCAGACTTTCATTGAGCCAAGCTCCACAGAGCTACCATTTTCTGACCCCAAAACCTTTCCTGTTATATTTATTTTAATGTTTCGGAGTCTCTAGCCACTTGAATGGCAGCTGGATGGTTTCTGTTCATTGATGTCTCTGCTGCAGAAGGGGCCTCATTCTGTGGCTGCTCCATCCAACCTCAGTGCAGAGATACAGCCTTTCGTTCAGAGAACTGCTCTCTCTGTCTCCTGAATATGTGGCTCCACTGTCTGAGATGATTTAACAAGGTTGTAATTCAATAATCAGAGCTAAAATTTGGCAATAGCACATCATGACAAAGGCCTATTTCCATGGGGACTCTTGATAGTAGCAGTTGATTTAACTGCATAGATATTTTTCATGAATAGCAAGCATCCATTTGCTTTTCTCATCTCCTTCTGTCTCTGCATCAGCACCATATTCATGACAAATGAGAAAAGCAGTGGCAAGGTCTTTAGAGAGATTTATGCAAGCGTGTTTTTTATTTGGAAGCTGCTCAGAGTCACTGATGTGATTGGAACAAAAGCTGCAAAGCTCTGGGGAGTTCAGTAACATTTCAGCTCCAGCCCCCTCCACCACGAAGAGGAGCTGTGGAGAGCGGGGTCCTTGGCTTGCCATGGAGGGCTAGTTGCTTATGTTGCGTTGCCTCAATGACATTGGTGTCCGCTAAAGTTTCCAAGGAGCTGTACCAAAAAACCCTGCAAGATTTTTCATCTTGTCACTGAAGTTATTAAACACAGCTCATCCTTAAGCAGTTGCAATGCCATCTCGTCCAGCTCACCCAGACCCACCCACACTGTTTCCATGGGGCTCTTTGGCTGACAGGTTCTTTGGGCTGCAGTTCTCACAGAGACTTGGAGGATGCAGAGCTGAAAGATGTCTCAGTGGACAGGATCCTCCCTGCTTGTAAGGCTCCTGACAGCTCTCAGCTTCCAAGAAGCAGCACAAGCCCATGACCTCCCACAAGCCCACACCAGGAGGAGATGAGCTTCTCTTCCTTTTGGCAGTCACCTCTCATACACCAGCCTCCTCTCTGCAGACTAAACAATCCCAATACATTTGATCTTTCCTCATAAGTCATACCTTCCCCCTTCCTCCAACCATTTTATTTGCTTTTTTGCAGCAAGAAAAATTGGTCACAGAAATCCAGAACTGATGGTAAAATAGCTGAGAGAACCAGACAACTCCTTGCTTTGTTGGTAGGCTATCTTCCTGTTCGGGGCTGGTGCTTGCCTGCTTTACTTTTCAAAACCATTCAATTCCTGCCTCATATTCAGGAGTGACTGTAACTCAACCTGTCTTCTACCACACTGTCTTGGGACATTTAAGCCTAAGTAATCTCAGTAAACCCATGAAAATTCATACATCTGGCTTTCTTCTAATACTTCCAAAAAGCTTACTTCTTGCAGGATGTTTCTGAGACCTGAAAACTGGCTTGCCTGGCTCTCCCCTCCCCTCACACACAGGCTCAGCAGTGTCTGTGCCTTTCCCAGCCTCCTAGGAACTCGAATATTTCACAGCTTCACACAGCTCTGCTCTTGCTGCACCTGCGATACACTCTGAGGTGCATCTTGTCCCTTTGTCATGGGTTTGAAATGATTAGTCAATTGATTGCAGTTAACCTTTTTACTAGGGGAAGCAAAAAAATCATTTAATGCAGCTGCAAGCAAAAGCCATTGAGCATAGTCAGTTAATAGCTTTCCTTCTCTACTGATAATGGATTACACATTTTCTGTTTGTCTCCACGCCATGACCAGAGACAGAGGTATCTCATTTCATGCTTTTCTTTTCCTGATTTCCCTATGTTTTAGAGTTGCACCCAACAATCTTCTCTCACTTGTCTTTTTATGTGCCCCTGGAGCTTGGGTCAATGAAGAGCTCAGTAATTAGCCACACTCACCTCTTTCTAAACTTCTCATACCTCCTCCTCTCTGGGACAGCTGGCAGGTTTTTTTCAAGAACATTTCCTTAAAGAAATGGCCATCTACCCCATTTCCAATTTAATTGCCTCCCTTGAGATCTTACTACCAGTTGCCTAAGTCTATCAAAATCTGCTTACCTCAAAGCCCATCTTAGCTTGCTGCTCTCCCTCCTGAAGTAAGACCTTTCCATCCTCGCATGGTCCCTTGCACCCTGTCCTCTCCTTGTCTGAAAACAAAGATAAAGAGAATCTCCCTTTCATTACTAGTTTTTGTATTAAAAATAAATTCTGCATGTTCTATCACTGTCTTGGAGACATTCTGTGCTTTACTTGGTCTCTTTGGGATTGGTTACATTCTGGTTTTTCATTGCTTACAGCTCATAGCTTTTTGTCCTTATGTACTGGTTTTAGCTGGGATAGAGTTATTTTTCTTCATAGATACCATGTTTTGTATTTGTGGTGGAAACAATGTCGATGACATACCAATGTTTCTGTTATTGCTGAGCAGTGCTTACACAGCATAAAGGTCTTTTCTGTTTCCCGCTCTGCCCTGCCAGTGAATGGGCTGGGGGTGCACAAGAAGTTGAGGGGAAACAGCTGGGACAGCTGATCCCAACTGGCCAAGAGGAAATGCCATACCATACAGTGTCATGCTCAGCAATAATATGGGGGGCAAGGTGGGTGTGGACTCAGGGGGAAGTTGTCCAGGGATGCCATTTCTTGGGATCTAGCTGATCATTGGTTTATGGTGAACAACCAGGGGTTTTTTTGCATCACTTGCTTTTCTTAGTTTAGTTTTGTTTTCTCCTTTTTTTTTTTTGGGGGGGGGGGGGGGGAGGGCATGTTTCAGTTTTTTGTGGTTTTGGTTGGTTGGTTGGGTTTTTCTGGTTTGTTTTGGTTTTAACTATTAAACCATCTTTATCTTGAACTAAGATTTTTTTGCACTCTTACCCTTCTAATTCATTCCCCTATCCCACTGAAGGGGGAGCGAGTGAGTGGCTGTGTGGTGCTTAGCTGCCTGCTGGAGTTAAACCACAACAACTTGGCAACCAAATTCTCATTCATCTCATGCCTTGCTGCTGAACCTTTAGTTTGCTCACGTGTCTAAGTCACACATGATTAGATGTAATTAGTCCTGAAAAAATCATGCTCAAGCAATGAATTGAATTGGAAGCAGCAGAGTGACTGTGGTAGAAGTACTTGTTTAATATATCATGAGCAAGGTCACAGACAGTCATGGCTTATCTCCACGGATAGATACAGACAGGGCCTCTTTTTTGCAGTTTATGTGGCAGGGCTATATAATCCCTAGAGCTGGATCACAGCTTGGAAATGTGTGTGTAAAGGGCATGCACAAGTCTTTCTGTACCATCTTCAAACCCTCGCAGATGAGTGTTCTTCTGTAGCTATTGACTCTTAGATGCAGGGTGCAGCTGTCAAGGAAGAAGAGGAGAATAAGGTCTTTTTTGATGCCTGCTGAAAGTGTCCAGGTATAACTGCAGTCTCTGCAATCCCTCCTGGCAGACATGAGGGACAAGCCATTTCAGAAACATGGAAAAAGAACACTGACTTCAGGTGATGTCTTTGCCGTGGCAGCAACCAGACTGCCTCCCTTGCAGCGAAAGGCGCAGCCTTGTAGGTTCCCAAAAAAAGAAAAGACAAGACAAGCTTAAGGCTTCCTCCACAGAGTCTCAGTAGGTGTTAGTTGACCAGATGTTATCAACTATCTGTTCAGTGGCTCACAGGAGAGCTGCCCCAATTCATACGTATCCTCAGTCAATAGAAGAGGAAGGCCTTCTCTGGAACATCTAGATGTGTAGCAAGTACAACAGTCATCTGGGCTATGGCATTTTTTTTTGATAGCAAAAATTGTATGCAGGGCCAGCAGGACATAGTCAATCAACAGTAAACACAAACAGCAATAAAGGCAAAAGCACAGACCCAATATTAGAAAAGCAAATCACTGACTGTAACATCTTGGCTTGCTTATCTCACTCTCAGATTCTTAATTTATTTAAAGAATTACTTGGCCTTACGGTTTTCTTTTGTTGTTCTTGTTTTTTTGTGTTTTGGGGTTTTTTGGTTGAGGATGATTGCAATTCAAAAAAGGGGACCTTTATATGACCCTGGCCATTAAATCTCACCAACAGTCCCTAGAAGAACTACTCAGAGATTATAGCAACTCTGATTGCTAAAACCTTTCTAATGAAGTATCCCAGCAGTAAGAACATTAAAAGCTAAATTTTTAAAATCTGGACTGAAAAAGAGAGTCTCTGAGAGCTGTTCACACTGTTTTTACACACTCTACATTCAGAGAAACATTGTGGGGATGTTGGGATAAGCTCTGGTTTCGCTTGTCCATTGATGGAAGACTAGTGCACTGCTAAAGTTGTGTTTCAGCTTTAGCATTAGTTGCAACAGTAGTGTTTCAGCTCGCTGGATGCCAACTCCCACATAAATATCTGAAAGATGAATGATTAAGCCATTAGAAAGGAATAAACTCAGTTCTAGTAATTCTACACGCCGTTGTAAAACAATTCCTATCAATGCATTAGCTCTGGATGCACAAGGGGGCTCTAGGGAAGGGATATTGGAGCTGTGGCTGAAGTGTTTTTTGCTGCTTACTTCCTGATCCACCGCAGACTCCTTGTGTCATCTCTGACAGGTTACTTAAGCTCTTTGTGCTTCAGTTCTCTGCTGGAAATGCAGCTAATGTGATTTCTCTGAATTGCAGGAAGGAGTTTTGTGGCTAATTAAATGGAGGCATGTGAGAGGCTCTCAGATATTGCAATACCAAGGTCACAATTAGTATCTTTCAGAGAGTGACTGATGTAGCAAATATAGTGAACAATAACTCCTGCAAACAATAAAAGACTAAGACTCTTTTCAGTTGGGCCACTGTCTACCAGTTGTTCTCTCTGTGCTGGGAAGCTTCCTGACCCAAGTCCTTTCCTCTTATAGTACATGAGCAGATAACATTATTCCCATGTTGAAGAAATCTTATGCATTTGAAAAGCAAAAGGCCACTGGGAGTGTTTCCTTCAAAGCTTCATTCACCACTTTCATCCTCTCATTGAGTTCAGAGTGAACCAACAATATCTAAGCTGTAAATTCATAAATTCACAGAGAACTACTTTTGTGGTCTACATTATAATGTTGCTACAGAATTTAGAAAATATTCATTAACCAATTAGTAAAACTCTTAACACATTTCAATTTCCCTTGATTCCTATTCTGCCACTATACTTTTTTTATTTTCCTGAACTTCTAACAAATGTATAAATGTAAGTTCTCTTGTTGCTACAATCAGTTGGGATTTGATGAACTGCTACACTCTTCTGGATATTTGAAATGTGACTGGATGGAATTGGAGTGAATTTAATCCTCTTGGGAATGAGTATACTAGCCATAATGTTGCCTATAGATTATCTAAGACGGTTTTGTTTTTCTTTTACATTTATATTCGCTCTTCTACAGCTAAATAAAATGTCTCTAATGCCTCCTAGGTACTGGTCAGCCTCCCAATATCCCATTCCTCCAAAACTGAGTACATTTCTAAATATCTCTTTGTAGGAGGAGAAGAAGGAGGAGGAGGAAGAGGAGGAGGAAGAGGAGAAGGAAGAGGAAATATCAACAGGAGAAGTAAAAAAATACAACAGGAGGCAAGAGTAGAAGAAAAGAGGCAAAAGGATGAGGAAAAGTAGAAGGAGTTTGAAGAAAAATAGGGAGGAACTGAATGAGAAGGTGATGGGAAAAGAGGAACAGTGGTAAGAACACAGGAAGGTGAAAGATAAAAAAAAGAACGAAGATGAACAAAATCAGGAGGAATTGTACAGAAAAAAAATAGAAGAAAAAAAGCTGAAAGAAAAAGGGGAAAAAGAAGTAGGAAAAGGAACAGGAGGAAGAAAAAAAGGAAGGCTGGGACTCAGTGATCTTAAGAGTCTTTTCCAACCTAATTGGTTCTGTGATTCTTAACTGATGATGAAACTTTAGGTGCTGTCCCTATCCTTCCTTGCATTCACATACCTTTTTGTTGGCAGCTGCTCATGTGCATGAGAACAAAAAAACTCCAAAGCACTGGCTCAGCAAAAGGATGTCTATCTCCCAGACTATTCTCTTTGGTAGCAGCCTGTAATATACGCATAGGGATAAAAGATCTCATCTTCATCTGACAACCTTTAATCATTCATAGCATTCCAAAAGAACTGCTTCTTTCATAGTGCCAAGAAAGGTAATGAATGAAACAACTACCAAACTGAAAGACAAAAAGAAAACTTCTTTGGTGATGACTTCTTTTGCACATCCCTCCTCTAGACAGTAAATGTTCTGGAGTGGGAACCATGCTGCTGCTGAATTTTTTTATGAGACAGCAGGTGTATCATAAGGATCTGCCAAACAGTTAGAATAATTTCTCATTATTTTCACCATAAATACTTCCCAATTCCCCAGTATATTGTTTTTTAATTACAAAATTCACCTGCTCTTTTTTACTGTGAACTTCATACTCTTAATTTTCAAGAACTACTTTTTTTTCCCAAAGTGTTAGCAATTATCCTTTCAACCAACTCTTAACACTGCAGTTGAGCCTCAACATTCACTGGAGACCAGAGCTGGTGCCCAAGTCCCATCCTCTGCAGTGACTGTAATAAACACACTTGTATGTACTTTCCCTTCTGCTCTGAAGATTATGCAACCTACACGTACTGTGGACAAAGAATTGTTCTTGCCCTTGTCCCAGCCATGCAAATCCAGACCATCTCATGGAAAACAAAACAACACTCTTTCACACCAGAGCAATAAAGCATTCCTCTGTAATAATTTAACCCTCCTTCTTTTTCTACAGTGTACAAGAGGAATGCCAAATGCATGCAGGCTGCTCATTCAAAGTTTCCTTATTTTGTAATCACTGCAAAGACATAGTTAATGATCACAGTGCCTGTATAGAAAAAGAAAATGAAATGAAAGATTTATGGGGGGGGAAGCATAAGAGTAGGGAAAAAAAATCATAAGAGTAGGGGAAAAAAATCTGTTTCTTAATATTTGTCTGTTCAAGTTTATCAAATCCATTTTTTTGCTAAAATTAGTTGATTAAAATTACAAGAAATTTCAGTGGCAAAATCCCTGCTTTCACTATCACTATGAGAAATCCTACAGACAGAATTGAAAGCAGTGGTATCAATGCAGCAGGCAGCAGAGAGCACTGCTGTAGCCAAGTCATAAGCACACTGCTGGCACTGCAAAGGTTGCTTCACATTGACTTCAGAAGCAGAACTTTGCAAAATTAATTGCCATATCAAGAGCTTCAAAGTTTGAGTCTCAAAAAGACTGAACACTTGAAAATTTGGTTTAAAGAACCCAGCAATTCTGGAACAGAGCTAGATTCTGGGCTGAGACCTCCTGTGTGCCAGTCCCCTCTCTTCAACTTGCAAACTCTCCCCTCACAACGTTCATCACTACCATCTCGTTTCACCAGCCTCCTCTTTCCTTGACAAGCATGGATCTGTATTTCTGACTTAGTGTACCTGACCCAGAAGCCAAACTAGGATGAGCATTTGGATTCTGGCTCACACAGTTTGCAGGATTCAGCTTTGCAGTTTGGATTCAAACCCATACACGATATTTGTTCTTTGTTGTCGTGGCTTTGTTTGGGTTCTGTTTTTCAGGTTTTGTTTGTTTCTTTAATAAGCTCTTCATATCAGGTTTCACTTCCAACAGATGGTTCAAAAGACATGACCTTCCACATTGGTATGCATTTCTCAGAGGATACCTGAAGAGCTGAGTAAAGGCCTTTGAAGAATTCTTTTCCAAGAAAATGCAACAGAATTTTTCATATTTCCAACTTTAGCACAATGTATAATTAACGTGTGGAATTCATTGAAACAGAAGATAAGAGAGTCCAAGGTCTCATCTATGTGGACTGTAATAACATCTGTAGTTATAAATAGACAGTGCTCCACAAAATGATCCTCAATAATATTTTCAATAATTCATTTACTGGTTGACAAGTATGGGGGAGAAGCTTCCTGTGGGGTAGAAGAAATCCCAGCTGTGGCACCAGTATCTGAAGCACCTGGTACATAGCTCTGTGTGATGGCAGCTACTGGATTAAACGGACCACTTGGGCAAATGTTAAGTTTACAAGACTGTGTCCAGTAGAAATCTCTTGCAACTGCAACTGAGATACCTGCAGCTTTTCCTTATCACTGTAGCTGTTATCAAAGATGAGGGTTAGGCATATTTACACCACAGTGATGTGAAAGGAGACTATTCCATTCTCTTTCCCTTCCCCTGCAGATAAAAGCAGACATTACTTAAGAAGTTGCTCTTCCAATATTGCATTATTCTCACATCTGACCTCTCTGCCTTTCCTATATGAGAGGCAGACCTCTCTTGCAGCTTTGCAAAGCATTGATTATATAAGCCAAAGATTTAACAAAATGGATGTCAGAAGTTAGATCCCTGAACAGGCAGTCTGCATTGCAAGCATCTGAGCACCTACTGTTTTTCTTGCCTTCAGAAGCACTCAAAACTTTTCAAACTTCAATTATTCAGTGAGATGTTTACTATTGACCTGATAAGGTTACAATAGGTACTTCAGTTTAGTAACCTCTGTTGTCTTTCAACTGATACTCAGCAAATGACTACTAACAAAACTAATTTCCACTGTCAGCAATAAGATAGCACAAAGCATTATATTTATCAGAGTAGAATTGCACCCAGTATGTTAAGATTACTCACAGGGTACACCCAGTTCTTCCTTATGCCAGTAGCACCTCTGTTAGTTCTGGCTTGTAACTCAGCCAAGAACTGATGGAATAACAGACTCAGTCTTTGTTTTCCTGACTACTCTGAAGGAATTTACTAGACCTGACCTTTTGCTACTGGAATTTTACCTGCAAGATGTAGACTTGTCATGAGGCTGTCGGTGTCTGTTACGGTTTGAATCAATGTACTTATGGAAATAATCCTTCTGAAAAAAACCCAATGCAGTAAATTGATGAATAATAAAACTTCCAAACTGTTACAAGTTCTCTTAGCATACTCATCAGCAACAATTAAAGAAGATATATTTTCTTCAGAATGCTGTTCCACCTTAAAACCACTGTTTGGAAATGGTGTTTGCATTCTCTCTAAATTCCTGCCATGGGGAAGTAACCCAGAATCGATACTTGTGCTACAATTGCTGTAGCTCTGAAGATTTGAGGTCTTCAGCCTCCCAGTTTGCAGTTCTACTATTAAACTGCAGTAACTATTGCTGCAATGGTCTGAACTCAAAAACGCCCAGATATTTCTGTAGGTTAAAACTGACATTCTCACCTCGCTTTTTTTTCCTTAAAATGAATTTTCTCTCCCTTGAGAGATGCTAAGAAAGAACACATTTTAAAAATCTGTGCCATAGCAACTTTTTGAACCTTACTTTGTGAATCCAGTAGAAGGTGAATGCTGGTATAGTAATAGAGCACTAATAACAAAAGCTTTGTCAGAATAATGTGGCAAGAGCTGTGCTAAATAGACTAGATTTGTTCTTCATGGTTTGTGCCTGCAGGGGGGTCATTTGATTAAAATCTCTTCAAATTTTGTCCCAGTTCTGCTATCTTTATTCATAATGGCAGCACTTATTGGAAGACTGACAAACTCACACAACACTACTATCTGAGCTTTTAAATGCTTTTGGCTGTGCAGTGCTCTCTGGAAGTAGGAGTCTGCCACGATGGAGTAGGAGTCCCATATCTCCTCTCACAGAAGAGAAATATCTGACATCTTAAAGCATCTATAGTTTCAGGAAGTCACATTTATGGAATATTGTTGTGGTTCATAAGATGCAAGCACCTGAAAAGTTGTTCTAGGGAAGTCTTAAAGACCTTTCTATGCAAATGTGTGAGCAGCCATTTGTGAACATAGCATCTTTCAGGCACTTTTCATTGGAATTCTAAATCCCAATTCAGTATCACTAAGTATTACTGCAAAATGAAATGCAGAAAGAAGCTTAATATTTACAGCTTGATTTTCCAAACATTGCAAGCCTAGGACCAGGGCTCAGTTATTGCATTAACATAGGCTTTTTATCAGGACTGCTGCTGAACTACAGCTGCTTCTGACTCCTGTGACCTGAACACCTGCAAATCTGAAACCTTTTATTTTGGTGTCTCAGAATGGGTTTAACCACCTGCTTTAGGCTGAAGTCTTTGATTCTCCTACAGGCAAAATAAGGCAGAGCTAAAAAAATGCTGACTTCCTTTTCTCAGCAAATGTATGGAGGCAGGCTGATCCTCCCCATGATGGCTGAACTACTGGAGGGTTGTTACTGGAAGTGGAAGAAGCTGTTGTGTTGTGAGACATGACACACCATGTTCTAGAATTCTTAAATACAGAGAGAAAAAGACACCTGGGAGCCGAAAGGCTCCTGCATAGTCACTGGGTCATGCATCTTGTGACTAAAATCTCATAGAAGGAAGAGGACAAAAGGAAATCTCCTGCTGTGGTTCCCTGTGTGATGGTAGATGCCTCCTTGCAGGATGAGTGACAGATAGTTCTATAAACTCTGTGGATCACCAGGAGATCATAGGAGACCTGCAAATCTAGCGAGACAGTAATTACATTAGCACTGCTAATGAGAACAAACCAGGAACAAAGCTTTAACATCTCACCTCGGTTGGCTACAGAGCTTAGGTAATGGTTCATTTCCTGCTGGGCTTTGGGCTACTTCACTCAGTTTTCTTCTGGGCAAAATAGAAGTATACGTCACTCCAGAAAGAGCCCTCCAAAGACTTTATGAATGACACTGCAGCAGTTTAGGCTCCTTAAGCCCCACACAGTCCTCTGATGCTATCCCAACTGCCTATACACGCTCAAGCACTCTCGTGTCCTCCTGCCCCAGTCCAAGGTATTTGACACATGTACTCAGTTTCAGGCTATAGAAACAGAATTCTGGTGACCTGTAACACCACTATAAGGTGGTTTCCATTCTGAAATAGGAAAAATGTACAAAAGAGTATAGTCTTCTATTAAAGCCACAACACATTACACAGATCCTAGGAAACACTCAATGCCAAATGTTTGTAGATGTAGTCAGCTCTGTTCTGTTCTATTTTTCCCTGTGGTGAACCCTAAGCCATGTAGGCAAGAGCCAGCTGATGCTCCTTGGTCACAAGACCATAAGGCTCCTCCCTGGCTCTCTGCCATTTGATATGTCTATGTAGATATGGATTGTGAGTCGTAGAACCCCCACAAAGGAGCCATCCTGCCACCTCCACCCACTGGCCATGGTTTCCACAAGACTGCACTTAAAAACAGCAGGAATTTTCCTACTTTCTGTGGGCCTACATGGAGAAAATAAGAGTTTTTCCTAGTTAAATTCATAAGCTGGAAGAGGTAGCAAATGGCACCAGCCATCTTCCTCCTATGTGAAACCAAGAAGCTTTGTCAGCTGAAGTCCAGACTTCCAGTCTCTCTTTCATAGGACACCACAATGTCATTCTGTAGTAAACACCAGTGCAGAATCCAGATTTTACAAGAAGTTCTTAGATATCCATAACAAACTTAAAATGGGTAAAACCTCACTGACATTATGCCAGCAGTGTTATAATGCAATGGAGTTACAGGCAGAAATTGTGGAACAAATATTACACTGAGGTTCATTATTTCTTTCAAAATATTCTGTTATGGTGGCGGTGAGGGAGTGGTGTTCCTATAGAGAAACCACCACACTCCTCACAACCCCTCCATCTGCAGTCTCCTTCCTCCAGAAGACCACTGGACCTCATTCACTGAAAGCAGCCTTTGTCGTTTTTATCCATACTTTCCCAGAAAAGTAAAGAAAAGAAATGGAAGGTAGAACTTCTTCTTTGTTTTTCACAAATTTTTATTTTTGCTCTTTAACTGTGTATGGTATTTGTAGGCACATTTTACCAACAGCATGGGAAAGACACCCACTGCATAGGGGACAGGCACCAAGTGGGCAGCTGCAATGCAGACCTGCCTCACTGTCAGAACACATTGGACTGCTGGGTCACCCCTGGGCACATGTGCAAGCTCCCTTTGCAAACTCCATCTGAGTGCTCACCTCTGTTCTTCCAGCCACAAACGTGGACATCACACTGAAATATTTCTATGCTGAGCAGCTACCTCCCTTGAAGGAGCTCAGGTGCTGGGGAAAGTCTTGCTCTGCCAGCAACCCTGCGAAGAACCCATTCCTGCACCCAACAGCTTGCTGACACTCAAACGACTTCATTTCAGACTGCAACAGGTACCACAAGACTGAATATGTTGCACAGTGCAGACATATATGATAGAGAACTCATGACAAAGGCTCCACAATAAGAACAACAGCACATCTCACCTCAGCTACTGAAATCGACAGAAGCAATTTTCAGCTACTAGCAACCTGGACAGGGATTTAACCTTCATTATGATAAGTCCCATGTCTTCTCAGCAAGCCTCTGAATAATTTAGTGCCCTGGTTCTTTCTGTCATTTCACATAAGATATTCAGCTTTTATGGAATACAGATATAAGAAACTAAGGTTTTAGTTCAAAGATTTTTTTTTTTCTGATATGAAAGTGAATGAGAAACCAAGCAAGTATAGCTCAAGAATCTCTTTTGAGGGAGGTATTTTATGTTGTATTTTTAGACCTCCTATAGACAGCTGCATGTGACTCAGAATGATGGCCAGATGTTCACTTTGTGGACAAAGTAAAGGATATAATAAAGATCTTGAGTGGCATATTTTCTTCTGCAAGCACAAGGTCTTTTGCTGTTTGGTAGCAAGTATTCATTCATTTGAGGTTTAGTGTCCCCCAAACGCCGAAGAAAAAGGAAAAACTGTTCCCAGAGAGTGACTATTTCTCTGTGAAGTACTTAGGGATGTATATCAGGATACTCAGAGTATTATTAACACAGAAAATTAGAAAGCAGAGTTTCAGGAGAAGAACAATAGGGCCAGTGAACCAGACTACCAGTGCACTCAGCGAAGTAACTTTGTCAAAGCATTCAGTAGAAGCAGCAATATATTTTCCAGAAGCCATTAAACAGTATCCAAAATGTCTCTTAATTAGAAAAATAAATTTTGCTTTCTGAGTGTATTAGGGAGAGGTTCGAGGATATACTGAAGCTTGAAAACCCAGACACCACTGAAAGCTTAACAAAAACCAAGATTTATTACCAAGAGGGTGGCCAACAAAACAAACAAACCCAAAAGGGAGGAAGGAGGAGAGAAATAAGCCCCAGTTACCCAGCTGTTGCCCATAAAGTTATCTTACCGATAACCGATTTGCTCTTGATGAGCAAAAAGTCAAATTTAGCTCATTTACTGTAAATATGAGTCAGTTTTAAAGGGTTTGTTGAAAAAACTGTGTAAACTGGGACATGAAAATGTGACAAACAGGGACGTGACTGTCAGTTTTACTGCCAATTAACGCCTTTAGGGTATCAGTAATGGATAAGTAGGATCATGTTTGGTGCTGTGATTGAGGGCTGGCTGCTGCAAACATGAAGGAGCAGAGGAGCAACAGCAGTGGAAACCCTCTAACCCAGATAGTCCCTGACCCAGCCACTGATGAGTGCCCAAGGAAGCTGAGCAGCCCCTGGACCTGGAAAACACTCAGGGCATGGCCCCAGGAGACATTCTGCCCCAACACCCTGCCTAGGGGGGGTCCCTGCCCACAGGAGTGTGGAGATCATTGAGAGAGGCTCATAGGTCCAAGTGCCAGAAGGGTTAAAGGATGGGCTGAATGTCCTTTCAAGCAGGAAGGATCCATTCTGTGAATGCATACACATGTGCACGGACTACACTAGTGGACTTCAGTCCCCATCAGCAGAAAAGGAGGAATAGGACTGGACCGTCTTTGTCATTCAAGTTTGTGTGAGTGATGGGGGTTTTCTGTCTGTGCTGATCTGTGTAGCCAACTATATATATGTGTATGTCTGCATTTTGTGTGTGTGCTAACAGGGAACACATGTTCAGCCTTGCTGCCGGCTGGACCTGGGGATGTAGAGGCAGCAACCTCACATATTCAACAATGTCTGAGAGATCTTATAATCAGAATGAAGAATTTCTTGATCTAGTCTTTTTGGGCACTAGAAGAAGGATCGTGGCTGTGGCAAACACTGTCTCTCCTCAGAGTGCCAGGCAAGACTACAGTAAGCTGGCAGGTGAGGGTTTTGGTGTTCTCCTTTGGTGGCAGTGCAGTTCCTGGTCTTCTCCCACAGTTTCAATGTAGGTTCTCCAAGAAAGGAGTTCCTGCAATTTCAAAGAGGTCTCGGCCTCTAAAGTGCCAGCCTGGGTCCTAAATTGCTCAAAAGAGCATGACAACACTGAGCGACCCTTTGCCAGAGTTTTTGTCCCATGTGTTAGACTGCAAAACATAAAGAATTAGTTTGCCCTTTGAGAGTGGGGAGTAAGTTGTCTCAAGTCAGGCATTTTAGCATCCACCATTTAATGCCCTGCTGCAGCAGCTATAGGTATTTGGTCATCCTAGTGTGTCTGTATGTTCAGATGTTGATACCAGTGCCCCTGTTGTGAGAAGAATTGCCTCTCTCCATTGGGACTTACTCCTCCATGTTACACCATTTTTAATTGGTCAAATATCAAAACAATGTCATAGTTAAAGCAGTTTATTCATCATCTTATATGCCAATAAACTGAGCGACCTTTGCAGTAATGGTATTAGTAAGAACTTGAAGCTCGGCAAATAGAAAAAAAGGAAAAAAAAACAACATCAAGAAAACTAATATAAAAAACCACCCCAAACTCAGTTTTCTGAGTGAATAAGCCTTAATTGTTATCTCAAGTAGAAATTAATTAAAATTTCCCTTTTCTTCTGTCTAAATCAAGCAGTTTTGGTCACTGAAATTCTTGAGATTGAAATCAACAATCAGAGGAAGGGATCTCTCTCTCTCTCTCTCTCTGAGGATTTCTTTCAAAGACTAACGAATTTACTGTATTTCATCTGACTTTTTTTCCCCTCTGATTCTTCTACAAAGTACATTGGTACATATTCTTGGGCTAGTGAGAATATTTATACCTAGATGTTATCAGCAGCAGACTAAAATTACCTTTCCGAATATTCCTTTGATGTTCAAAACACTGGTTCGCCTTTTAGCAATCTTTTAGCAAGTTTACATTCAGGATGATTAACAGCACAACTTGTTCCAGACCAACTATTGAATTCAAGAATTTAGTCATCAAAAGTTTCGGGTTGCACCAGATAATTGATTAAAAGAGTTGCAGTCAATTTGCTTCCATCACTGAAAAGTATTAAATCACACACATAAATCCATCCCAATTTAGAACAGCACTTATGCTGAATGAAAAGTTTGATTCAGTTGCCTCTGCCATCAAGAATAGAAACATACAGAATGATCATGCTAACCACCATAACTCAGAATTCAAATGGGCTCAATGAACCTACTTAAGAATGAACTATGACTGCAAATTATTTGCATGAATTATTGAGGAAATAATTATGAATGGCAATTACACTGAGAATAATTAGGCTTTGTTCACAGAGAATTCCTGGATAGAAAGAATATTCATAAGTTCCTTGTTAGAAATTGTTTACCCTACTCCAATACAAAGATTAATTAAATTATTTGAAAAACATAATCTGAATTTTATTAATCTTAAGCATAATTAGTAAAAATAGAAACATATTTCACACACAGACATATATATATATCATGTAAATATAAACAAGGTAGGATGGCAGGTCATGGGTACCCATTTTGTTTTGCTTCAGTGAAAAAATATAATTTGAAAGGTTCTGTTTCTAGAAAGCCAAAGGAATAAACGTAATCATTTTGTTTGGGAATCTGATTGAAATAACAACCTTTCAAAGACATATCATGAACAGATTATACTTTGTTCATTTGTTTAATCGTTGGGCAATTTATCTTTGATCATCAGGGAATTTTCTGAATTTAACCTTACAATTTTTTTTTCTCAATTGCCTTTGTAAGAATTTGAGAGATCTTTGTAAAGCAAAAAGTTTTCAGCTGCAGAATTTATTTTATTGGATTTTTTTTCTCTGAACTAAAGTCAATAGAAGCTTCATTGAAATCAAAACATTTCTTCAGGGCAATAAAGCTTCATTTATGGTTTGCAGCAGTGCAATTCTGACTAACTTTGATCATCTCATAAACACAAGGGACAAAAAGATTTGCCACAAAAGTACAAGGAGTCAAAACCAGAAAGAGTAAATGGAAAAAGCTGGCTCGCTACAGAGCATGTGGTTTCATGAATCAGTAGGCTTGTCAGCGGAGGGTGGACCTAAGCAATACCTTTTCCCCCATCTTTCCATCCCTATTGCTTCCAACCTAACCCAAATCAACCCTCCTAGAGATGTGTCAATGTAAACTCAGAGGATCAAAGATCTAGATTAAAAATAAAACTTCTCTTTTGGAGATTAGTTTTTAAAAAATATTTCATTAGATTACTTTTACAAACTCAAGTTAGAGAAATACGTTGGCAGAGGCTGAATCCAGGAGAGGCGGAAGGTAGGAAGATGTGGTGCTGAGCAGTGGCAAGCACATAGGTTTGCCAGGATGAGAGCCATTTGCATAAAGCAGACGCTCAGCAAGCTCATTCTGCTTTGTGCTTGTTAGGGACATTTTGGAAAAGATTGGCCATTCCTCAGGAAAAGAAAATGGCCATGAAAGGTTTCCCTGAGAGGCTTCAGTCAGACACAAACTAAGGCCGAGTCATGGTGCGATGACTGAAGAGGAAAGTCATCAGTGATTATTAATTTCCTGACCCTGTGAGCAGAAGACATGAATGATTTGATCTCAGTATGATCCTCTCATATTCCCTCATTAAGAAATGATAGATAGTCTTATATACCACTGGAAGATCACAAATATTGCTATTCTACACAGAAAAGACCAAATAAAACATTCATTCCCTGATACTTTGGAAAGCTAGTCAGAAGATTTATGACCACTATTAAATTTAGAAGTGCTAAATAGAATGGTTGCTTTATTAGTATGCAGAAAAAAAAATTCTAAGTTTTTTTCATTGTGGCACCAGCAATAAAAAAAACTTCATTGGGAATATTTTTTTCATTTTCTAAAACAAATACAGTATGCAGCTGAAGGGCATGGGGTATGTAAAGATTCTCCTGAGTCCTTAGTTAATAAAATAATATGTGCTAACAGGAGATATCTCCCCTTTCACTATCCAAATTCGCATCTTGTTTTAAGAACTAAACGGGTTCAAAATCTGCGCAGGTCTGACCTGGCTCTGAAGGGCTATGGTGTCTCAGACGCGCTTGTGTGTTGCAGTCAGCACCATGGTCCTCATCAGAGTCCTGCAGAGAGATCTCTGCTAAAGCTCAGAGCACAACAGAACCTCCTGCACCTTAGTCACTCCTCTATCACAGCAGCTCTGTGAGGCCCATGAAAAGGATGGCTCAATGCTCTGCTCATTGCAGGTGGGATGACTCTATACGTCATTCCTGGATCAGCGAAGAACTGATACCCGGCAAAATTTTAGATGACTATCTCCATGTCGGTAAACAGAGTTCTTTTTCTAGGGCTAATTTTTCTATGTTATTAGGATTGTGACAATTTTGTGACAATTTTTTGTTCTGCTTGTATATTTTTTTATCTATTTATTGATTATTTTGTTTATTTAGATGCTGATGAAAATCTAGGGGAGGAACAATGAGCAGTTCACTGTAAAAAGGGAATTCTCATTGTAAATATAAAGCCCTAAAGAATGATGAGCCAGTGGAAACTTCTCCAAAGAAGGAAAGAAAACATATGAACTTCACTAGCTTCTGAAAATCCAATGCCACACAGCTGTCTCTCCAGGATGTCTATTAAAGGGATACTCTTCTGAGAGGTTTCCTGGATTCACCAACATGTTCCAGTTCTTGACATTTCCAGAAATTTGAATGAAGCTAATATAACACTTACAGATCATCAAAATGTCACAACAGCTTTCAAGTGAAATAACTTGTGATCAATACTTTGTCAAGAAAGCAAGACAACAATGACTCTGGCAGAGACAAAACTTACAGAAAATGTCTAAAAAATGTAAATCATGTACAGAAAAATATATTTTTGGACAAAAATAAAAATAAGGACAGAGAGGTAGAGGATATACACACATACAGACATACAATGCTGAGGCAAAGAAGACGGGCATTAAGAACCTTGTCATTGTATCCTAGTTACAGGGGCTGGGACCAGTTTATCAGTATGTGGGTATAACCAAAACTGTGTATTCTACACCCTCTGTGTCATTTCTGATGGACTATTAATAAATGGATTGTTTGCAGCAGCTGCCTAAGGCACACCTGACACCTCAGGCTACAAGCTGGGTGTTAAAGAACTCTGCAAGGCAGAGGAGTGTTTCTTTGTCTTCACACCAATGACTCAGCTGTAGTAACTCCCCTCCAAGAAGGCATTAGCACCTTCACACCCAGCCTGAGGGGTCATTTCTGCTGATGGGCCATGCTGGACTGGCATAATAGGCAGCTGCAACGACCTAGACCATCAAAGACTGCAAAAATATCCCATGACTCACAGAGTTAAATCGCTCATTGTGAAACTCTGTGCCCTGGGGGAGGTACTGACACTCCCACCTGAACCTAAGCATATATAATCTTGGGGGCTTGGGACTTCTGGTGCCACTTGTCAGATCCAGAGGAGGACTAGAACTTCAACAGGACTGCGACTGACACTCTCGACAGGACTGCAATCATTACTTCAAGAGGACTGTGACCACCATCTGGACCAGCCTTTTGCTTTGCATGCAGGGGGGCATGGGGTGCTCAGCACAGGGGCTAATGAAAACTGTTCTGGTTTTGCCCCAGGGGGCTGAGTTATACATCTGTCTTCAGGGGTTAAAACCAGTTTTCTCTGTATCATTGTATTTATTTTAATCTTCTTAGTAAATTGTAACTCTGACTTGTAATCTCTTGAGTTGGGTTCATTTCTCCTTCCGGTTTACTTTTATACCAGCACGCATTGTCAGGTGCAAGATGATGAACTAGCTGTGGATGAGTCATGGCTTTCTCCCTAGCCTGCGTTAAAGGTCAACATACCAGCTTCTGTTTTATGAAGATTTTTCTCACAATGCTAGTAAATGAAAAAGAAGACTTTTCCCAAACTGTGCCTTGGCTAAGGAATTCATCAATTTCTCTACCCTGGCTGATGAGATAAAGTCTTCTTTTTTGCTAAGGCTTTGTGTGGTCATATATAGAAAGAAAAATTCTCAAGGTACAATTTCCTAGAATTTATTGTGAAGTCATTACCAGTTGTTGTAGAGCTTATTGAAGTGCTAAATAGATATTTTCTGCTCTACTGAATAAAGAAAATAATTATTATGAAGGAATAATAATTAATAGGAAGGAAATAATTATTCTTTGCATCCATAAACTATGATAAAAAACCAGGATGTCATGCTGCTGGTGAACACTTGTCACCACAAATAGGGTGCTCCAGCCTATGTCAGCACAGTCAGGCTTCAAGAATGCATTCAGTAGGCATATGCATCCACAACTGAGCCTTTCATCTTAAACTGGCTTTATGGTCCATGGACAGAAATAGGGACTTTTAAGGTACCATATGTATGACCTATTTTAGACCTTAGCAATGTATGAGAAGAACTCTGTCTTGGAAGTGTTTAAGTTCCATACAACAGGAAACTGTAAGAGGAATATATATATATACACCTAGTTCTTATATAAGTGTTATTCTTAGTCATCTGAGTTTGATCAAAGGCAGGTACCAGCTGAGGGGATGAAATCAGAGGAGCATAGCACCGTATTACCTGAATCAAGAAAAACAATATACATGACATCATTGGCTCAGTCAAGTCTGCTTTTAGACTTACAACATAACTAAGCCCCCCCCCAAAAAAAAACCTTAGGGAGAAGAGGGAGAAAAAAACTAAGAAAAACCCGAAAACGAGAGAGAGACAACCAAAGTGATATATATAAATATATTTACACTTATATACAATTTCACAAGGGAAAGGGGAAGGGGAAAAGGAACAAAACTAAAATAAAATATCTATATATATATCCCAATCAGTAGCCCGAGATCTAGTAACTAAAAAAAAGTTAGCAAAGAAGATATCTCACTACTCTCCTGGGACAACCGAGAGTCGCTCCGGAACGATCGCCGGCAACCTCTGTCTCCCAAGGTCAGCAAGGCCTAACCAGGCCTTGCTCCCCAACACAGCAGACTCAACAGCAGGGAACCTGCACCTCCAAGCCGCCGGAAGGTAAGAGAGCGAAGGCCTCTCCTCCTCTCTTCTTATAGTCTGGCTTACGTAAAAATCGTAGGGAATACTGGGTAAATCTGGACCCTTCCTTGGTTACAAACTGGTCACCAAGGAAGGCCTAGCCCAAACCACCACAACACTCCTTCTAAACTATCAGTTCTTCTGAAACAAAAAGTATCCACCACTGTTACCATGATACATCAGTCACTAAAGGTCAAACGTAGCTTAAGTATGTAGAACCAAACTTGTATTGCAAAGGCAAAACAGTAGCATTGGTGTTTAATGCTGTATTTTTGAAGAGTACCTTTAATATCACCTGGATTTTTATTTTCTTTTTACTATTAATAAATGTTTCCAAGATGGAGATTTGTAAGAAATAAGTATAAGGACTGGCATTATACATCACATATGTGCCCAAGAGGATATGGAAGGACAGCATTTTAATGACACGCTCTGTTCCACAGTCATATATAAAGCTCTTCATAGAGTGGCATGGAAATAATTTATTCCTTAGCTGGAGAATAATCGTACCCCTGATGACATCCACTCTGAAGAAGCATAAAATCTCTAAGCAATACTTGTGAGAAGTGCCAAGCACATTCCAATTCAAGTCTTTATAATTTTACATATTCCTCAATCACATACCTATTTGAAGTGTACTTCAATTACATAAGTGATGAGTACTTTGGAAAGTAAATGGATTTTGGATTTCCCACATTGATAGATGTCATACTGAGTCTGGTGCAGGCTAGGCAACTGCCTAGTGTCATATGAAAGAAAAATAGCTCGAGTAATTATTGAGATATCTAGATTTCAAAAAGTCATATCTACTGGGGAAGCTTTGTTCAAAATACTTGAAAAAATTAGGTAGGTCCTATAAGAACCTATAGAGTGATATTAAGAACAACCACCTCAATAATGATTCTTCCTTACAGAAAATTCATAGTAAGAGGCCAGAAGAGAAACTTAAAATGCTTTCAAACTGTAGAAAGAAAAAGCTTGAAAGACTCACAAAAAGAACTCACACTCAGCAGAAAGGAGCAGGGCCAAGGCAAGAAGAAATATGTTACTGTTGAAGAAAGCAGAGACACATTTGAGAATTGCCTTTCCCACTTGGCCCTGTTCCTTATGCTGGCAAGATTAGATAGATGACAACAGAAATAAAATAACAGAGCTAGGCAATGGTGATAGTACAGACTGTGGGTCTTGCTGAAACGATGACTGCTCTGTCACTGATGGAATGATTCCGGACCTGAAAGACAAACTCTGACACTAGTAGAGTTGCAGGAGTTCCTGAGTGTGGATTAACCACATATGAGTGCAACACTGATGCATCAAGAAAAGGTGCTGAGAGACGTACCACTAAAACCACTATAAGCCTTTTTCTAACAAAACCAAAGAAAGGTTCGGGTCTGCAACAGGTGTCATGATGTTTTTATAACTTTGTTTCCTTTCTGTGCTGAATCAAATCTCGTAGAATTCTTCATTTCAAAAGGGGAGAAAAAAGAGTAATTACAGAGTTAACCTGTATGTTCTTCATATCATGTGCAGACCCCTCTGCTTCAAACCAGTAAAAATCAGTGTGAGAAAATCAAGTTTCAGGAAGGCATCTCAAAGGAAGGCAGATATTATTTGCATGGAGTCTGCTACCTGAGGGAATAACCACAGGTAGCAGGTACTCTTGGGTTTAGCAAAAGTAGCAGGTTCTGCAGTACTAATAAGGTAACACGGCCATACAGATTGATACAGGCAGAGCACTGATCAACTTCCATTCCTTTTTAAAGTTAGTGCCTTTGCCAGCAAGCAAAACTCATGGAAAAGAAACACTTTTTTTTCCACAGAACAGACTTTTTGCAACTTGAACAACCATAGGAGCTTTCACAAAATCATTCTGAAGCTGCAAAAATCCACATGTTCTTTGCAAATCCTTAAAAGTGTGTGATATGCCATAGTTGAATGTTGCAAGGCACTTTTTTGTGCTAAGAGGTGAAAATTACTCCAGCCAGATACCATCAAAAACTGATTATCTCCTCTGACAAGTATTGCATGTAAACTATCATGAAAAAAGTTGAAGATAACCTTTATGATGTGAATCCATTGAGCTGAATCCAAAGAATTTGGAATGACAAGTAAAGCAAAAAGGAATTTGTAAGTGGTAAGACACTTCACTCCTCAGCACCCAAAGCAGCCCTGCAGCTTAGGAAAGCAACTTTCTCTATTCCTGACAAATCACTGAAGGGCATAGAGATCAACAAGAAAGAAATCTTTATGAGCCTGAACTACTATCATGTAGAGACAGATTGTGTGCAAGATCGTTTTAGTGAGCATTTGGAGGAAGAAGAAGGGAATTATGTGGTTCAAGCTATGCCTATTGTGGAGGAGAAAGAGACTGGGATAGGATTGGTGGGGCTAAACACACACGTGAAAATGTGGATCTCTATGTCTGAGCTTGTCATCTAGGCACGTCAGGATTGTGATTCATTTTGTCCTAAAGGAGCTACTTCAAACAGACTACATGACACATGTCCCATAAGTACCTTTTTTCCTGCTACTCCAAGGGTAAGCAAAACTGTCAAGTTCAGGTATAGATGACTACACTGTAGATGTTTAACCAATCAGAAAGTCCCTTGTTCCTGTCTTAAGATATCTTACATCTTCATCAAAGGAAAATGTTGAATTATTTGTTTTGAGGGAGTGTATGTATATTATGCACTCTGAGGGAGTGTACGTTTTACTACAATTTTTTTTTCACCATGCAATATTTAAAGTTTTGGTAATGTTATAATAATTTTAATTAATCACCAAAAGGGAGTATATTCTGTCATTCTAAGGGCAATTACCAAACTACAATTTGTTGTCTCTAAGTAAGGCTTCAGCTCTAAATGTCTAAAAAAATACATCACTACAGTTTGCAAAGTTCAATAATCACAATCTACAACTTTCTTTTGAGGGGAAGAGGAGGGGCAGGCACTGATCTCTTCTCTGTGGTGACAGAGCCCAAGGGAATGGCCAGAAGTTGTGTCAGGGGAGGTTTAGGTTGGTTATTAGAAAAAGGTTCTTCACCCAGAGAGTGGTTGGGCACTGGAACAGCCTCCCCAGGGAAGTGGTCACAGCACCAAGCCTGACAGAAAAAAGAAGCACACCCTCAAGGACATGGTGTGACTCTAGGGGATAGTCCTGTGCAGGACTAAGGCTTGCGCTCTATGATCCTTGTGGGTCCCTTCCAACTCAGCATATTCTGTGATTCTGTGATAATGCCAATTCCTGAAACTTTTTTATTTTTAAATATTTTTTTCACTATCTGATAAAAGTACCCACAGGCAATCAGAGGGGGAAACTCTTCTTTCCTGTCCAGACCATATTTTTTGTTAAGGAATGTGTTATCTCTTTTTCCTTCTTTGTCTGAAGGGAGCAACAGCAGATTACTACCAGAATGCTAAAAAACATACAGTAAACTAACATTTTCACGTGCATGACTAAAAGCAAAGCATGTCCATTTATCTATAAAACAACACAAACTTTCCTTGCTTTTTGACACTCTCTGTTGTGAGAGTTTGCAAGCAGCTCAGAGCATTTTTTTCTCCTTGTCCACTAACAGGTGTTAAAAGAAATCTCTGTTCTCCATATCACTTTTCAGCACGGATTTATAGAAAACCTGTCTCGCAACCTCCTTAAAGGAAGGAATAGAGATTGGCTGAGAAATCAAGCCAACAGAGCTCACTATACATGTATACTCAAAGTAGGCTCTGTGTAAGACCTTTGAGGACCAGAGAAAAGGTTTTACAGTGAGAAACTTGACAGGATCAGACTGTTTAAGGTATCACAAGTAGCATGACTGGTGGCTCGATGCTTGTGCCTAAGTACTTTTACAGGTAATAAAATCTGGATACACAAGAAGTTTTAAATCTAGTGGAGAAAGACATACTTGGAAGAGTTTATAGACATATTTGGAAGCTTAAGCGCTACACATTTCAATGAGCAATTTTACCTGTGTTTAAATATAAGGACAAGTTCCCATTAAAGTCGATAATGAAGAAAGGAGCAAGATCCTGCAGCTCTTGGTGTTTTCAATCTCAGCCTTATTAACCATTCTGAAGGACATGCTTTAGTCAAATAAGGTGTCTTCATACATGGGTGACTGCATGAAATGCAATGGCTTGTGAAATTGGTCAAATTTGATGATGTAAAACTCCTTCTTGTTCTTATATGCAATGAATATAGGGAGTTACTCAATTGTGCAAACCTATAATACATTATTACTGCACAGGAAGGTTAACCTTCACCTCTCATAGCCCTCTGAAATTCCATGCAGTCTGTGTAAGATAGAGACAGCGACTTTTACCTTTCTGCTCAAGGAAAATGTATTTGCCTAAGATCAAGCTGATTGATAACTTCGACATTTCTGTCCCATTACTGCTTATTATTTATTGTGGAGTACTGCACAGAACTTTTTATTAAGGTACTGTCTCCTAGCCCTAGAAAAGAGCCAGGTATCATTATCTCACTTTCTGGTCCAACAAATGCAGATAGATGAGCTGTCACTCTCAATAGGGTGGGATATTAATTGGGAATCTCTGATACAGATGAATTAAATCCTACTTATTAACAGAGGTGCTCTTCAGAAGGATTACACCAAACCTATGTGCCCAATCTCCCTTTGTGTGATCCTGGCTCTACCTTTTGCACAGTACTCTTCCAGAAAGTCAGGATTTCTCACCTTCATCATCTTTCTGCTCCCTGCTAACATCAGTGTAGATAGTATTTCTCTTTTGGAGTACTCACCCTTATTACAGGAAGTTTCATCTCAATTTAGAGATAAATCTCCAACAAGTCTAATGAACAAGGAGAGATATGTCCTCCACAGAAAGGACATATCAGAACTGGAAAAAAAAAAAAAAGGAAATAAAAAAGTGCTTCTTTGTCTGAAGAGGCCACCTGCATTTTTTCAGTGTTTACAATCTGCCCCAGCAGGAAACACTTCAGTATGAATCACAGCTGTCAGTCTTTTGGCTGATGCTGCTGTATCTAATCCCCTCCATGTGCTGAGGAAGGATTCAGGGATTTGCAAACTACAGATGACCTGCTCAGCAAGAATTATGCCAAATGGCCTGGTCCTGTAAGTGCTCAAGTTCCACCCTTCCTGCAGGGTTTGGTAGGAGGTGGGAGTTTTCATTGTGGTATCAGATTTGGCCAGAGCAATCCAAGCAAAGAACACTCTGAAAATCACTAGGGACTATTCAGATGTCTATCACTGGTTGTAAGAAAGGTTTCTGACAAGGGACTATTTCAGAATCTGTATCCAGACCTGTTCTAAGACAGCTGAAGTGAGATGCAGCTGAGACCACGTCATGGACGTTGGTAGGAACATCAAGACATAAGAGTTGGTGAATGGTTATGCACATGCACACACACACAGAGTGCTCTCAGTCCCATATGAAGGATACATAATATGAAGGATATGGCTGCAAAGAGAGCTCAGAGGACACCAGTGGTGGTGGGTGTACCACTGTAGACTGCTCCAGGGAAAGCCCTGCTGTGTTGGATGCATGAAACAGCCTTAGCCAGTTCCACAGGCTGTGCCACCATGTTTGTACCACCAGATGGTGGTCAGTAGATGAAAGCCCATGTGGGAATGCTTGCAGTCAGTCATGTCTCCTCCATTCCCTGTGAGAAAAGACTAAGGGGTGACCTGAAAATGTACCTGAGAATGATTCTGCGAGAAAAAACATGATTCCTGTTAATGTCAGGCATTTGGTCAATGCAACAATGTAGTGGCATTGCCAAATGTGTATTCTATCAAAATTGTCATGGTCCCACAGGAAGCAAAAAATGTTCTGGAATTTTAACCATTACTTTATACTGGTTTATACACAGGTTGTACCCCTGAATATCAATACTGTAACATATACACACTTTCTTTTTTGCACCTCAGTATATAGTTTGGTGCTTGGTTCAACCTTTTTTTACTTCTGAAGTTCACTGACACTACCCAAATCAAAGCACATTGCTTGATCAGGCAGTGAGTTAAACAGCAGTGTTGCTGAATAGGATCAACTTTCCAGTAACATGTAACAGTGAGCTTATCAGCCAGCAAAGCCTTGATGCAGCTGGGGAAGAAATTACTTAACAAACACAAGGAATGTTGGAAAACACCTCCATATGGGACTCAGGTGTCTTTTTGAATATGATGATGGGTTTTTGTAAAGACCAGCAAAGCTCCACTAACTTCTACAGAGATGTCTTTAGGTGCACAGCTGAAGTCCGGACCCTCCAAGTGTGTTGCACATAGAAACAGAGCGAGTAATTGCTGCACACTTCCACTGGGGAAAAAGAAGGAAAACACTCACGTAATGACAGCAGATGTCTCAGTTTGATCATTGGTTTATAAACATTTAAAACATTAGTCATCCTAGATGAGGCAAAACCCAGATCAGTCTTAGTATGAACATGGCAAGTTACTCTGAGGGAAGAGGAGAGGCTTCCTTCCTTGTCAAAATCAGCAAGTGTAGGAGATGCTTCTGGAAGTACTTATTTATGGGAATGAGTCTGGAAGGATCAAGAACAAGTTGACCCTGCATAAATTCCCAAGGGTTGCAGTACTGCATAACTGCATAAGGAGAACGAAGAAAGAGAAATTGAACTCAACCTGAAGCCACTTTGGCACACAAAATAAGGTGAAGGCCTCTACCTAATAAAATTATAGCTGATGTCATCTGAAATGGTAAACTAATCCAACATCTTCTCAGTGTGCTTTGAAATTGGAACTAGCTAGTCATATTTTTTCCTATGAATAAAGACTGAGAGAGCTGGAGTTGTTCAGCCTGGAGAAGAGGATGCTCAGGGGAGACCTTATTATGGCTTTCCAATACTTCAAGGGGACTTATAAGAAAGATGGGGACAAAACTTATAGTAAGGCCTGTAGGATAAGGGCTAATAGCTTTAAACTAAAAGAAGGTAGAGTTAGACTAGATATAAGGAAGAAATTTTTTACAGTGAGGACGATGAAATTCTCAAACAGGTTGCCCAGAGAGGTGTTGAATGCCCCAACCCCAGCAACATTCAAGGTCAAGTTGGATGGGGCTCTGAGAAAACTGGTCTAGTTGAAAATGTCCCTACTCATTTCAGGGGGCATAGACAAGGTTTCAGCCATTCCAGCTCAAACCATTCCATGATTCTATGATACTGCAGATTAAATTGTTCCACTCAGTGTAAGTTTCCCTTCCGTCTGTCACGTATGTAATTGAAATTTCCACTCATTTTCTTCTTTTATTGTCATTTGGCAGCTCCTTTGATTTAAACTGACTTTCAAAAGATGGTCTTAATAGCCTTGTATATGTTAAAAGTAAGCTCTTTTCTTCAGACCTTCAAGCACTTTACAGGGTCATTGTTCTCATTTTGCAGGAACACACGCTGAGCATGGTCAGTACTGATGGTTGTGCATGGCAGGCAAAGGAGACATCAAGGATGGGGGATAAACTGAATCAGCAGTTTTTCTGTTGATTCCTTTGTTTAAATCTCGAAAGGTCTGCTCCTGATACTTCTGAAACCACCATCTTCAGCTGGGAAGCAGATCCTTGACTTGATCTGTAGAAAGTCCATTCAAACATCTTTATGTTAATACCATTAATAACTTCCGCCTTTCCATTAAGTCTTCTCCTGCACACAGGAACCAAGCTGTGTTCCAGGTTTTAGACAGTCTTAGCAGTGCTGCAGTGGTATGAGTGGTAGATTCCTCATTTACTAGAATGAAGAAATGAAAAAGTTCTTGCAAGCTTGGGACATGAAACTTCCATGTATTCCATCAATTTCAGATAGCTTCTGACTGCCAGGACTAGAAATATAATAAATTAAATACCTCAATAATGTATACTGAGTGATAACCTGAATAATTCCTTTTACTTCTCATGCACTGTACCATATCTTGGTTGTTTTTTCATTAATTTGAAGCGGTGACTGACAATGTGTTTGTGTTCTGTACTGTCTTGCATACAGTAATCCTTAAATTAAAAAAAAAAGCTAAAAAATGTTATGTTTTTAAATTCCATTTCTTGTCTTATAAAACACAAGAAGCTGACTGAAGCAGACATGATTTTTCATGGTATGACTGGAACAAGGAAACTCATAGACATATAGGTATGTAGGTGAGCATACTGACAAAATATGAAATGTGCTCATTTCTGGAGTATTAACAACATAAGATTACACAAAGTCTTTATTTGTATTTTTAAAATAACAGGACATATTTTAATATTTCTACCTAAATTTAAGTCCTAGGGGCCTTAAAAAGGCCACTTGGTATCATAGGTTTTGGAATAAAATGTTAAAAAATATTGACCAAGAACAAAACACCTCAGTTAGTTGAAAAAGTTCAGCATAAATTAAATTCTTTTTAGCTTATCTACATTATCTACATTAATTCTGTGCTAGGCCACATACTCAAGAGGTTGCAGATTTCATGAGTAACACGCATACCCTGCAAGCAAGATGGATTCCTGAAGCAACAGGGCACGTGACTAACACAATGACCTCAGAAGCCCTCATGAGTTCCTTCAGTTGATGATGAGGGTGGCTAAACTGTTTATTAAGTATTTTCCTGTATTAAAATACTTAATAAGATATCCATTATAAAGAGGCTGTTTTACCCATAAACATGTTATGAACATCATCAAAGACAACTGCTGTTTTCCACACAAATTTCCACTGCTTGATGGAGTAGGCAGAGCTATAGCTCTGAAACTTGCTGGCTCTCAACTCCCAGCAGAAACAGCAATTCATTTAATGCTAATGGCACAGAACATAATTAGATATATTTGTGTAAGTCAGAATAAGGACCCTCTCTTTTTTGTTTTGTCTTTTCTTCCCCTGTATGCTTTGTTTCAGCTCAGCAAAATATATGAAGACAAATTATAAACCATAGCATAGTTGGTGAATAGGAAACCTATTAGTGGGAACTTCTTTACTGTGATGCAAGTGGTGCTGTTAATAACAAATGTCTCTTGTTAAGCACTTATTACAGTAGAGGAAGAGGGTGCAGTTTCACAGCACTAGCTACCTTCAGATATGATGAGAGCAGGAATGTTGGAGTCTTACATTGCAGAACATGAGGTAAAATTTAGATGTTTTCCTTCATAATTGTTAGAGGATCAGTAACTCTATCATTACAATTTCTTATCTGTGTACAATATCCTCTGCAGACTGAAGTACCTTACAGGTTAACACACAATTCCTGTACTCCAGATACTCAACATACAGAGATTGTTATGTTGGGGAGACTTTATATTTGTAACATAATTAAAGTGATTCACTTGGAAATACTCACTTGAGGTTTTTTTCCTTATTTTACATCGATATTCTAAATCTCTGTTTTCTCCTATTTTATCTGTTCCCTTTTCTTACGTCACCTAATTTGATTTTTCCAAAACAGGATAGAATCATAGAATCACAGAATGGTTTGCATTGGAAGGAATAGTTCCAATACCACTCCTCTGGGCAGGGAATCTTCCACTAAACAAGGTTACTCAGAATCCCATCCAGACCAGTCTTGAACACCTCCAGGGATGGGGCATCCATAGCTTCTCTCTGAACAACCTGTTTCAGTGCCTTACCATCCTAACAGTAAAGAATTTCTTCCTAGTATCTAGTCTAAACATACCTTCTTTCAGTTTAAAGCCCTTCCCCCATGTCCTATCCTACTTGCCCTCATGAAAAGTCCCTTTCCAGCCTTCTTGTTGCCCCCCTTTTAGACACTAGAAGGTGCTATAAGATCTCCCCAGAGCCTTCTCTCCTCCGGGATGAACCACCCCAAATCTTTCAGCCTTTTTTTTTTTTTTTTTTTTCATAGGAGGGGTGCTTCAGGGCTATGATCAATTAGTGGCCCTCCTCTGGATTCATTCCAACAGGTGTATGTCTCTCTAGTTTTGGGGCCCACCAGTGTATTTATTGTCTCAGTGTCCTGTCACAGTGCACCTCTTCACATCAAGCAGAACCATGACATCATTCTTCTGAAGTCCATCCCTAATCCATCTGCCTGCAGAGTTCTAAGTGCATGTGGATTATTCTGTTTGTACTGATGACAGATATCCCAAGGAGAAGACTCCAAGTTAACGATCTTCAATCAGCCACAGTAAGAGAAAGATTCCAGGCAAACCTTCAAACTAGGCTCAAAAACCATTCCACAGATTCTGCAGATTCCTCTCCTGAAACAATTTGGCATCATATTAAAAGCAGCATCCTGCAATCCGCTGAAGAATCCTTAGGGTTCTCCCTCAAGAAGAATAAGGACTGGTTTGATGAAAACAATCAAGAAATCCAGGACTTGTTGAGGAAGAAGAGAACTGCCCACCAAGCACACCTTGCGCTGCCATCCTGTCACGCAAGAAAAACAGCCTTTCGTCTTGCATGCAGCAAGCTCCAACAGAAACTCCGTGACATCCAGAACAAGTGGTGGACCGATCTAGCTGCAAAAACTCAACTATATGCAGATACAGGGGATCACAAAGGATTCTATGAGGCCCTGAAAACAGCATACGGGCCCACATACCAAGTCCAAAGCCCACTACCCAGTGCAGATGGTCAAACGCTTCTGACAGATAAAACCTCCATTCTGAACAGATGGTCTGAACATTTTCAGACTCTTTTCAGTACCAACCGTGTAATCCAAGACTCAGCAATTCAGTCCATCACACAACAACCGGTGAAATGCGAATTGGATACTGCCCCCACTTTAGGAGAAACCCTCAAGGCCATACAGCAGGTGAAAATCAGCAAGGCAGCTGGGGTTGATGGAATTCCACCCAAAGTCTGGAAACATGGGGGCCTTGCACTCCATGCTAAATTTCATGAGCTTGTGGTGCGCTGTTGGGAACTAGGCGAACTACCATCAGACCTTCGTGATGCAGTCATCATCACCTTGTATAAGAAGAAAGGTACTAAATCAGACTGCTCAAATTACCGTGGTATTACTCTGCTCTCCATTGCTGGCAAAATCCTGGCAAGAATACTCCTGAACAGACTAATACCCGCTATAGCAGAAGGAATTCTACCTGAAAGTCAGTGCGGTTTCAGAGCCAACAGGAGCACCACAGACATGATATTTGTTCTCAGACAACTGCAAGAAAAGTGTAGGGAACAGAACAAAGGTCTCTATGTAACCTTTGTCGACCTCACCAAGGCTTTCGATACTGTGAGTAGAAAAGGTCTTTGGCAGATTTTGGAATGTTTAGGTTGTCCCCCCAAGTTCCTTAAAATGATCATCTCACTTCATGAGGATCAGCACGGCCAAGTCAGATATGGCAACTCACTTTCTGAGCCCTTTCTAATAAAGAATGGTGTGAAACAAGGCTGCGTTCTCGGTCCTACCCTATTCACAGTCTTTTTCAGCATGATGCTCCAAAGGGCCGCTGCAGACCTCGATGATCAGGACGGTATCTACATTCGATATCGTACTGATGGAAGCCTATTCAACCTAAGGCGATTGAAGGCCCACACCAAGACCTTAAACCATCTTGTCCGGGACCTGCTTTATGCTGATGACGCCGCTCTTATGGCCCACACAGAAGCAGCCCTGCAGCGTTTAACATCCTGCTTTGCAGATGCTGCTGAGCTTTTTGGGCTGGAAGTCAGCTTAAAGAAGACAGAAGTTCTCCATCAACCTGCACCTCAGGAAGTCCTCCATCATCCCCACATCACCATCGGCCAATCAGAACTCAAATCAGTCCAACAGTTTAATTACTTAGGCAGCATCATCTCCTCTGATGGTAAGATTGACGGGGAGATAGACAACAGGTTAGCGAAGGCATATAGCGCTTTTGGAAAACTCCATAAAAGAGTTTGACGTAATAAACACTTGAAGAAAAGTACCAAGTTCAGTGTTTACAGAGCCATAGTGCTGTCTACACTTTTATATGGTTCCGAATCATGGGTCATCTACCGCCACCACCTGCGTCTCCTAGAACGCTTCCATCAACGCTGCCTCCGTACAATCCTAAACATCCACTGGTCAGACTACGTGACCAACACATCTGTTCTTGAACAGGCAGCAATCACAAGTATTGAGGCCATGCTACTGAGAACGCAGCTGCGATGGGCAGGGCACGTCTCCAGGATGAAGGACCACCGCCTCCCTAAGATCCTGCTTTATGGTGAACTTGCCACCGGCTGCCGCAAGAGAGGAGGCCCGAAGAAAAGATACAAGGACTCCCTGAAACAACATCTCAGCCTTGGCCATATTGATCAACATAACTGGTCTACTCTGGCCTCCAATCGGGAGGCCTGGAGACAAACCATCTATAATGCTGCTGATCCTTTTGAGAAAGCACGCAGGATCACCCTTGAGGAGAAAAGACAACGCAGAAAGAATCATGCCTTGCAGATTATACCATCTAAGGAGTCTTTCTGCTGTGCCTTTTGCAACCGGACATGTCTTTCTCATATTGGCCTTTTTAGCCACCAACGCACTTGCAAGAAACGTGGGTAGAGCCCTTCCCAAATCTTCGTTCGCGAAGCCTAGCCATGATATGCTATATGATATGATACTGATGACAGAATCTGGCAGTACGTGGCCACATTGCCCAACAGCAGTTAAAAAACCTGGCATTGAAAGAGAGAGTACATGCCAGGACTATGGCAATTTGACACAAGTAGCCCTGGATCAGAAATCCTGTAATTTCTAGCAGGAAGCTGTGATACTGTTTCTCCTTTAATTTGGACTGCACCACACTGCCTGTTTTTGTGATGGAAAGACTGAGCAGTGTTGAAAGGGAAAAGTTGTTCCCTTTCTACCTATCATTTGAGAATACCAGCCCCTTGTCTGGGGATTTTTCAGGCAATATCTAATAAGGATAAAGTAGTTTCTCATTATTACTAGTTTGTTGGGTTTTTTTGACTAACAGCGACCTAACACATCTGCTATGTAATAACCCGTGTATCCTGTTCTGTTTTCTTTGGGCTTGTGTTTCCTCACTCCTTCACATTCTTTTTCAAGTTTCACATTTTTTGATTAGTGCAAGGTTTGTAGGTATGGAATTTTTTTGCTTTAGAACTAATCTGGGTGGAACCAACTGACAAATTTTCAGCCATACAAACCTTTTCTCAAGTCTGCAGCAGGAACAGCAGACTCTACAGTAACGTAGTTTGGGAGCAATAGTACTGGGTTTGACTATTATGTTTGTACTAGATGTAGACAATTCAAGTAAATACAGTGGCTGTCATCTGTTGAGGACAGGAGAATGTTAGCCAGAGGAGAGATGATAAAACCATTAACATTTGTGAAACAGCAGAAGAGACAAGTAATTTCTTTCTGTAGAACAGTAGATTTAGCATGAGAACGGGTATGGGAAAATTACTGTGCTGTAAAACTACTGTATCTTCTGAGCACATCTTTCTTCTGCCAGAACTATCCCTTTTGATTTCATCCTCTTGCCTTGTAAGTGTGTAGGTCTCTCCTAAAACCTGAACATAGAGATAAGAGAAGGATTGGTTGTTTCTCAAGAAATAATTGCTTTTTGGTGTTTCTGGTGGTTTTCGTGATCCATGCTTAGTTTGGTATCAAAACAAGCATTATTCGTATGTATATAATAAATTCAAATTTCAGAATATACTAGTTATTGTACCATATTACACCATCTCACCATCAAGTGAATTTAAGAACAGGGTAAACATAGGTAATATTCCCTCCAAGAGCCTTCAGCTTCCAAGCTTTTGTGGCACAGGTTCTCCTTCAAGAAGAAAAAGTTTCTATATATTTAAAAACTGTGGATTTCACTTCCTCCAACTTTTTGTGATTCCTCTTGAAGCTTTTAGTTTTTACATAATCTTGTAAGGACCTCCACAACTTCATACATGTTTTTTTGTGGAATCCCCTCTTTTTTGTCAGTTTCCCAAAGGGAATAACATACTGAGCAAGTTAGAGCTGACTTCCCGCCACGTCTGCAAAACTCAGCAAAAGCCTTTTCCCTCCCTCCTCCTTTAGGCAAAGGGGAAAAAAACCTATAGAAACTGAGAGAAATCGAAACCAACAGAAATATATAAAAATATATATATTTACATGTATTTACAATTATATATATACAATTTGAATATATTGTACACAAATTAGGGAGCTCCCGAGGGGGAGAAAGGGATAAAAAATCTAAAAAAAGACAAATATCCTCCAAATATACCCCTTCAATAGAGAGCTAGTGAATAAATACAAAAAACAAATTAGATACTTCCCTGAACGAGACAGCAGAACTCTGCGAGGCATCAGCCAACTCCTCACGCCTCCCAAAGGGACCCAAGATAACAACAGGTCTAAGCAGGTAGACCCTGGCCTATACAAGCAAAGACCGTCTGCGGAGAGACCCGTCGCCTTCAGCCACCAGAAGAGAGAAGAGCAGGACAGCCAGACCCGGCCCAGCACTCTCCCCTCACGCGTGGCAGACAACAGCAGTCGCTACAGGCCTCAGCTCCAGATAAGCAAGACCAACACAGGGACCTACTGTTCTCGAACCTCGCCGGAAGAGAAGAGAGAGAGAGGTCTCTCTGACCAGCTTATTTATACCTCAGTTTACATAAAGGAATAGTATGGAATACTTCCTTGGTCACTTCCCTAGTTCCTTCCTGGTTACAAGCTGGTCTCCAGGAAGGCCTAGACTGAAACTATCACACATACGTTGGATGACAACCAACATATATTAGTTGACAAGTATAGAGCTCTCTCTCACTGCCATTCACGCCTGGGGGGCTTTGGCTGTGGCAGCATTCAGCAGTCTGCTGTAAGAGGCCTGTTCATATAAAATTCTTGCCCAGGAAAAAGGTGCACCACCTCTTGCCCAGGACACCATGCCAACCAGCAGATTAGTTTAACAATACTGGCATAACAAAATGAGACAAAAGTATTTCAGCTGTAATGAAGAAACTGCTGCAATGAAACCTATCCTTATCAACCTCCTCCCTTACACACCAGCACTGTGTCCCCTAATCCCATTTCTTAGTGTTTAATTTACCACCTGACACTGGTTTTGTTGGGACCCCTTCTGACCATTTGCCTAATACTTTACCCAAAGGCAAAACGGGAAATCATTCCCAGCAGGAAATTGTTTAAACCTTGCCCTGTGAGCCTCTGGGAGGGTGCAGTGAGGTTGTTGACATGGCATTGTTGCCTCCTACATACATTCACTAGGAATACTTGGATACTGTTATGATATAGTAACTAATGATTTATTCGCCCAGTTGGTTTTCTTATCTGTATTGTATTTTCTCCTTTCACTGATGCTTTTTCACTCCCTTACTCTTCTGTTTATTACCACAGAGTGCCTTGTCCCTCTGTTCCCGTCGTTTCCCAATATCCTTCCATAATCCCATTGTACAATCTAACCATCATCTGCACTTCTCATAGCCTTAACCTGAAAAAAGGTCCTGGCAGATATTAGAGCTAGCAATGGTGATGGAAGGTTTTTAGAGTAAAGGGTGAATAAGAAAATACAGGCTACTAATGCAAAGAAGGAATCTAAGAAAGAGGTTTGGCACAAAAAAGAATATGCAATATAAAGAAGTAAATTAAATTCTCCTATTTACTTTTTCTCAAGGGATCTTCTGTGAAACTCAAAGGCAGCAGAAATATTTTTCAAACATACAATTAACCACAAAATGCATTGCCACAAAGCTAACAGAGGAACAAATTGAGCATCTTACAAAAATAGTAGACAACTGATAAAATGTAGTTACTGGGCACCTCACAACTGCATTGAGTGTGTTTAATTACAGTGGTTTAATCTAACCTCAAATTTTTGTTGTGGCCCATGGTAACTACTGTGCAAGTTGATAAAGGGAAATGAGTGGGGAGAAGTTATACAACCAGGTTAATCTCCACTTCTCCTTCATTGTGTTCAGGCCATCAAAGCCTGATTTCTATGAAGGAAAAGCTATTGTGCCAGTGAGGTCACTGCTCCAACGTAGTACAGCAGTCTATTTTCTGGTGCCTTGTCTTTTTATCACACCCATAAGACCTGAAAATTCTCTTATTCCTCTGAACTGATGAGTGTGGAAAGGGAAAGCTGCAAGGCATGAAGTCAAAGGCAGGCATTTACTTAAAATTCGTTGGTGCACCAAGTTTCCCATGTCTACCCTGGGATAATGCCTGTACCCAGAGGTGACTACACAGCAGAAACAAATTATTAGATGATTGGAAGGCAGGTGCTTATATTTGAACTACATGCAAAAGCACTCTCCTGGGTGACTTAACACAGAGATCTTCACAACACGAGGTCCCCTACTTCAAGTTAAAATCATCTGTTCCACTAATAATTCATTTTCAAAACAGATAATTAAGCAGTGAGACATTTCAAGGCATTTATTGCTGTTTAATAATGCATGGCACAAGGAAGAAGAATTTGGGGGCTAATTTGTTCTTCATAACCTTTGTAATTCTCCAACCTGTCCTGAATAGTTTTTTTTGTTTAGAATTCTTTTTTGTTTTGTTCAAAATGCCTTTAAAAATGCAGACTTCAGTGCAACATGTGAATCGTTTAAGCCCAGGACCACAAATAGGTTGTAAAGCACTGAGTATACGCATATGTTTTATGAAAAGTACATACTTGTGATTCAACTGTGAAAACCTGAGGCTGGTTGGTTTTTTTTTTCCAGAATGAAATCTAACCCAGCAAGGTTTAATTGAATCTCTGTAGGAGGCTGTTCATGTGTTGAACTTCTGTCTCTCTCTGATTTATATACATGGGTGTATATATGAACAGAAAAAAGGAGTTTGTGATTCCAACCTATTAATGAATCTCTTCTGAAAACATAAAAGGGAAGTAAAAACATCAAGAGTTTTGATCTGACTACTCATGTATAATTTTCTGAAAGCTATGAAGAAGAAAAGGTAGTGTTGCTAATTGTTAAATGGGAAATGATCCAAAAGTCAGAGCCAACAGCCATTGGAAAAGGGTTTATTGGTGGGGTTCTGGAGGATGCTTTATATAATTCAGGCACAGCTGGGAGGCAGGTGAAGCTGCTGGTGATGTCATTTCCTATACAAAACTGTCACTGTGTTCCAGTTGTCTCTCTCTGCAGAAATCAAGTCATTATGTGGCCATTTCTCATCTCTAGGAGAATTGAAGGCTTCAGATCGATACTTCAAGTAGGTGATTAGTGGATATCAAGCATCAGGGTTTGAATTTATCTAATTCAAAAGTGAGGGAAGCGATTGGAAGCGAGTGGCTGCATGGACTGAAATAATTAGATCCTATAATTCTTCAACTGTAAAGTACATATATTGCCAAGGAATGCTGAAAGACGGAACAGAAGGCATTAAGTACTCACTTCAAAAAGTGCAGACAGTCAGTTTCATAGGATCAAATGTCACTCTGATTGAAAATATTGTCAAAAGAGAGAAGAGGAAAGCACTGGTTTTGTAAACCTGCATGTTAAATATTTTTATTCTGTCACTGTGACTAGCATTTGAATATAGGTGCCACAGTAGGTTAAATCCCTTTGCCAGGCCTTACAGGCTCTTCAGTATAAACATCACTTGAGATCAACCCCAGCCCCACCAGCCACGTGAAGTTCATCTGATGTTTTTGCCATGGCTGAGCGTGCTGTGATTGTGTCAGGTGCCCTGATTCTGACAGCAGGTGAATCTGAAGAGAAAGCAAGAAATGTATTTCAATTCTCAGCAGACTTTCTATAGGACAAAAAGAGCAATTTGGATAAATAAAGTCCTCTGCGTGTTATGTTATCTTGCAGGTTTCCTGCAATAGAAAGAGTTTATGAAAGAAAGGACCTAAAGTTTTAAATGTTAATGTCAATAAAAGGCAGTTGTCCAAACACCTGAAATTACTCCAAACCAACTATAATCTTTTAGAGGGAGGAGGGGGGTATAATTCTCTAAATTACTGTTATTGATTCCTCATATGAAAAGAGAACCACAGAATATTGACCCAAAGTTGTAATTGCATATTAGAATCATAGAATATGCAGAGTTAGAAGGGACCCAGAAGGATCATTGAGTCCAGCTCTTGGCCCTATGCATGACACCCAAGAGTCACACCATGCGACTGAGAGCATTGCCCAAACTCTTCTTGAACTCTGTCAGGCTTGGTGCTGTGACCACTTCCCTGGGAAGCCTGTTCCAGTGCTCAACCATCCTCTGGGTGAAAAATCTTTTCCTAGTATCCAGCCTAAACCTCCTCTGACTCAGCTTCATGTCATTTTCTCGAATCCTGTCACTGATCACAAGAGTGAAGAGATTGGTACCTCCCCCTCGACTTTATTGTTAATCTAAAACATAAAGGTCAAACTGATAGAAACTCCACTGAGACCCTGTACACTGGAGCACTGTGAACGATCAGCTGGCAGCTGAAGAAAGGACACGAGCTACTGATGCTTCTACAGAACGTAATTGAGAGAGAGAGCATGGCAGGCTCCAGAGCCAAGGGGGCATGATGTGTCGCTAGGGCTGACTCAGTAACACATCTAGATAAATATATTCCTGGGAACCCCACAGATAAACTGTGATCTGATCCCTTACATTAGCAGTAGCTACAAACTAAGTAGCCAGCATGGAGACAAAAACTTTTTTTTTTTAACCAGACATACAGTACTGAAGAGTATGCAGTCTTCCACCACTTTTAAAAAATAAAAGCACGCTTAATAAAAATGTTAGATCTAGATGTCAAGATCATTCCAATGTGCAAATTCACAGGAAGAGAAGCAAATAGGATATTGTCTAGTAAAGGAGGGTGATAGTAGAGGAGAATAGTAAGAATTGAAATTAAATGGAATTAAATGAACCTGAATTCCGAAAAGGAAACTGAAGACTTTCTGAAATCAGAAAAGCACTGTGCATCCCATTTTTTATATATTTCTGCTAGAAATACTTAAATTGACATAGTTAGTGTGGTTTTCGTATCTACTAGTCTTCACAGAGATGCTGCTATTCAATCCCAGACCTTTCATCATAAGGGTTAGTTATATTACAGATCAGCCATGCTTACCCCAACATGTGGTTAGAATCCATTTTAACATCAAAAGGCCCAAGAAATACAGTTATCTTCCATGCCCATTAGGATAAACTACTCTTTCAAACTACATCTCACACTTGAATGGCTGTCAGGAGTTGCAGCAGCTCAGAAGTTTTGGTTTTGAGGTCCAAGACTTGCATCTGTGCTTACAGAGGCTGTCAGCTTTCAGAATATGCAACTGGACATAACTTCTCAGGCCGGCAAAGGCAGTCATGGTGCAGGTTCATCTGTGCAAGGCAAGAAGCTTTTAACTAGTGTCAGGTTAAAAGTGTGCCCTGCAGATGTGTACTTGCAGCTCTGTGGGCTATGGCAATGTGGTGCCATGAAAACGGTGCCAGCTGTGCCTCTACACCCTCCAGCACTTCACTTCTGGGCCCCAAGTGCTCTTCTGCCCCAAAATGGTGAATCTTGTTTTTCATAAGGGCTAATTTCCTAGGGCACAGCACAGACTCGACAGAATTGACAGAGCTTGTGATTTTTTTTCAGAAAATTTAATTGTTGTTTTCTGGGAAACTCACTCAAATATTAAATAAAAATATGATGCAGTAGATGGGGACTTTTCCCTCTTACTTCCAGTTTATTTAATGTTTCATTAAAATGTTATTCTATATTAAATAGTATTACATATTTAATATCCTCTATTAGAAAACACAATAGAATCTCTCTGATACAACTGGCCATAGCATTAGAGCTCTAAAGATAAATTTAAGGACATTGAAAGGCCACCAGAGAGGGAATTAAACAAATTGATCTCCATAAATCTCAATGGGATACAAGGATATAAATTTTGCATGTAGCTAAGAAGAGTTTTAAACTCTTGGTAGAAAAGCCTGTGTCTATGGATTTATTGTAATCACCCAACATTGTTATCTTCTTGTGAAGTCTGAGCTTCCCTGCCTATCACCATGGACGCTGAGTCGTGTGTGACTCAGCATCACATTGAAAAAATATTTGTGGATAGGAACCACCTTTTCAAGACTGTGAAAATGCCCTATTCCCTAGTGTCTTGGAAAGGTCTTCCATTACACAGAGTTCTATTAAATGAGTATATAAGTTTTAATAAGCTTGTATAACTTACATGGGCTTACATTTGCTATTCTTCTCATCCTTCCTCCATTTTTCCCATCTGGTTATATATATATATTTATTTACTGTATTTGCTATAAAGAGAATTCAGGAATTAAAGGTTTGTGCTACACAGAAATGAAATGCAATGGATCTGCTGTCACCTTGAACATGCTCTAAAGATGAAGGCTGAAGCTTATATGCTTTGGCACCTTCCTTGTGACAATAAGTTAGAAAAGGTCATGGCCTAGATTTCTTAAATGTCTAACTGTAAGGATTTCAGTTTCAGCAAGGAGCATGATAGACAGAATCTAACAAATCTGCTGCAGCAGCAATGCATCTGGTCAGTATAAGACACCTAACTTGCTGGTGAATGCTCCTTAAGAGGTTTTGGCCTGTAAAATAAACCTTTATTCATCTTACCTCAGTTTACCATATAAATAACTTAGGCAAGTATTTTCCAGGTTTCTGGTGGGCAACTACCATAAAAGGAAATTAAAAATATCAATTCTACTATCTTTTGCTGGAGTATAATTCAGTCTCTAATGAGCTTTGTGGAGTTACCTTGGATACAGAATCTTGCCTGTTGTCTCTTGTGGAAAGTTACATCTTAATTGAAAGGTTTTAATGGGTATAATTACTTCAAGATCAACACACATTTCATACAGCATTTCAGTCATTTAACAATAGTAAACTCATAGGTAGGTCTCTGTGCCACCCTCTATTCAAGTCACAGAATCACAGACTCACAGAATATGCTGAGTTGGAAGGGAACCACAAGGATCATGGAGTCCAACTCCTGGCCCTGCACCCATTCCCAAGAGTCACACCATGTGCCCGAAAGTATCATCCAAACCCTTCTGGAACTCTGTCAGGCTTGGTGCTGTGACCACTTCCCTGGGGAGCTTCTTTCAGTGCCCAACCACCCTTTGGGTAAAGAACCTTTTTCTAATGTTCAACCCCAACCTCCCCTGACACAGTTTCAGGCCATTCCCTTGGGTTCTATCACAAGTCACCACAGAGAAGAGATCAGTGCCTGCCCCTCCTCTTCTCCTCACTGCAGAGACCCCTGGGCAGCAGTCGGCTGTTTACTTCTCTAACAAATTCCAGCTATCCCTTTTAATTCTCATGCTGAATTAATTACCTGTCCTTCCACACACACAGATTCAGAATAAAAATACTATACTTGGCTTTCATTTAAAACTCCTTTCATACCAATTAAGTGGCTGGCGAGACACCATATAACAAAACTTGACAATCAACTTATATCAGCTAAGGCTCCAGTTAGAGAAGCTGAATTGGAAAATTGATCTTGAAACTGTCCTCCAAAATGTACAACTCAAGGTTACAGCTAGGCTGTGCATATGGAGCAGAACAGGGGGCATGAAACCCAGATCCCTGGGGTACTGCTCTTCTGGCATGCTTATATACAGGCAGAGAGAGGGATGAATAAGCCACACTGTATTACTTTTAAATGTGTGATAACACACTTTTTTGCTTGAGACATTTCACCCCATTCTTCATTGCATCAGCCTCTAGTTTCATGTTACAGAACAAATAATTTTTTTTGTTGAAGCATCTGTGATATTTCATTTAAAATATTGGCAGTATGAAGCTCTGACTTTCTTACAAAAATAAATGTATTTTATGTAATCTACCAAGTGTACTGACCTTGTTCCTTTCACCCTCACCGCTAACCTTAGCACATAAAGGCTGTAAAGTGTTTTAAGTGTGTAGCAGACATTCACTAGCTTCAGAGACGGGATGCCTTTTCTTGCAGAAATCACAGGAGATCCATTCAGACGTATTACCGTTCAATACTAATGGCACCTTCCTTCCCTTTTTGTACATAATAAAAAAATCAATTTGGTCACTTGAGGGATGGGAAATCATTTCTATTCACTTAAGTTATGTATGGATTTAAATCCCTCATGCCTTAATGGAAGAACATTCCTACCATTATTAGCATTACAGAAACACAGCCACTAAAAGAGAGTACTAGGCACTTTATTCATATCTTTCTTACAATGAAGGAATATGAGTTAACCTTGATCTGAGTTTTGTACCTACAAAGGCAATCAGCTTTGACAGGTGGAGAGGAGACATCTCTTTAATCTCATGAGTGTCAGCTCTTCATTTTTTTTAATGAGAAGAAATTTCATCTTTGCTTTTTTTCTTATTATTAATTTTTGCAATACACCTCCCTTTGGACAATTTCCAGCCATGATGACTTTTATTACTAGTTAATTCTTTAAAGAGTTCTGAAAATGTTGTCTTCACTGAAGGAGAAAACTATTTCCTCTAAAACAAACTCTCTTCTGAACCATACAACAAACACTTGGGAACATTTCAACTGGTCTTACATGTTATTAAAGCACTTGTGAATTTGTCTCTTGTAACCTACTCTCAGAAACAACCTAACAGAACCTTGTTCAGGTTTAACATCTTCCATTTCCAAAATATACAGAGGAAGGACAGAAATCCAGGCTTTAGAATATCAGACTTTGGCTTCAGGCCTCAGATACAAAGTGAAAAAATAGTTACAGCATGAAAAACTGCAGTGTCTTAGAGGGAGAGATGAGCCAAGGGAAAGAGACAGAAGGAGGGATTTGTTTTCAAATCACAAAAATATATCCTCCAAACACAACAAAAACAAACAAACAAACAAAAACCCCAAACAACAACAAAAGACCAAACAAAAAAAACCAAAGGAAAAACAGGACAGAGACTTACAAGAAATCTGTTCCAAATGGCAGAAACTGTAAAGAAGAAAGCTTTTGCCTTGACAGTTATGAGCTTTTCTGGTGGGACTGAAAAGAAGTCAGTGCAAAGTGAAGAATTAACATAGAGAGAGAAAAAGAGAGAAGATAAAATTTGATGACATAACTTGACAAGGAAATATTGAAAAATACAATAAATTTTCTTTGACTGCATGGACTTCTGCAAGTACAGCTTTGCAATAACCTAGGAATAAGAGATGGAGGGAAGGATAATGATTCAGCATGGAAAGAGTTTAGATAGTTGTGTAGTTAGAAAAGTGGTATCACCCTCTGAGGAGAATACATGACAAAGAGCAGTGTTTCACCCCTGCTGTACACCCACTGAGAAGTTCCAGACATTGAGTATCCCAGATCAGATTCCCATAGGAAACAAGCAATGACTTGATGCCTGAATGACTCCATGGTCTACCTGACTTGGAGCAATACTGACAATTTTAGTCCAAGGGCAGTGTCCAGACCTCGGAGTACTGTGCCTTTGCAACAACCCCATCTCTAGAATAAGTGTTTCTTAGGAAGAATTATCCTCCCTCCTGTAAAGAGGAAAAGCTGTGGCTGCTAACTATGGAGAGCTCCCAAAAGGCTTCCACATCAGAAAGGAACACAAGCCACAGGGCTTTATCCCAGACTTAATACTTACATGACAAATGTCTGGACTGCACATATCAGTTCTATCTGCTGCCTCTGATCACAGAACTTGCCTCTTAATTCCTTCTATCTCCCTCGTGGCTTGAGTTCAAAGCTTTTCCAAGCTTTGCGAAGGCAAAGATGGAGACAGGAAGCCAGTGTGCATACCTCATCAGTACAGACTATTCTCTCTGCTATCACATATTCACACAGTAAAGTGAAAATTAGTCCGAGAATCAATGTTTGATTAACTCTGCCAAGCAGACTAGTTCAGCATCAAGTAAGAAACTCAACATAATAGAATTCTTTTTTCCTCCAGAAAATGACTGACTGCAATAGCTTATTTTCCAGAGTGCTGCATAAGAAAATGTACTTCCATGTTTCAGTTCATTTCACCCATACTTCAAAATGCACTGAATTTAAAATTACACAAATGCCACCTCATTTCAGTTGTACAGCAGAAAGGGCACAAGTTGAAAAGTACTTTTATACTTCAAATAACTTTAATTTTTTAAACTGTTACTTTTCCTCCTTTGAGGGAAAGGCATCAAGTGTAACTCTGAGGACTGGAGAACTGGCTACATGACATTGATAATCTTAAAGAACTTTTCCAGTCTGAATGATATTATGTTTCTATGGTATCTGTTTTGTGTTCATTAACTCTGTGTCTCAACTTCACTGACCTAATCTGAGTTTATGTGACATACTCACATAACCAAGATGATAGGACAAATCTTTTCTACTTCATATGACTATTGCTACTAGCTCTAAAGCCTTTAAAGTATGCTTTACTCAGCCTCCGTAATTAAGAAAATACATTTGTTTTACTTACCCTTGGATCTGTTATTTCTGAAGATCAAAAGATAATGTTGTGCTTCTTTGAAAATGTTTTGTACCATTTAACACATCTAAGTAGTATGATTCATAAAACACCAAGCAAAGTTCTTATATCTCAACTAGCTCAGAATGTGACTCGTATAATGTGCACAGACATGTCAAACAGTGTCTCTGGCCCATCACTGAAGCAATTATACCAGAGGGCTGATGAGCTGCAGAACTAATGCAAGTTGTTTTCCCCCGGATTTCTGTCTTTAGGTTGATTCATGCAGATAGCTGAAATAGTGTGCATTGGATATGAACCTAGCACCAAGCACATGTGTATCCCTGTGCATGCTCTTGCACTCCCTTGTGCTCTCTCACATGCTCTCTCAGAGTCTGTTGTTTAGGTGAACATTGCAGCTTTCCTCACAGTCAGAGCACATACACTTTCTCTATCCAGCAAACCATTTTAGCAAGACCTGTAGGAGAATACTGTGTGTGAGGTAGCTCCCTTCTACCATGTGGGCTGGACTTGGCCAAAGACACAGGCTGCCACTCCGACATAAACAGTACAAAACTTCATTTCTGTGGGAAACCAGGGATGACACTGACAGGCCTGCAGTGTGTTAAGAAGTACAGCCATGGGACAGGCCATTTATTGTTTTGCAGATATAGATAAGAGGGAACAGCATTTACCTGTCAATACCACCAACCATGGGCAAAAATAATGGTGTGGTTGTTGGAGGTTTTTTTGCATCCATGACTATATGCACAACAGCTCAGACAAGTATATTCCAATAAAGAGCTGACACAGCAAGACTGCTGGTGTAAGGTGGGAACCGGAGTTCTCTGTTTGCAGAAAGGGCAGTTTAATGGGGTGAGTCACTCTCATACAGGTGAAGCTTCTCTCCTTGATGGGAATACTGGTTCTTCTAGCTAGCCCTGATATTTCTGTAGCCAGCCAGGCTTTTGACTCTCTTCTGCAGTTCCCAGGTCACAGCTGAAGCAAAGGTGATGGCCTGAGATTACAAGTTTATTTCAAATGATCAAGGAAACACCATGAGACACCCTTGGTTACTCCCAAGGAGACCTCAACAGGAAAGAGTGATCCAAAGGTGAACAGCTCCGCAGGTGATCAGCGTTCCTCACCATTCCTTTTCTAAAACTCCCACTTCTTTAATGGTGATTAAAGGTTTCTTGTTTCTCAACTTTATGATTAAATGTTCTAGCTAAGAAGTTAATATGCAAAAATGAAACTTACTAAAGCTCATTCCTTGAGGGAATATGTAATTATGCAGATAGGAACAGCACATAACTTACATATTTTGAATTTTCACAGAGAAAGGTGGACAGAGGGCCAGATTTTCCTTGTCATTCTAGCATCTGAATACTTTTAGGAATCTGGTCTAAAATGTGTGCATTTTTTTCCCCTAAGCAAAATTTAAAAGTTTCAGTTAAACCATTTTTAATAGAAAATTAAATTATGCTTCTTAAAAGATTAATTGCATGTAGTTCTGCTCATAGTATTTTTTTTCTGGTTGCCAGTTAACTATTGCAACGGAACACTCCAAGGACTGTGTTCATGTGAGATAACAGTATTGTCAGGTCACTGACAACTGGTTCATGAGCCACCTTTGAGGTCTGGGTTATCTCAGCATAACATGCAATTTCTAGGAATCTTAGTGCTTAATTCTAATTCATTTTTTACCTAGAGTTCATTTTCTTGGGCACTCAGGTTTAAGTAGAAAGCCTTACATATTGTGCAAACAGAAAAATACAATCTAGGCAATTCCAAAGTCATAGAACCATAGAATATCCTGAGTTGGAAGGGAATCACAAAGATCACGGAGTCCAACTCTTGGCTCTGCACAGGACATTCCCAAGAGTTATACCATGTGCCCGAGAGTATTGTCCAAACAGTTCTTCAACTCTATCAGGCCTGGTGTCATGACCACTTCCCTGGGGAGCCTCTTTCAGTGCCCAACCACCCTTTGGGTAAAGAACCTTTTTCTAATGTTCAACCCAAACCTCCCCTGACACAACTTCAGGCCATTCCCTTAGGTCCTGTCACTGGTCACCACAGAGAAGAGATCAGTGCCTGCCACTCCTCTTCCCCTCATGAGGAAGTTGTAGACTGCAATGAGGTCTCCCCTCAATCTCCTCTTCTCCAGGCTGAAACAACCAAGTGACCTCAGCCGCTCCTCATATGGCTTCCCCTCAATGCCCTTCACCACCTTCGTTGCCCTCCTTTGGATGCTCTCTAAGAGCTTAATAGCTTTTGTTTATTGCAGTGCCCAAAACTGCACCCAATATTCAAGGAGAGGCCGCACCAGTGCAGAGCAGAGTGGGACAATCCCCTCCCTCAACCAGCTGGTGATGCTTTGCCTGATGCCCCCCAGGACACCATTGTCCTTCTTGGCTGCCAGGACACTGCTGACTCATATTCAACTTGCCATCGACCTGGACTCCTAGGTCCCTTTCCGCAGTACTGTTCTCCAAGCTCTCAATCCCCAGTCTGTATGTATATCCAGGGTTGTCCCGTTCCAGGTGCAGAATCTGGCACTTGCTCTTGTTAAATTTCATGTGGTTGGTGATTGCCCAGTGCCCTAATTTGTCAAGATCTCCCTGCAGAGCCTCTCTGCCTTTGAGTGAGTCAACATTCAGTTGACTTTGTGATAAAAACATTTAGTCATAGGTGTCACAAATGCGAGAAAAAAGCCTGTTTAACCAAGCGTACACTACAAGCTGGCTTCCCTAAAATCATCCTGACTTGGTTAACTACACAGTAAACTTAGGCATATCAGTAAACATTCATTCTGATATTTGGTAATTTATACAGATTAAATCTGCTGCTGGAAATGTAGTGGTTTTATTGAATTATACAGTTTTACAATAGTGCTGCCCAGGCAAAGTAGTATATATATTTAAAATAAAACTTAACCTACCGCTTTGTTTTCAAGGACTCTGTCATACATGGTTCTGCTATATGTAGGCATAGGAAGCTGCAGAAAATGTGTCTTAATACATTGTATTTATTACAAGATAATAGGTGGTCATATGACAGAAATATAAGGTAAACACAGCATCTAAGTTATTTCTACCTACAGTCCTATTTTTTAGACATTGTATGCCTATTTTTCCAGGCAGAATAGTCTTATCTGAACTATTTTAGCAACCTAATTATTTAGTTTAGCAATTGGAATTTGAGGGCAGGGGGTGGTGGTAAGCAGAAGCAGGATAGGAGTGGAGGGAAAAGGAAAAAAATTTGCATCCCATCACAGTGTACTCCTTCTGCTTGTCTCAAACTGTATATAAGTCCTCTAGAGAAGAGCCAACGGTAAGCCACCCCTAGAGCACTCACAGAGAGATCTGCAATACCTCTTTTTCCTCTCCCTCACTCCCAAGAAGCTAGGAAAAAAATCCATTCTTCAACTGGAATTCAGAGATTAAGCATCACAACACAAATCCATTATTTTTCTACAAACATTGCAGAACACACAGAAGTCTTTAATTTATTTGTGTACTTCATGGACATATACAAATGAATTTTATTTCAGGTATGATCTGGACTTCCTTAGGGAAAGGCTCAGAAGCACTCTGAGGACACAGAGCTGGTGCTACTGCTCACCATTATTGCTTATACAAGTTGAAACTTGTGCTTTTATAGAGGAAAATAACAAACTACAAGCTAGGAATGCATTACACTGTTGGTGCCTCCCCCAGGGAGACTGTCAGTGTAAAGCAGCATCATGCCAGACATTCTTTGATCATGATGTATCAAACTGAAAAGATTTTTTGGCCTTTGACCAACAGATGACATCTCCATGGCATAAGTTTCTTCAGTTCACTTGCAAAGCCTGTGAAAATTCATTCTTCTACCTGAAAGCAGTACACCATAAGCACACATAGCACCCGCAAAGATAAGGAGTTGGAGATCTTACATGATTTTGGCCCTTTCTTTAGGTCATTATCAAGGTCATGTATCTGTTAGTGGTATCTTAAATACATGACTTCCTGCATTGTCTCTACAACAGGCTTCACTATCATTCACAATCATAACTAATGATAACCAACATCACTAACATAAGTAACGTCATGTCCAAAGAAGGGCAAGGAAGCTGGTGAAGGGTCTAGAGCACAGGTTTTAGGAGGAGCTGCTGAGGGAGAAAAGGAAGCTCAGGGGAGACCTTATTGTTTCTACAACTACCTAAAAGCAAGTTGTAGCAACATGTCTGTCAATCTCTTTTTCCAAGTAGCAAGTGGTAGGATGAGAGAAAAGAGCCTCAAGTTTTGCCAGGGGAAGTATAGATTAGATATTAGGAAACATTTCTTCACTGAAAGGGTTGTCAAGCATTGGAACAGGCTGCTCAGGGAAGTGGTATAGTCACCATTCCTGGAGGTAGTTAAAAGATGTGTGTATGTGGCACTGAGGGACATGCTTTAGTGGTGGACTTGGCAGTGTTAGGTTAACGGTTGGACTTGATGATCTTAAAGATCTTTTCCGACCTAAATAATTCTATGGTTCTCTGCTTTAGTCTAATACCTGCCTATTTTCTGCCATCTTTACTACCCCTATAAGTATGATTGGAGGTCATTTTCCCTCTAGTTTCATTCCATCATGCAAAGGAACCAGGAGCATAAATTACAAAATAAAGTGAGTCTCCAGTCTCTACTGAATCTTTGCCAACAGTTGCACCCTAATCAGTTTCTTTTTTTTTTTCCTTTCTTTCTCTTCAGGTCTGAGTCTGAAGAAAGTATACCAGCAAGGTGTGAAACTACATGCATTTTAAATCAGGGAGAAGCACACCTTTGCTATCTCTGTTCTCATGCCCCATAGATATAGGCAAAAAAAATCCTATTGGTTCCACAGGCTACAACTTCATTTAGATTAATGCTTAATCTGAATAGTGAGGAGGAGAAATGAGTGAGGTGGTTAAAGGTTTTTCATTCTACCTTTCTCTTTTTTTTTGTCTGCAGTAACCAAAAAGGCATTCTTCCACACAGATCCTATAAAATATTGCATTGTCTTCTCTTAGGATTGTTTTTTTGAGATAAATAGAAAGCTCTCTATGGAGAGGGGTAGAATTTATTTGTGTTATGGATCACAAGAACTTCAAGACAATGAAGCAGAATTGCATCTACAAAGATTAACATAAACCTGAAACACAGACAGCACTTGCAGTTCCTCCAGTGATTCTTCACACTCCTCTTACTACAACCAAAATGCACCAATATTATGACGAGGCTACCAGTTGATCTGTCAACTAGATACAAGGATGAAATTGAAGTGTCCTGATGTCAAGAATATTTTCAGCAGGAAAGTCACAATATTAAAATACCAGGAAGACAGAGTTTTGTTCTGTCTTCCTCACGCACACATCAAAAATTATCTAGAGTTAGAGTCAATGTAACAGTGGAAAACTAGGTTACTTTTAGCTTAGTAACTGTAAGTGTTCTGAGTTTCTGAATTAAGACTAATACCCCAAAAGATGCAGAGGGAAAATCCAAACTTATTAATGTTTTTGGGAAAAAATAACATTGATAAAATGGCAACTGTAGCAGAAACATGGATGTTATTTGTTATCATGAGGGGCTAGTGGCTGTGGACAAAGGTCTGGCAACAAGTTTAGCAGCAGTTAGCTCTGTATAAACAGTGTCCAACTGCACAGTATATAAGCTGTTCATGCTACAAAGGAAGAAATGTAAAAAGAGCATGTGCTGGAATAAAAGTGGGGAAGCTCTATTAGCCCATGCCCCACTGCAGATGGGGCTGTGCAGAATGCTGTACACCAAAGAGAGGGTCCATCTGATGCTGTCACTATTCAACTCAGCATCAGAAGCAGCACAAGATGACATCTAATTCACTTGTTAACATATTTCAATTGTTCATTTTTTTATCAACAAACAACATCTTTTGCTCATATTCTGAATGTGAGGTGTAGTTTCCATGAGCTCTCCTGGATTCAGAATCGGAAGAGCAACTCTCATCACCGGGAAAATAACGGTCACCATTTCGAGATCTATGAACAGGACGAGACTAAGTAGACCCAGAAAGTCAGCTTGCAAAGTCAGGTAAAAAAAGAGAATGTCTACTTGAACCCACTCTGGCTCACTGGAAAAGAAGGTATTTCTTTCTTTTCCACATAGATGGGAAAGGCAGAGAAACTGTTTCTGCAGTCTTCCGTTGCCTGCCCAGCATTTCTAAAGAACAAAGCCTTCAGGTGCCAAAGAGTATTAACCATCATAAAAATATAAAGAAATAATAAAAAAACCAAAACAACCCAAACCTATAATCAAACCTTTCCCTGAGATAGCACAGTATTTTTTTTTTTTAAGTGTGAAGAACTGCAAAAATCAGTCTTGGGCAGGTAGGAGTATGAACACTGTTTCCACTAAGGCAGGCAGCACCACTGATGAGTTTGGTGGGAGGTGTGGACACAGCTCAGCCACATGCCACAGGAGATGGCTGAGGTACTGCCACAGCCTTTGAACAAAAGCTCTTTCCTCCTTAAGACATCACTGATTTAGGACAACATGCTCAAGTATAATTTTCCAAAGTAATGAGAATTCTGGGGTCTAAAATACCAAGTTATTCTCAGCTCTACTGAGGGTTAGAAATCTATTGAAAAATCAGAAGATCCATAGCCTTTTCTTTTTTCCTCTCCTTCATTAGAGACACAACAGTCAATGAACCACATAGTCTCACCTCTGTGATATGAACACATTAGCCTGGCTCTGTGAGAGCCTATTTTTATTGACTACACCAGTTCCTCAGGTGCATTGGACTGGATGATCAATTGTAAATGGTTGTATGAAGCTGAGGTACCCTGATGCTTCACAGAGGTCTTAGAGCACTCCAGAGACTTCCTTTCTGGCAGAATAATTAAATTTAACTTCTCAGAAAGTATGAGCAAGGATGAACTATGAGAGTAAAGAGAAATGGGTCACTTTTAATCAGTGGCAGATGGCTTCTAATACCTTCAGAAGGCACAGTTACAAAAATAAGAGAATATCAGAGACAGAAACTGGGGAATCACATCCAGTCTCTGGAGATGACAGCAGGGAGATAAAAGATCAGGGAAGAAAGAAAAGAGGCATCCAATTACCCAAGAGGAAAGATTCTTAGGAATATGGAGCTCTTCAATTTTGAGACCAAACCAAAGTATATCCTTGGGATATCAACAGGGGACATGAGCATAGCCAAAGAACAGAAGGAACCTTAAAATAATGACTAAGTATTGTTATTTATTCACTGCCTTGCCACCTCATTCAATGGAAAAATTAGAGCCTTTTAGGATCACTGTCATTGTATCCTCTGTTTTACTTTACCATTTTGTTTATTGTCTGTAGAAAAATCGTTTTGTTCCCTTTTTCCCCCTACGCCTTTGTCTCATTTCCCTTTTCTCTTATCTGCATTTTTTTCTGCAGCAATTACATCACCATTACTACCTATGATGCCAATGAAAGTTAAGCGAAATGTTACTGGGATCACTGTGGATGTCTAAGATTTGATGTGGAAATTAAGCTTCCTGTGGCATCAACAGAAGGAAATTGGTGCCTTGAGGGAGTGGTTCATCTCATCTTAAGGCCCGTATAAGACACAGGAGGTAATAGCTTTTGAAGGTACCTTTCTCCATTCATTGACTATAGGGAGTTGTCATGGTTTCAGCAGGCCCAAAATCCAATTCTGATTCCTAGCCCCCCACCCACATCTCAACCCCATGTGAGATGGGTTTTCCAGACAAAAACACGAGACTCAATATGGGGGGAAGGAATATATTACAAAGACTATACACGTGAATAAATACTATAATACATTACAAACAATCTTAACTCTATATCTATCTCTACCATGACAATAATATTTACAATGGGCCAAATCTCTTCTCCCTCCAAATAAAAGTCCAGGAGAGAAGAAGAAGAAAAGACCCCTTCCAGTCTGTGAGCAGCAGGTCTTCCTCTCTAGGCAGCAGGCTCTCTTCTTCTCTTCCACCAGAAACAGTTGCTGGCTCTCTGCCAGCACACACGAGGGAGGTTTCCAAGTCTCTCTCGGCCCCCGTCTCCAAACAAGGGGTCTTTCCATGGGCTGCGTAACCCCAGACACGGCCGCTACACCATGGTCATATCACGAAGCACCGGGGTCTCCGTGACGGTCTGGTATCCTCAGGGGAAATCAAGCCCCTGTGCAGAGCTCCCATGCTCTGCCTCAAAGATGGCTGCCAGCTTCTCTGAAGCTGGAGCAGGGGGGCCAAGGTCACCCCACACACACACACATTCCTTCGGCCGTCCTGGCTTATCTCTCAGGAGGCCATGAGCTTCCTAGCTCCTCTCAGCAGTGCATACTGCACTTTAGGACTCCTCTCAGTCCACCACCCCCTCCTCTTTCTCAGAGGGGTCTCTAGCGAGTTTAGGGGGGTTTGGTTTGTCCAGTTCTTACCCTCCGAAACTCTCTTCCTGCTGCTGGCTCGGTTCTCTTGTTCTGTTGCTGCTTTTCCTTCTCCTCAGACACCTCCGTGTCTGCCTTAGCTGCATACCGGCTTGTGTTGCTCCTTTTGGTCCTTATCAGTTGGCTCTTTGCCACTGCTCTTCGGACGCTGCTGTCTCTGTTGCTTCGTCACCCACTCGCAGTGGAGAAAACTCCTTCGGCATCTCAGACACAGGCACTTAGTTCAGTTCTGAGTCCCTGCAGCCCCCCAACCGGGGGCTGGGGGGGCAGAGGCCCCCAAGGGGCCGGAGCCCCTTCTCCTCGTGGCCTCTACCACATGGCCACCTCTTCTTCTCGCAAGTACTACTGCTTCTTTTTCGGTCTCCAGAGATATGTTTATATTTTGCAGGAGCACTGATTGGTCAAGCCCCAAGGGTCACCACCCCCTGGGGGTTACCACTTTCTTAGTTTCAGGGGGAAAACCTGGTTCAAACCACTACAGGAGTCCAAGCTCAGGCAGCTGGTTTAGACAAGACATTTCAGTTTTAGGTCGAATGAATGAATTCCACCTTGACACTGCAAAGGTTCACTGACTGATAAAAAAATGTATAAAAAAGCCTGAACATTGTGTTTATATATAGTTCAGATTTACTATGTGTTAGAGGCACATTCATATGGAAGCTTAGATTTTGGAGGACCTTTGGTCCACATAAAAATCTCAGGAGGGCCAAAGCCCAGCTGACACATTTGACAGACCTGGTAGGGAAAAACTATGCAGGATCCAGGAAGAAAGAACATTGAACATGACTGAGAAAAACATTTACACCTAACCATCACCTTTGGGAAACCAGCTTGTCAAGTTCTTGCCAAAGGTATCTCTGATGTGCGGAATATTACTCCAGAGGCACGGTTTGGCTTATCATATAATATTGCTTGAATTCTTTTCTTCTCAGAGAGCCCTGGTTTGACATAGTGGATCTGTTTCTCCAATGTTTCCCAAGACACAAATTCACTGCTGCTTACAATGGGTAGGACTGAGCCTGTATGCTTGTGGGGTTAACAGATCCTGAAAATAAGCCCCTAGACCCTGGGATTTGATCTTCATAAGGAATGCTTGCATAAGCTGACAAAAATTTTAACGTTACAGGCCTAAGAAAAATAAGATAAATTAATAACTGTGTGCTTTTCATATTAGCAGATAATAAACACAAAATTTAAACTCTGTTATTTGTGTGGAAGCTCCAGGTCATTTGATAAAAAAATCAATTAAAGCATGAGTAGTGAGTTTAAATGTAATCAAAAGGCAAGGGAGGGGACATAGCTACTGCACTCCTCCTGGGAGTACAGATAAGAACATGCTTCTTGTCTTTTCACATTGATTTAAAATTCAAGGAGATGTTTTCTGTAAAATCCCAAAGTCAATAAATCAACCACTGGCCTGTGTATATTAGGTCAATTACCTGGGTACAAATCGTCAAAACATCCCAAAAACACCTGAATAAAAGTACTCACAATTTTTGATTATCAAAAAAAAGAAAATGTTGGTGCTTTTTTACCTGTGAACAGATTCTGCAGTAAATGCAAAATAATTCTCAAGGTTCTTGTTATGTAAGTGCGTTGCATAGTGCCTCTATCCTGACTGATGGAAGAGCCTTAGTATACAAGGAATAGACTTGGCTTTTATTTTATTTTTGCTTGAAAACTCCATATTCCATACTTAGAGTCTTTACAACTTCAGAATAAATGAAAATAGAATTTCAGACATGAATATATTAATTTAAAATACATTTATTTACAGCAGCAAATTTTACCTAAATAGCATAATCTGTACTCATCAGGTAAGGAAACTTTCCTCACGTAAAACAAGGATGAGAAGAAGGGAAAAACGAAGGACTTTAGAAGGACGATCAGCTGTAAGCCTTAAGATTTTAAATACATAAGAAATCAGAACTGGATATAAAGATAACATATAATATCTTACAGTTAAAACTAACCAAATCTATGTTTAGATTGGTATTAAACACAAACCACATTTTCCTTTCAAGAAAACAGATAATACAACCATTGTTTCAATCCCAAAGAGTTACCCACAAGATGGCCACTCTTCCTATGTGACTGATATAAAGGAATATACATATAAAGCAGAATAGTTCATTACTCATAGTTTTCATTAATAAGTTTATTTCTTGATTTTACCTGACATAAATAAAAACATTCTGTTTCAGGTACCTGATGCCTGGTCTAGTTAAATTACACAGGCTACTAATTTTTTTAAAGAAAAGAGGGCAGGAGATAGTTGTCTTTATTTCTGTTTCTGCAAGTCATATAAAAATTGAGCTTTACAAAATTAGTGAATAGAAAATACTGGTTTTAGTACTGTTAAAAAAGGAAGGAAAAATTGAAAAAATATTCTAGAACAAGCTTCAGCCTTTGAAAAAGTGAGCTATAAATATCACAACCTTATATATATCTCAATGGCTATCAGCTCAAAAATAAAATCCAGTAGTACATCTTCCTCAGCTGCACATGCCCATGGCAACAAGTGATCCTGAAAGGTTTCAGTGTAGCAATGGAAGAACTTCAGAATTTCACTGTTTTAAGTTTCAGAGCCAGAAGCTCTGAAAAAAATCCAAACTCAGGCCACATTGTTGCTTTAAATCTTAGGCAGACAATAAATGAAGTGTGCGCCAATGCCCTTCTCAAATGCAGGGGTTAATGGAGCTCTTTATCCATGGGAAGGCCTCACAATTGCTCTTCTGTCAGTGTTAATGGAAAACTCTGCAAGGATTTCCTTATCTCTGAGAAGAGTGCCTCTGGGCTCCCTCATAAGTCATCACCATGGGCTATGGCTTAGTGCCACCTGCTAGCACTAATGGAGAGGGAGGAAAAAAGAGAAAACTCAAGGTTTCAAGATACTTGCTCATAGTTCCTTCTCCATCAATTCTCATTTACTATCCATGAGCTGGCCCCTACCATTCCAGCTCTGTCTTTGCCTGAGCTACAGAGAAATCTCGTGTGTGTCTTGTTACACTTGACAGGAGCACACATGCAAGTGTAGGAAAAAGGGTAAAACAGAGATACAATTTTCTGAAATGGAATAAAATATGAGGCCTCCAAGTAATACACTCCTCTTGTTGTTGGCACTACTAACAAGAACATCCCAAAAATATAGGTCTTTTCCTGCTCACAAGATTACAATTTTTGCAAAAGCATCCATTAACTGAGACTGCTTCATAGGTAGCTTCAGGAGATGTCAAAATGAATAGCAAATCTGGTAACTACCTATAGCAGCTATTCAGTCAATCAGGTGCCTCAGGCTTTTCACACAGTGCTGCCCTACACAACCACCAGCAATTATTTTCAGAAAGTGGAAAACCAATGGTGTGTGATAATCTTGTATCACAGAGGATACTCTGTGAATCCTCTTCCTCATACTTGGTTGTTCCAGCCTGGGCTGGGCATAGTGACAAGGTAAAATTAAGCCAGTCCTTTGAGAACCTGCTGTGAGAATTACTGCCTTTCCAAAGACCCCTTGAAAACATCTACCTTTAGAAAGAGAGATCGCGTGATTTAAAGAAGCCTTCTGGGATCTGGCAGCGTCTAAATGATCAAGTTTGGCTGTATGCTAATTAGTATTTGGGTGTCAGTGATCACAGTGCCTCATCCCCGAGCACTGGTATGCACACGGGCTTGACTATGATATGTGCCAATCAATTCTCTGAGTAGGGAAAATTGAGGAAGATGCTATGTCACACACTGAAGGGAACATTGACTCAGGTTGCCTGACTCCTAAATGTTTCCACTAGACTTCAAGATCTTGTACAGCCTTCAATGGCTTCTCACCGCTTCTTCCACTGGCTGAGATGAGAAAACTAGTAAATGTACAGATACACAATGTTAATATTGTATCACCTGAAATGCGTGACATCCCCCAACGTGGTCAAGAGACCATTATACGGGGCTGATGATTGGTCAGCACTGACTTAGGAGACCTGAATTGTCTTACAGGATGGACAGGCTTTGGAGATGACAGCCAGCAAGACACAAAGCAGTAGTCAAATTTTCCCAGGAGTGGCACAAGAACATGTTTACAAGTACAAATCCCTTGGAAACCTATGGAAAGCCATGAGAACCCATTCTGGTGCAGTCACATATTATTTTTGGAGTAGAAGCCTTGAAGGACACTGAAATCATGCCTGGGTGGCACCTTTGAGAGTGCTAGTTGGCACAGACCAAGGTAACACTAAGGAGCAAGCTAACAATAGAGGGAGGTGAAACTTGGGCTCGTTCTCTGGGCTTCTTTATCAGTGTGCTGTCATACGTTATCACATTTTACACTCCCTTGCCATAATACAGGAGAAGTAAGCTACTTCTTGGCCCATAGCTTCCACTGGAAAACAGTTCCAGAATTTCATTTCCACAATGTCTAGAAACAGTATAAACTTAAGTTCCATCTTTTCATGCTTCTTATCTTGAAGAGATTGTTTCCCTTTTAATATTCATACAACAATAAATATTGTATCTGTAGAGTTGAATTCCAATCTGGGATAAACTAGAAAAAATTGGTTCACTTTCCTTTTGCAATAGAGATTCATCAGAAAAGATCAACCATTCCTACTAACCCTCTTTTGCTCAGTAGATTTCAACTTTGTTCAATGTGAGCAACCAGAGCTGTACATAGATGAAACCACTGCAGCACTAGGCACATTGCAGATATCTTAGCCGTATACATAATAATATTTTAAGATTTTTTGGCTTTTCCATTTGAGAACATTTGACATAAAGGACAGGAAGTGGAAATGGCAAGAAAATGGGAAGACTGGGTCTTTTAGAAGTAGTGAAGGAATGATGGAATTATTAAGTGCTTCTGCATTAAAATTTTACATTTTTAAGTATTCTCATTTTTCATAATTCTGGCAACTTTATCTTCCTGGGACACTAAAAATGTAAGAAGAAACTTTGTCTTCTCTCCCCACATTTGTAGAAGACTCACACTGACTCCTTTCAGCTTTCTTTTAAAAGTAATTAAGAACCATCTGGACTTGAAAACCTGAGGTTTTCCAAACCGCAATCATCACACTTACCACTAGCAAAGCCCAGTGTCACACTGTGTTCATCTCCAGTTGCTCATTTGTCATTTTCCCCAGCCTGGTTAAACAAAAATCCTTATCCTGAAAGACAGAGGCTCCTTGGGATACCAAGAAACTATCAATGTCAGACAAGTGCTGGAGAATGCAATCTGACAGAGCCTGAGGAGCTAGGGAACAGGGAGATATCAATGTACAGCTAAATACCACAAAGCAAAATCCTCTGAACAGGAAAGATATTTTATGCCTCTTTCAGTATTCTTTCATTTCATATATTTAATAGTGCACTCTCATCTAAGTAACCACAAAAGGAATTATAATTTCTAAAGGTTTTCATAATCAAAGCAACTATTCATCCTTTAGAAGAAGTGTTAAATTATTACAACTGTCATTTTACTTTCATCTGTGCTGAATTCACCTCTGTAACAGGCATTAATTTACTCAATATTGAATTCACTGTCATCTCCACGTCAGTGCCAATGGAGGCTGTCAAAGTTTTAAGTAAATTACTTCAGATAATAAATCACAGTGTTTAGTCCCAATGCCACTGAACTGGAAACCACAGACAATGCTGTTGCAGAACTGTCAAACAAGTTTTGTATATAAAGAGCACGTGAGCACCATTCTCCAGGCTGCTTTCAACAAACTGTGCCTCCCTGTCCTCTGATATTCACAGAACAAAGTCATGCAGTTCTTCTGAAACAGAATGTTTTTTCCAGTGTGTAGGACATCCAGCATGAAATGTGAGTTCAAATGATACTGTGCTGCTGACTTCCTGTATCAATTTGAGCCAGTTTCCTATAGTGGAATTAAGGTTCAGGAAGAAGTTTGTGTCTGTGCAGTGCAAGTGGCTGTGTGTGAGCCAAGGCCCACTATAGCCAGTAGACTCCAGAGAACAAGACAGCTAAGCAGATCAAAATGTGAGACAAATTACTTCTTTGCTCTGATTGCCGTTTTGACTTCACTTATACTGAATACAATGGGAGCTTCAACACTTCTAGTCAAAGCATTCACAACACAGAAACCTAAGTTTATGGGTCTAAAGCTGGAGATGAGTTAGACCTTACTGTCAGATCAACAGGACATCTAAATAAGAAGTTTCTTTAGCTAAGATTAGTTGTTTATCTGTGAGAAATGGAGGTATTAATGATTTTCTGACACCCAAGGACAAATACATTAGAGATAAAACCGAAAAAAAAAAATTCACTTCACTACTGGAAGCGAGGGAGAAAAAAGGCTGTGCAGTACCTATGATGAGTTCAAAGAGAACAGAGCTAGGCTATTCACAATGCTGCACGTTGGGAGGATGAGACACAATAAACAGTTGAAAAAAAGGAGGCTCAAACTGGCTATATAGAGAAACATTCTCACCGTGAGGACAGTGAGCAGTGGAAGACGTTGCCCAGAGAGATTGTGCCATCTCTGCCTTAATGGTTTTCAAGAACACGTGGAATAAAGTCCTGAGCAGCCAGGTCTGCCCTCATGGTTCACCACTTCATGCTACAGGGTGGACTAGAGACCTTCTGAGTTACCTTCCTACTGAATTATCCTGGCAGAGAAGTCTGTCATCTCTTTTTTACCATAGAAATTCAGAATTCATTCTGTGCATTATTTCTCCACAGGAGAAAGCCTTCAGATGAGCAGTCTTCAAAATCCAAAGTCCTAGAGCTACCTCCTCCTCTTCAGCAGTTTCCTCTTTTACAACACCACCACCACCACAACAACAAAAAAAACAACAACAAAAAACCCAAACCAAACAAACTAACAACACCCCTCCCCCCAAAAAACCCCAACAAAGCAAAGAAAAAAAGTAACCAAATTAGAAACATAGAATCATTTAGGTCAGAAAAAGCTCTTAAGATCACTGAGTCCAACTGTAAGGGGAAAAAAGTGGGGTGATGTGTAATTTCAAATATTATGCTCCATTGATGCTTCAAAGCAAGTGCCTCTTAGATGCCTTCAGACATTTCATGTGTCAAAAGTCTGGGAGATAGAAGTTATCACTACTATCAGCACAGAAAAACAAGGCACCAGATGGTACATAGTTGGGTTTATTGAAAGACAGATCACATTCTTCCCTCAAAAAGTACAGAGACAAACCACCTGCCCTTTTACACAGCGATTTCATATCAGCATTTTAATTTCCACTTTATACTGTCTTCATAAGCATGAAGGCAGAACCACTGTCAGTTGCCCATGTTTACCCACCACAATTTCATTATTAATATTATTTTATTTAATTTGGAGCATTTGGTGTACAAGCACAACCAGGTCAAGTCCCTGTGGCTAATATTCATTTTAGCTATATAGCCATTATGTTCATCAGGGCTACTTGCAACTGCAAAGACAGTATGAATACACAGAACAGTGCTGAGTCCACAGAGCTATGAGAGTGTGAGCTGGCTTTTATTCTCTTCTCTAGCATCAGCAGCATTTCCAAACCATGTTTTAATGAGTGCCAGCATGAGCAAAAATAATTGACTGGATAGTCAGCAAGCCCTCCAGCTATATCCTGATTTGGCAGAAGTGGCAGGTAAAAAGCCATATTTTTACTCATATCCTCTGAAAATGTGAAGAGAACAGGGTCATATGAGTTCTGCCCTACCACTTTTATAAGTGTTTCATAAATACCATACTATTATGTTAGGAGTATCTTCTCATGCAGTTATTTGCCCTTCCCATCCCTGAGGCAGCAGCACCCATACCTGTATTGCTCAGTAAATACTTAACTGCCAGATTTGCTCTTAAAAAACCTCCAGAAGTAATACCACCAAGACAACCAAGTTCCATGCTCAGTTGTCATGCTATATAGCTCCTTGCTTTAGAGATAACTAAAGCCTCCATCACTTTAAACACAAGTCTATTACTCCTTCTTGTCCCTCTATTTCCTTCCTTACCTGTATGTGAAGACCATGCCTTCCTTTCTCTAAGGTGAGCAAAGCCAGGCCTCCTGCAGCAGCTGTGCATGGTGGGCAGATGGCAATGCTCTCTCCAGACCCTTTCAGAGTTGCCTTTACAGCTCTGAGCAGTACACAAGGACTGCATTTACACCTGCCAAAGTAGGTTCCCCTTAGCACCTCCCAGCCTAATATTGCTGACTCCTGTCTGAAACACGGTCCTCTCCCAGCAATCAGTCCCCATTCTGTATTCCCCAGCTTTCCTACTTCTGCCTCCCACAAAAATGTGCATTTGTCCTTACAGAAGGACATCATCTGCTCGTAGCACTTCAGCTTGGCAGGACTGTTTAACACCAAGGCTCTCCCCCCATGGACCTTCATGCTTGCTCACCTTAGGGCCACCTGCACTTTTATAAGCATGCTATCTCTTCTAAGTCATTAGTGCAAATATTTTTTTGTTAATGACTATACATTTAGATAACTAGCTAGAGACAACTACCATCTGAGTACACCTTCCTACCAATCGCACAACCTCATTCAGTTTCCTCAAACCCACACTTCCCTTGATTTTGTGTCATCATAGAGAAAAGCTTCACTAAAAATCAAGAAAAAATTACTTACTAAAAAATCCCACACAAACCTAAATTTGCCTTTTACAATTTTCTTAAACGCACTTCCCCTCCAGTTCTGGGAAGGGATTGCTAACGACTCGCTCTTTCAACATTACAGCTACCGTAGTTCTACTTCTCATCTTGCTGCCACTAACAAAAGTTAACAGCACAACTACAACACCAGAAGGTGAAGGTTAAAGCAGAAAAGATGTTTAAAACTTCTGCCTGCCCAGTCTCAGCAGTGGGTAAATAGATTTTTATTTCTTTTGGGCACCCATAGAAATATTTCCATGTTCATATTTCATATTTTCATGCTCTACTAACATTGTTTTCTCACATACATTTCTATGCCTGCTAATTGTTCAGGAAAAAGCCTCAGAATATCTTCAGAAAGCTATGTTGAAATAGGTTTACCTTTACAAGTGAAAAAAAAGGTAAGAAGAACAGAAGGTGGACATTTTAAGCTTCAAGACTTCCATTTATCAACCACCCATACAGAAAGCTTGATTTTCAGAGGAAAAGAGCTGAGCTCCTGGGTTCCCATTTGTCACAACTAGGGTGAAAAACTGAAGAGGCTTAATCTGCCCTAGCAGGAACAAAATTGAATCCAGGAGCTCCAGAGCATATAAACCATTAACAGCAGGTGTCTCTGACCCAGAGCTTCTATCCAGAGATGTCCCAGGACAAAATAGTCCTGTAAGACAGGTGAAAACAAAGTCTTTTCAACCTCCTCTTTTCCTCAGCAAGAACCTTACTCCTGGTAAGGCTGGCATCAAGCCCAAAAGATTTAGAAAGTTTTACTTCATCTCTGTTCTGGTTTGGGGGGTTTTGTGGTTGTTGTTTTTTTTTTCCTCCCACCTGTTTACTCTTCTCCTGGTTGTGTAAACAGTTTTGAATGCTCTAACTCACATAAGTAAAGGCCTCTAGAGAAGGGAAGATTACACAGACTATTTAATGAGAGTCAGACTCATCCTCCCCATATTCACTTCTTCTAGCTCCTCAAATCCTTCATTTTTTGCAAGCTCCAAACAACCACCTATCTCTGCACCTCATCCATTGCATATTAACTAGTTGTCTTCACTCTTGACCAGATCCCTTCTCTGACCAGATGTTACCAGTCTCAAATGTCTGCTCAGTTACTCTCTTCCCTGATTCTGTTTCTTGCAAAAGAAGGGAGGCAAACTTTTATCATTCAAACACCAAACCAGAAAAATCTGAGTTTCCAATACAACAAGTTTTTCTTCTATATGACACTCCAACAAGGTTTTTTGTTCCTCTTACTAGACATGGCTTTGAGGGATTATTATTAACTTCATTTTTGCAGGCAGAGAAACTAAGAAAATGATGCTTCACATCATTCCTTCAAGTAAGCCTAGGAGTTCTGACACTCTCATCTACTTCAATGGGAATACAGATGAGCTCAACACTGAGTGCCTTTGAAAACTCCACCCCACTTTTCTGCTTCAAAGCAGTTCAAAACCTAACTCTCAGGCTCCTTTTAGTCAGTAAACACTACATCTGTTTCTAAGAAGTTATAAACATAGCATTTTGCAAAACAACTGAGCAAAATCTCTGGAAAAACAAAAAAACATATAAAAATGCATGAAGTTACCACACATAGGTAATACCAATGTGGACTTGAAGCCATTTCCCATAAAATACATGACAGGGCAAAAGATTATAAACACTGCAGCTGCTGATCTACTCAACACATTAATGCAATATTCAGTCTTTTCCAGAAATGGAAATCAATTATCCCTAGAATTATTAATGCAGAGGCAATATGTAAATATGCAGAACTGTCTACCCTGGAGTGAACAGAATATATGTTTCTTGTTAGGTTACTGCTGAGACATTTTTACAGCACTGGTTCCTGTGAAAGTTTGAGTAAATGTGTTTACACAGTACTTTCAAAGTGCAAAAATCATTTTAGGTTGCTGCCACAAACCAAGGTAAATGGCACAATGTTTAGTGAAGTGTAATATGACCAAAAAACTTGCAGCATATGTCCCCCTTGTAAGTTAGCAATGCAGCCTGGCACTACTTTGACAGTCCAAAACCTTCACAGAGGTTGCAGACAGCCACATCTCTGCTCTTGGTACCTTACAACATGTCAACTTCTGCAATATTAATGAGCTTTTTCCTGAATGACGTAAAAGAAACATTGCCATGGTTTTCAACCACCCATTGCTACATTAACAGTGCAATCGGTTAAAATAAATCAAAGCTGAGTGAATTAGTTAATGATCTCCTTAGTGTGCTTCAAAAGGAGAATAAGCTGCACAGTGAACCTCAGTCAAGCATTACCACTGATTCTGACAGTTTTTAAGTACCTAAATAATTCAGGAGTATAAATCTTAAAGTGATAAAGACCTAGGCTTCTAGGTCATTCAGGCACTCCTGAAAACTTTCTTCAGGTCCTGGGTCAGTCAAATGGAACATTTCACACTCAGCATCAAGTTCAGCTTTAGCCCAAAATTGTTTGTTATAAAGTTACTGGATGCCATGGAGCGAATTGGTTTCTAGGTTACAAAGGTCAAAGTTACCAAATAACTTTTCTGTTCATCACAGTAGCAGATGGCACAATGGATCAAATGGGCATGGAAAGAGTTATGAAAACTACAACATTTCTGTCATCAATTATGACAGAGATGACTGTGACAGAACTGAGGGTCACGGGTGGCAGATCACACATTGAACCTCTGTGCAGCATCTCAAAATTAACCGAGGGTATCAGCACACTGATGACCAAGAACAAGTTCAAACCAGTCAGAGGCTGTGTGCACAAGTACTTATAAAGAGAAGAAAAATACAAAAGCCCCTCTACACGCCATATCTGCAGAGAATTTTACCACCAAAATAAATTTCCTACTTCCCACTTTAAAATTTCTAAGAATCAAGCCACCAGATTGCAAAGGCACGAGATTGCACATCAAATAAATTGATTGAAGATATTGCCTTCTGCTTTGCGAAGAGTCTGGTTATCCTTTTTTTATTTTTCTTAATTCTCATAGCTTTGATAAGCATTGATGAAACAAAAACATTACTGTCACATATGATTCACAATTAAGATAACTATATATTTCTGGCATGTATGGCAGCAAAGCAACATACCTGTAATTCCAAGCTACAGGAAGACAACTGCTATATCAACCTGGGCTCTGCAGAATATATCCCAAGCTGTACCATGCATCCTAAGGTTCAGCACTGTGAAGACTGCTTACAGTTGAGAATTAACTTGCAGTTGGACTGCTTCTTAGTGACGATAGTTCCTAATTCCTTCCAGATGTCAGAAATAGGTGCTCAAAACTGCCAATGTTTTCTCAGCCTGAGCTGTCATGGTGATCAGGTCAGGCACCAACCACAGGCAGTCCGGATACAACCCTTCATCATTTTTTCCTCAATGTGTATGTGTGTATATATCAAAACAAGTTCACATAGTAACATACTAAATAGCAGGAGCCCTGTTGCTTGGAAGCTCAAGAGACTACTCCACACTTTTTACAAAATGTTGCCCTTGTCATTCTTCACTGCCATTTTATGTGACTATGATTAACATTTAGCTGTTCAAGTTGAACAGGTACATAGGGCGAAAACAGCACCTCTACAGTTAAGTTTGCCGATTCCATCAGTGCATCCTGTGGGACAACAGGAGGATCCAAGTTACACCACACCTCTGGAGGCCTCTAGCACAAAGCAGAGCTAACCTCACAGGCAGAGCAGGTGTTCCAGGCTTGTTCCACTGACCTCTGGACACCTCCAAGGGCAGAGGTCCCACCACATCTCTGGGCAATCTGCACCAGTGCTTCTTATAGCAAAGTATTTTTCCCCATGTGCAGAGACTTTCCTTGGCTGTTGGTTGCAGCTGCTGCCTCCCAGCTTCAGCTATGTCCTTCAGAGAAATCTCATGCTTGCTTTCTAACAACTTCCTTTTAAACAGTTGGAAACAATTTTCCTCAGCCATCTTTTTCCAGGCTAAATAAACCCTGCTTCCTCAGTCATGGGCATGACAGACTTGAGTTGGGGAAAATTAATTTATTGCCAATTAAAATAAATATTTAACTACTGATTTGGTTAATGGGAAAGGAAGAGGCAAACTTGAGAACAGCTTTCTTTCCCTTGTTCCCAAGGCTTGGCCTCCCTCCAGACTCCTCTCCCTTCTCCAAGCAGTGCAAGAAGCTGCAGTCAGTCTGTAATGGCTCCTCTTTGCCACTCCACCTCCCTCATACTTGTGCCTGTACTGGTGTTGGCCCATTCCTGGTACTTCAGGGGATATCTGCCCTGGGGCCACAGAGCACCTCCTTTGCCTCCAGCCTTGGCCTTTGCTCAGGCTTCCTCCTGTTAGGTATTTTCCACATTTCTTAAATGCACTTTCACTGAGGCAACACCATGTTGATTGTAGGGTTCAGCCATGCCCTGTGTTGGGTGGGTTGGAGCCAGCAAGAAGAGGCTGTCCCACACACAGGGCAGCCCTGGCCCCTCATCACTGAGGCCACCCTGCAGCCCCTTTATGCCAGCACATCACCACAGACACCCAGCAGAGCCATGTAACTAGGTGATCCCTAACTCAATACTCTTCCACTGCAAGCCCTCTGTCCCCCAGCCCTCACAGGCACATGGAAGGATAAAGCATGATGCTGTCAGGAAAAATTAAGGGACAGACACCATTGCATACCTCAGGCTTAGTTGTGTTCCTGACCACTAAATTCAGAGTTTTACCTACATAAACTGTTTAAACAAACTCCCTTACCTTAATTATCTGCTTCCACTACACTTACAAAAGAGTTAGGAAGTCCAAGCCATGTCTGACCATCCACACACCTCTGAGGTGAGCATTACAAGAATCAAAGTAGGGATCAAAATCCATGCCATTACCTCTGAAGTTTAAAAAGTACCTTGAAGAGCTTGAAGTCCTTTAGTGACATTGACTTCAGATAAAAAACAGAAGGTGATATTTAATACCAGCATAATAACTACATTTAGTATACATTAGCAGTGCTTCTCAGCATAGAAGACATCTGGCCCAATCCTAAGTAACTGATGGCTTGGGTAACTTGCCAGGAGGCAGACAGACTGCCTCTGATTTGTATATACCGGGGAAAAAAAATTGGTGAATCAGCTTTCATTACAAGCAGGCTTCAGCAAGAGCCATATCTTCAACATCGTGTAGCTGCCAGGGCTTACACTCAGTGCTCATTAGGAAATTACTTTCCTCAGGGACTGTGGGCCATGCAGACCTGCAGCTTACATCTGCTACCTTCATGAGACCATGATGAGAGCTGCATCCCATCTTCTGATACCCACGTTTTAAGAGGATGTTCAGTAGCTGGAAAGGAGTGCTGTAAATGTACGAGAGCTAGGAATAATTTATTACCATTAAAAAAAGGCACTGAAAACTCAGGTCATTTTGTTTACAGTAGAAAAGCCACAGTCTAACTTAATTGCTGTGGTTACATTCTCACATGGGAAGAAAATGCAGTTAGTGAAGGACTCTAACTTAGCTGATGTAAGAAAAACTAAGGGACTTGAAATTAGAGTCAGACACATAGAAGTTAAAAATAAAAAGGTTCCAATAGCAACCAAACATGGTTAAACAGGTATAAAAGGCATTAGAAAGTCTGATAATCTCTTTTGACCTCAAAAATCTATGCATCTATATAGACAGCATCAGTTAAGGCCTCTATACAGTATAATTTGACTCCATATTGAGCAAAAAAAATCCAATCAGTTTTTATTGCCAAAGCCTGAACTGCAACAGCCTTTCTAGCTAACCATGACCCAAAACTATCTTAACATACCACTTGTTTCAAATTATATATATAGGTTTCTTCTATGGCTGAAGTACAATAATGAGACTTAAAGTATCTTAAAGGGTCCAGAAAGCAGAACCACTGGTGAAACAAATGAAAAGCAGTCTGTTCAGCAGGATCGTACAAAACATTTATTAAAGACAGAGTGAATACAAATGAGACTTAATGAATTACCCAAAAGAGTGATCATGTTCTTTTTCTCTGAACAAGAAGCCATGATCCTGTTCAGTCCCTGCACAATGGGATCAGCCACATTAAGACTACCCACTCATTCTGGTTCAAGTGCTTACTGGTGACCACTGGAGGCTTCATGTGTTTGCTTGGCTCTCTACAGTGACATTAGAACCTTACTTAGAAAAAAATACAAGAAGCCAAGCTTTTTATCAAACAGTGCAGGGTTCTGGGTCACAAGTAACTTGCAACATCATCCCTGGATGCAGAGTATAGTAAAATATTTTCCTATCTTACACTCTGATCATGAAATGCAGGCCCCATTTGATGACTGTGTGAGATTCAACAAAGATTTCAACAGTTCAAGAAAGCTGCAGTCAAGAAGGTTAGTAAACAAAAATCTAGTGATAGCCTTTACTCCTTTAGCAAAGTCACTTATAGATTAAAGGCAGATGGATTCATTACATTTAATATCTTAATGAGCTTCTCTTTTAGCTGTAATGTTACATTGAATTTTATACTATTACACTTACTGTTAATCTTCAGTTTTTCAGTATCTTTAATACAAGTTAGCATAAAGAAATTCCCAGAATCTCCTTGAGCATCCTTGGAATGATTACTCATGTCACACCATACAAGAAAAAACACCAAATATTCCAAACCATTATTTTTTCTAATGCACCAACCAGCCTTGTGGAGGCTTTTCCCATCCCAAAGCACCCACAAGTTTCTCTTCTCCAGATGGAGGAAAGACCACATTTTGATTAATATTGTGTTCTGATAGAGAGAATTTCATACAGTATTGACATAAGATTGACAATGTAGTGTTTATAATACTTTGATTAGTGAATCTAAGTTTGGTAGATGTTGCATTTTTTGAGTTGTTTGTTTTGCTCTAAAAAAATGCTTTTCTCTTCACAAGATAGCTATGAAAGGTTCTAGAAGTTTCATCTGACAATAAAATAAAGGACTTTTCCCCAGCTAAGTCCAGTCAGCATTTGCTTTAAAACAAGTAGAAGCTACAGAGATCAGCAGTTTCCAGACAGTAACCTCCGAATTGGCCCAGAGAACAATATTCAACAGCAGAACCTACTCGTACATTGCTTACATGTTGCCCAGCTCAGTGATCTGGGAACACCAGCTGTGGTTATACTATGAGTTTCATGATAGCCTAAAGCCCATTCACTAAGACAAGAAGCCATTTACAGAAAGCAGTTTTGTACTTTCTGGCAACCTGCAGCAGAGCTTTCTGCACTGACTACTTGCTGAAAAAGATAAGCCCAGCAGGGAGTAAACAGGCTCTGATGGTTCTATCTTTTTTACCAGGTGATACAAGATAAGTAGGTAGAAAATGATTGGGAACCAACTTCATGTTTAAGACTTGGTGCAGGGACATACTTTTAAAACTGGCTGTGCTCTGTTCAGCACTAGTGTGCCAGTCCTGCACGATGGAAGATGTATTACTTGCTGGCTCTGGGCCAGGAGCCCTGCACAGCGTTACCCTGCTGGCAAAGGAGCCTCTGCAGAGCCACATCATTCTTCCACATCATTTGAAAGCTGTGAGCAGTCACCAAACGACAAGAAAAGAGAGAGAGAGGAAGGAGTACAATGTCCAACTAGTGGATGCACAGGCATATGCAGAAAATAGCATTTGTTCATGGAGGCTCAAGTGCCTACTGAAGATATGCCTGCATGATGTGAACACACACTGCTCTCCCTGGTACCTCTTTTATTCAGAGACAGCAACACCACCCAAAAGTTGCTACTGTTAGCCAGAACAAAACATTTGTTTTCCTCTAGCCAATGTCCAACAGAGTGCCTCAGGCAGCCGATCCATTTGACAACTGGTTCAGCAACTGTCTTCAAATACATCTGTATAAATATCTGTGTAAAAAAAAGCGTAAAAAGCGTAAGGAACGCAGACTTACTCACAGCTCAGCAACATAACTGTCCACAGAGGAAACATTTCCCTTCGACTCAAAATATGCTTTATTGACAAATTTTTCATTGAAGTGTTAGACACTGCTGCAGCACACAGATGACTGTTCTGGATAGAAGTTTTCCACTGACTCTTCAGTGCACCTCCTGCCTTCTATTTACAGGTTAAAGCTGAGAAAAAATACATTTTAGAAATAGCTGTAGAAAACGAAAACTATAAATTTGAATGGGTGAGAAGCTTATGAAAGCAAAACTCAATTCAGGTTAGGACAGGACAAGGAAAACATGACTAAGATTTTAAAAAATGACATGTAAGTACTATGACTGGACAATAACTGTCCTACATAAACATTGTATATATAACTACATTACCTTGAAACAAGAATTAACACTGGAGTTTTCAGTGAGCAAGAGAAACACTCTAACTTAAAAACTATAATTGATTCCTCCCCTCCAAACAGGGGGAGACATCTGGCAAGAAAAAGATCTCACTGAAAGTGTTTGATTGATTCTTTGCATGAGTTTAACTTCACAGTACAAGACTACAGGTGGTCTGAAAAGATAATTTATTTTCCACAAGTATCCCTGAAGCACCACGTGTGAGAGCTAGGCAGCATAGCTGACAACCTTAACATTACAGCTTTGCTAAATCTGGTTACATTTAATAAAAAAAATTAATTGAACAAAACTGTATTGTTGCAATGATTGTGCATAATGCTACCCAAAAACATGTAAAAAGAGTCAAAGATCAAACAGCCTTCTGGGCTCTGACCCAGCACACTTTTGTGAAAGGCTAAAGTTGGATTTCCCCTCAAACCCTGGACCAAGGACGCTGGTGCCCTCTTCTGGCCCTGTCCTTCGGAGATCATCAGAATACAGCGTCCCCAGCAGTTTTACTGTGAGTCAACCCGCTCTTTGCTTCTGGTTTAACACAACAAAAAGCTCAAGGTCTTTTCCCCCAGGGCTGAACCCGACACTGTTCCTCTTCAGTAACCAAAGGTGACAGTACATTACGGCACTTAGGATAGTATGCTGTTCGAAAGCATGTGCTATGCAAATGTGATTCAGAGGGAACCTGGTTCTGCCACTTCAGTATCTGCACCGATGTTGCTGCTCAACTACAATCTGTTTTGCCATCCATTTTGTTAATTCCCAGTTATTTCTATCCTCCTTATGAAAGGAAAAAAAAAATCACCAAATGGACGACGATTCTGTTTTGAGATACATGTCACTTCAGTTTCTGCCTAAACAGGGATGGAGTTTATAATATTCTACTGTAAGCAGCTCACTGAGTAGTACCAAATGCCTAATCTGCTGAACACTGTGGGTCTAGGGCTCTCTTTCTTACTTTTTCATGTTATTTACACATCAAACCACCAACAATAATAAACAAGCAGAAAAGGCAGCTTGGCTGCAGATGGTGCAGGGAGACTATTTCTTGCCAGAACTCAATGCTTCATTATGAGCCTGTTCTTTCAGCACTTGGTTCCACTGACGCTCTTCTGTGTTCAAATAAAGAGGGTCTGAACATCTGAAACACAAGGACTGAGGGCTCCCTTATGGTTTAACTAGGTATTTACTGGTATTAATGGCAGGGACACTTGGTCATTCTGGACATACTGCTAAGACAAAAAAGGGAAGACAGCAAGCCTGAGCTCTGGGCCCAGCTAGCCACACAGCCTGTTAGTTCACACTGACTATTTTGTCCTGCTCCAACAAGCTCTCTCCAAAACAAATCTACTTAAAAAACAAGCTAGCCCTACAAATCCTGGAAACAAGCCAAATGGAGACAGACATTTGGCCAGGAACCAGCCCTTGCTCAGTCCACCATTATTTTTCACTACCAGCACAGCCTAACTAGACAAACACTGCATAAAGCTCCAGGACAGAGCCATTATTTTACTACCTCCAGGAGGATCAGGATCAGGACTGCCTGGTCTTCCTTGTCTTGGCCTAGACACAAGTTAATCTGATGTAGGTAGGCATGTACTTTAGGATTAATTGTGTCATATGCCCAGTACCTTTCTGTAGACTGTCCTGTAAGTTTGTCTGTGCTAATTCTCTTCAATGTTTGCACGGCTGCCATCTACAGTGACAAAACACAAAGAGCATGTAGAAGATTTGTGACTGGCTGTATTAGGTACTTATCAAAGGCGCTTCCTAAACCACCCTTTCTCTATCTGATGTTCCTCCAGAGATGTAAAGTGCACATACTCCATAAACTTGTTGTCATGGATGTTCATTATGGACATCTCATCATGCAAAGCTTTGTATTTTTTTCTATTAAGTAGATGGAATCTGAACATACAAGAGCATCCAAGAGAAATGTGAGCTTACCATACAAGAGTAAAACTATGAAACAGATAACAGCTAAAAATAATTAAGTATTCTGTGCGACTCTTGACTGATGCAGTAGGAAAACACATACGTCCTCTGTAACTAGTAGAGGACTTAAACTTCATAAGACTCAGCTTGACAGGGGTCTAGAACATCTGAGTAGGGGGATGGGTCTGCACCCCCTCCAGTTCACATCTCCCTAGCACAGTCTGCACAGCTCTTCAGTATATGATGATGAGCTTACTCTGGGGAAGCAGGTGATGAGGAAAATTGCAAGATAAAAAGCTTAATTCCAGGAAGCAATTGCTGATGTTGCTGGCTTTTTCTCATTCTTAAGAGCAGCCCCACAAGCTGTTTCAAGGTCACGGGCTAAAATAAGTACCAACCTCAGCAATCAGAGCCAATTCCAGTCATTTGTAGAACTGACAACAAGCAGGTATGCACGAAGACTAATCAACACAGGTAGACTTCCCAGCAAGGCAGACAACCTTCAGTCATGAATCAACAGCTTAACTATTCTGAACACAGGTTAAAGCATTTTCTCTAACAACCCAATAGCCCTCAGACATCCTTAACTCATTCCAGAGAAGAAGAAAACAAAGGCACAACAGAGTTCTTAAATTACCACCTTACCATAAAGTTCTGCTTTTCTCTTTTAATCATAAGGGAACAAGGGATTCACAATACATCCCCAGCTATAAAGAACAGCTTTCTCAGGACACCAGCGACAGCTACAGTATTTAATGTTAGAAATTACTGATTAAAAAAGTCAACTACAACACAGAAGAAACAGGATCATACAACCACAGCACATTTGGGTCTCTTGAAAGTCAAAGCATGATAATACAGAAACTGCTAGAATAAGATTAGAGAGGGTTTTGTTTGTTTTTAATACCATTAAAGATTTCTTGAATTGAACATCATGGGTCAAAGTTTAAAATCCTCAACACTTCTCAGTTCCAACCTACTCCACTAAGTGCTGAGTGATCGCTCAAAGCTCCTTGGATATCCTCAGCTTGCTGTCTCACCAGTAGGTTTTACTTCTGGCATATTGTCCCAGTACATTTTAAATGGGGGAAGATACTGTGACCTGCAAAGACGTCAATATTCAGCCTTTGAAATACATATGCTGACATTCAGAGACTGATCTTCACAGCAGAGCTAACTGAACATGATCAGCCTTGACATTTCCAAAACTGCACACTGAACAAAAAAACATGAGGTCCTATTTGTGGCCATTGTCTACTAGCCACTAAGTGGGATGGTCAAAAATGGAGACTACCTCTCTTTAGTCTTTAACATTGATTTTATTGCCTTTATTTCTTTTCCAGGATATGGCTGTCTTCAAGAAGTCTAGTTCTGTTTCAAACATCACACAAGGCTTTGACCTTTATATCTCTTAGTTTTTCTGTATAGCATAGGCACTACATCAATGAAAAGTGAAAGCTTCCTTTTGTGTTGCTTTTATCTTCCTCCTTATAAATCCATATTCCCATATACCTGATTTTCAGTACATCTTTTAGTACTCAAGTGTTTTTGCATCTGCATTCAAGCACTTTATCTTATTAAAACAGCATTATTTCACCTTTGTTATCACATTATGCCCAACTGGAGCATCTCTTATCCCTTGATCTCAGGCAGAGAACAGCCTACATGAGGGGGAGGTCAGAATTAAGTGTGATAATTCACACTGAATGAGAGAGGAGATAGCACCCAGTTTTCACCTTGAAAGAGCAGTAAGACTATTTTCCTTGCTCTGAATAAGACAAATGCAACAAAAGGAAATGAGAATAGAGCAGGAACATTCAAAATGTCATTATTACGCATCTTAGATGAGACCACTTCAAGATCAGTTTCTAGTGTCTGACAAATTCAAATTTAATCCATCTTGCCTAAACTTATTATTAGCATTCACATTGCAGTATTATGTGATTCTTCATCTTAACTACTTAGTTTTTTTTCATTTTCCCTTTTTAGCTCTTGGACTGAAGGAATACTTAAGTCAAAAACTGAGCTGAAAAATAGTTATAAAACAAGAAAACAGATGAAGCACAGTCTTCTAGAAAGAGTCCACATGTTAAAACACTTAGTAAATTCAGACCTGGACACCTCCTACTTTGTTAGATGCACCAAATCCGTTGGCTCAGGAATATGACACATGGCTGTGGTCATAGGCTGTTCATAAGAACAAAACTCATCTCTTCCCCATTACTATTGCAGCATGACCATACAAATACCTTCAAACTGCTGTAATACTAGGAAACAGTCCTGTACTTGAGATGTTTATTACTGCTTCAAAAATACCCAACACTACAGTAATTGCAGTTCAGCAAGCACTATTACTTACAAGTAGAGTGAGTGTTATTAACATGAGGTTTCAGGACACCTTGTGTTCAGCCTGAAACACCATAAACAAGCTGGTACTCAATCTGCATAGATTTAGCAAGACTCTTGCCCAGTACACGCACCATTTCCTCGTGAAACAGGCAACCAAGAAATTCACCACAGTCTGTTGTGATTAGGCACCACTGACTCAGAGCTTTGTACTGAGACTGTAAAGAAGTTGGTTGCAGGCATGAGTGAAGTTTGTAGCCTGTCTTTAAGACATACATCCACAAGCCATGAAGTTAATTGCATGACACAATCTATGGATCTAGGCCCCCAGCACAAAGTGGATATCACAGACATGAACATGGGATATCTGGTCACTTCTGTCATCAGTAAATATCAAGATTCATTTACTTGACTAGAAAGTGTCTGAAGCAAGAGACCATGAACTGTCTATGCTAGACTGAAATGGAATGCTCCCCCTCCTTAAAGGATATTTACTTTGAGATGAGTAAATCTCTCATAAGCAATATCTCCACTTTGGAGGAATATAAGGGTTTGCATTACTAGGGGGATTCACCAGCCTGCACAAGGAAGAATCAAGGGGAAGGAAGACTTACACACATTGAGGGAAGTGAAACCCCTGAAGCTAAGAGTGTCATGACACACACATTGGTATAATCAGGTTTTAAAATCAAAATAAGAGGCTTTTTAGTTCATACTTAGTATGTCTGCTGAATAAAGTACTGATGTCAAGCATTAAGCCTATTCTTGCTTGGAAACACATAATACACTGTACAGATGGCTCTTAGGAAGCAGTAAGCACGGAATTTTTTAAAATCTTGCAGTAAGTGAATGCCTCAGACTTACCTTGCCATTTAGATGAGTGGATTACAGTTCTCTAAAATGCTGACCAATATGTCCAACTGATTTTTTAACTACTTTGGACAGGGACTATTATGTTTAATAGTACACAAGGTAGTGTGTGGGGCTTTTGTTTTGGGGTTTTTTCTCTTTTGTTTTTTTTTTTTAAACATTACCTAACAAATAACGGCCAGTGGGACATAAGACAGTGCAGCAGCTCAGGCTAAGATAGTTAGTTCTGTCCCATCACCCTCCCTTCACATATTCAGCAGTGCTCTAGTGGCATAAGTGGTCATCTCAGACAGCTATGCTATAAGACTACTCCATACCACAAGTATGACTCAGGAGCCATGTAGCTCAATTCCATTATCCCAGTACTACTGTACAAGTACCTCACAGCTTTTAGCATTGCTCTCTACTGCAGTCTATCCACCAGTGTTTGAAGCTTTCCTAAAGCTCTGCCAGCCAGTCTCCCTTCCTCCAGCTCCCTGCAGAGCAATCCCCCTATTTTGCCTCCATAAAAGGAAGTCTGACTTTTACCTCAACATTGATGATCTTCTATAAAGATGTTCAGAGTTCAGTGGATGTTTTCAGTATGATATGGTAAAAAAGTTGCAGAAAATAGCTTCTGTTCATGGCTATGTGATCTTGTCTTATAGAAGAGGAAGAAACAAATAAGACTGCAGGAAATAACCTGTCTATGGAGATGTCACATTGTGTTGGTTCAAGCCATTCTTTATCCAATCCAACCATCTTATAAATCCTGCTTACAGTGATTTAGTAAAAAAAGAAAATCAAAAAACCACCAAAATACCCCAACAAAAACCACCCTAAACAACACACAAAAAACCACTCCACAATTCATTCCACTTACTGTTACTGCAGATATTATCTGGAGTCAGAAGATTCACAGAAGTAGAGTGCAATAAGACATTTATTAAAAGTGCTATCAGTTATGTTAAGAGCTATAGTCTAATATTCTCTTTAAAAAAGGCATCCCATTAAAAAATATAAGCTTAAAACCATTCTGATCACTATGGTTACAGACACATGACCTGCAGTGCTCTATGAAATGTTAGACCAGCTTTGTTGATTGGGACAAGGTAATCTTCAAGTCTAGAATCCACAGTCTCTACTGTAGAGGAAGAACTGCTGGGAGCTCCAGAAGAGACACCTGCAGGTACCTGGAACAGAAATACAGTTACTACAGATATTAGCTTAGCTGGCAACTCTAAAGCTATCACCTGCTTGTGCAATACACTGGAGAAGAATCATCCTGCAACAGCACAGAAAGAATTGTTATCCCATGCATCTGTGTACTCATGGATTAGTTACTTTTCTAGTCAGAAAAGTTCTCCTCAAGAGGCTGACAGAGGCTTCTGCTTCAGAACTAGAAGCTGACCACTATGTAAAGCTTGTGAGCTACAGCAGCTACAGCCCAAGCTACTAAACCAGAGTCATTCTGTGCTTATAGTCTACAAGTTACAGAATGCTGGCTCAGTGGTTACTTACTTTGTGTGCTTATACTTCTGCTTAATAGCTTGCAGCTGGCAATGGGGAGCATCAAGGCATGCTTTATGCAGATCACTCAGGCAAGGCACTATCTCACTTAATGAATACCCAGTGAACACAGCAAGTGTTTCTGGCTGGTCAGATGAGAAAAAAGAAAAATAGTGTTACTCTATCGCAGTCAGTCATCTAGAAGATGCATTTCCTATGGAAGTAGAAACCATTTTCACTACATCAGTGTTCGCTCTAGATTCTTTAGGCATGGAGAAGATTCAAGTGTACTCTGCCATCAGCTTCACTCTAGGTCTTCCTTGTTGCTATGAGATCTGACAAGCTCTTTCTGCTCTAAGCATGTGGCATTCATTACATCTCTTCTGGATCCTGCTCTTTTCTAAAGCTATTCCTCCAACACACAGCTGGAAGGCCTATCAAGACTTGCATTAAAGAAGCCACTCAGGGTAACTACTCAAAAAGACACATTTAGTTCTCCCCTACCTCCCAGAAAGCCCCTGTGTTGTCTCTGGGGAAGGAGTTTTGGGGATTAGTAAGGCCATAGGTACAGGCTTGATGTACATGAGCAAAACAGGGAAGTCCCTCTCATTTCAGTGAAGAGGTATGATATTTCAGGTTTACTTAACTTATCAGGTAGTCGCATCAACTCGGGTGCAGCTACTCATCCTAGGATTTCAGCTTTTATAACAATGTACTTTGCAGCTACTCCTCCTACTTCTCAGCTCAGTTCTAATGAAACATAAAATAACAAAGTGCTTGATCTAGTTATTAACATACAGTTGTCCTTACCCAGAAAGATCTGTTCACTGTATAGTTTGCTAGACAGTAGGCTGCTGCAGCAATTTGTGAAGGAAGGTACTTCAGAAAAGGATCAGCTTGAAGAAGACTCAGCTCTGCAAGATACTGAACAAGAAAACCCTAAGTTTTTCAAGAATGAGCATAGCTGGTACAATCAGTCCAATACAGCAAGCACTAAAGTTTGGCAGTGGTCTCAGTATCACGTAAAAAAAGCATGAGTTACATATCTAGTGAGAAAAACTAGCATTCTAGTCCTGTTGATCTAACAGAAGATCCTCTAGCATGTTTCAGGGGGGACAGAAAGACCAAGTTTTGCCAAAGTTCTGGTCCCATCATCAGCTCTGACATAATTTTACAGATAGAGACTTAGAAAATTCGAGTTTCGTAAAAATAACAGACACACTCTTCCTATCCTCTAAGGCTCATTTACATAGGTGGACCCCACCTGGATATCACAAATAAATGGACAGCTCTAAGAAGCAAAAATTTGGGCTCTGCTGAAGTAGAGTCACAGTACATCCCTATACCCTTTACAGAGAAGTAACGAGTCAGGTGTTTTACTGTAAGCCTGCCCTTTCTAAGCAGGGTTGCCTACTCCATGCAAGTCCAATGCAGCTATGCAGACATTCTGTGTCATTGTGTAGCAATATGCAGTAGCACCAAATCCAGGACAGACTTGCTACACAGGCACTGTTGAAAAAACAACCAGAGTTCTACCACATAACTGCCTGTCCAGACAGATAGGCCAAACCTACGACTTCCATGAGACATTTATCCAAAAATCTCAGCACAAGCCACAGACTACAAAACATCCAGTTTTTAGGCCTGTTGCAGCTCCTTCAAGGATCACTTCTCCCCCCTCAGTCCCAACAGGCAGACAGTTCTTACCCTTGCAAAGTTCTCTGTCCTCATACAGACTCCATGCCTCTGAATATACTGAAGGAGGAACTGGTTGGTGGTTGGGGCTGTTAGATCAAAACCAAGCACTTTGAGAAGCAGGTGCTCCATTCTTAGCAGCTGCTTCTTTGTGTAGGTATCATCTGTTATATAGACAAATTCATCCACTTCTGGTGGGTAGATCTCTTCATACTTCCTGAAAAAGGGATGTAGAAGCCACACTTGTCAGCTTGAAACTTATAGCAAAAGAAAGCTTCCTGCTGGACCTATGTCAGGATGACCATATGACATTACTAAGATTTGTGTAGAGCTCTAATTTTACTTATTCCTCCAGGCTAACTAACAATTTAGTTTCAAATTTGGGCAAATATGATTAGAGGAACTCCAAGTCATCCGTCTCTCACACTCACATTAGCTCTTGATTAATAGCAAACTTTCAGTAGGAATGTCTTAGTAACACAACACACTCCAGACAAAACCCCATGCACTAAGCTATGTTGCTTACCCTGTGTACTTAAAGCAGTTGAAGGCTAATTGCAGATTGCAATTGTGAATCTATTGCAGCCCTACAGGCTAGGAGCCTAACACAGTAGTGTTTTCACTCCTGCTGTTATGGTTACTAGGTTTCCCCACTACAGTTCCTCACATCAAACATTAAATTTTTAATTTTGCTAGCGCCAAAGTAGTCGAAGTTGCTAATCTTGAGACATCATGAGAAACTACCTACTAAGAAGCTACTGCAAGCTTCTTTCCTTCCTTTTCTATGAGACTGAGTCCAAAAATAAGTTTTACCTCACCAAGATTTCAGGAGATGAAATACTTACGCAGCCAGAAGAATTGCTGCTGTTCCTACAAGCTGCAGCTTCCCTCTGAGAACAGACATGCAGGAAAGAAACCTGTCCAGGAAGTTCACCGCCAAGTACAAAGTCTCTGTCCGAAGTTTATACTCTTCCCCTACTTCCACCAGCCAGTCTACCAAGATGGCACGCATTCCTGTTGTGATATCTGGCTGCTTCTTCATGTAATAGGGCTTGGGCCTGAATCTTAGCTGTTTGGAAAGAGTTGAACCAGGATGCTCACCTCAAGGAGAACTATGGATTTCTGAGCTGGTTAACATTCTTTACACTTACACTAAAATGAGCAGCAGTTGTTCCACTGTAACTATTACTACTAAGTACAATTATAATGCTAGTTGTAATAACTACCAGCTAGTGGCATCTCTAGAAAGTGGTATTTCTACACTGAAGAGATAGAAGCTACTGTATTAGCAGCAAAACAGTAAAAGACTTCCTGGACTACAGAGAGCCTTTGCCATCAAACAATTAAATCATTCAGAAGGACTTGAAAATTATCAACTCACATTTTTCCCCTCTCTTCTTATTAGGAGCCTGCACTTCACTACTCTGACACAAAGGTAGGAAAAACTGCTTCTATAGCAAGACAGCTGTCAGTGGGATCATATCAAACTGCTTTAGTATTTTTTCAGCATTCTATTTCCATTTGCAAGAATTCTTCATCCCAAAGAGTTGAGATGCTCCAATCACAGGAAATTTCAGGAACACAATAATCCTGAAAGATCTTATCACTGACTATATGCTGCCTTCAGAGATGACTTTTACTATTTGCTTTCTCTCCTTTGTAGTTCAGTGGCAGCCTTGGGTTATCCTGGGGCACCCATACATCTCTGCAATATTGTAGCCCATCACACGGACCACAAATACCTGTAAGCTTCTTACAAGCCACTCACTTCAGCCTCTCTGAGGTACTGATGGATGTCTTCTGCATATTCTTCCACAGGCAGAGTTATGACATCTTCCATGTGATCCTCAGGCTGGGACTGGAAGGATGTGTCCACTACCATAGGAGATCCTAACAAGTAACAGGAAGCAGCAAGACATTTGTGTAAGTAACCTCTTCCTTCACCTCCTCCTAGTATTTTTAGTTCAGAAGTGTTGTGCCTCGTGTAGACACAAAGTTATCTTGAAGTGTTATTTACGTAACAAGCTACTCACTACTTTACCAGCCTCACAGTTCATAGCCACCCTATGTGTAGTTGCACTATGGATACCATCTGAGTAGTAACAGGAGTTACCTGAACTCAGATCCAGTAGCAGGTGAATACTGGATGTCATTGCACTAGTATTCAGGTCACACTGGCTTGATTCCAGCTCTTCAGACACTTGGTAGCTGTAGTTTTCTTTATCTTCTGGGTCATCTATGTAGATAGCAAACCCTTGCTTTGATGCAGGGTTGAACAAGCAGTTGGGCACTTCATCTTTTCCAGATGAAGGGATGGTGTTTTCAGAGCCAGAGAAGCACTTGGTAACAGCAGCACCCTGAAGCAGAGCACACAATATATGCTGTGGAAGGGCAACTCAGGGAGAAAACAGCAAGTGCCACTTGTTTTCAAAAAGAAAACCACCTTCCTTGCCTAACAGACATCAATAACATAAAAGTTCATGGAAAAAGCCACCAGCTACAACCGGTGCTTCAGAAGTACCACCTGTTGCTGTCTTGCTGTGACAGATTCCTCACAGAAAGGGTGAGGTGTAGTGAAAATTAGGAATGAGGGGTGAGGGGAAAGCAGCCCCACATTCAGTGCCTAACACCAAAGAGAATAAGAGTGCTGCTTGGTTCTAATGGGGCTGAAAAATGCAGTCTGTTCCACATTCAATTCTGGTAAGTGCAGCAAGTTAACATAATAGAAGTGCTTAGGCATTGCCACAGACTTATGAAGGACTTCACTCGGAAGAAGGCACTTCAAGCAGAGCTGAAAAACTGAAGTCTGAACTTTTGCGCTTAGGCATTGCAACCTCTGGGACTACAAGCTACAGTGTGACCAGGCTACAGTCCTTCACATCATCTACTACCAGTAAGCCACAAACTGAGTTAAGGGCTTTATAGAGTCACAACCAAGAAGAGTTTGTGTACACGTACTAGCTGCTATGTTAGATCCTGTAAGTCAGCACGGTAACATTTTCCCTGCCACACCAGCAGACCCCAGGAAGACCCAAGGAACAGAAAAGGGAGACAGACAACCTGCCATGAACTTGAGCTTCTTGAAGGCTCTGGCACCTTGAAGAGAATATGGCCAGCACACAGCAGTTGGACCCTTGGGTAAGCATCAGTAAACAGCTCTTCCTTAAACTACCAGCTACACTACAGGTGGTAAATGTTCAAATCTCTCTTTTTTCCAGGATGAATTATTTACTCAAGAGTATTTCCACGAGGAAGTGCCTGCAAATTAGGACTGAGCAGGGCTTCTCGGGAAACTCACACTTATATAACTGGAGCCTGAGTCACCTACTCACCCCGTCATCCCCAGGCCTTCACCTGCAGCCTCGAGAGCCGGCGCGTGCACCGCTCCTGCCGGCGGCAGGCCCCCAGACCCGGGGCCTGACCGGGACGGGGAGCTCACCCACGCCGGCCCGTGGGGAGGACTGCCTCTCAGCCTCTCAGCGGGCAGGGAAGGAGGCTGTGCCGCAGGCAGCGGGGCTCACCTGGCCGCCGGGCCGCTGCTGCCGGTTCTCCGTCAGCATTCCCAGCACGGCCCGCCCGCCGGTGCTGCGGAGGGCGGCGGGGCACGACTCCCGCCGCCCCGCCCGGCTCTTCTCACCGGTACGACGCATCGCCGCCCCGACGCCGGTATCTTTCGGAGAGAAAAAACCCCACAAAAATAAAATTAAGTTGTGGGAGGGGGAATAAAATCCTCTAAACCACCACAAATATTTGGTGACGCCTCGGGCAATGCCTGCCTGCCTCCCTCCCGTCCGCCCCGCTGCCGGGGAGCCTGCACCGCACCGCACCGCACCGCACCGCACCGCCCGCCTCTACTCTGCTCGGCTCGGCTCAGCTCCGCTCGCCACTGGCCCTCGGAGGCAGTTCTACCGCCCTGCGCCGCAGAGACCGCCCCCCTGCCCGGCGCCCCTAAATAGGCGGTGGCTGTAGGCGGTGGCTGTTGGCCGCTGCCGGTTGGGAGCCCGGCGGCTCAACCCCCGGCGCGCCGCCCCGCCGGCCCCAGCGGCGGCGGGTCGTCATGGTGACCCCGGCGGGGGCCGCGGCCGCCCCGGGTGCGCTGCGGAACGCGCGGAGGGTGAGGGGAGGGTGTAGAAGCGACAGCGGCGGCTTTGTAAGTTCGACGTCCCTCTTTGATAAACGAAGAGGGAGAAAAATGAGATTATAGTTCATTTAAGCGTGGATTTGACTCCCGTGGCACTTCGATAAAGTCCAAGGCAAGGGACAACTAGTTGCAGAACTGACTGCGCGGCTGTACGGTTACATGTCTGAGCAGTTCTCAGCTGCTAGCCGTGGAAATGCAGAGCTTTATAAACGCAGAAGTTCATCCAGTGCCGTCGAAGTTTTCCACCCGTGATATGGATAATGACACGGCCAGCGTGCTTGCTGGATTTGTGGGTAACACCGACTGTGGTGCTGAGAAGGCTGAGAATATGCTGGGGATCAAGATTAGATTTCAGAAATGATCTTGACAAACTAGAAAAATGTTCTGGAGAATCAGGATGCTCCTGAAGCACAAAGGCAAGGTCAAAGCCAGTGGCTGCAGAAATGTAGGATGGGGAACGGCCAAGTAGGGAGCAGCTCCATGAAGAAGAATCAGGAGGTTATAGTGAACCTCAGTCTGAGCATGATTCACCAGGCTTATTGCTATCCTAGCATGAACAAACAGGAATATAGCTTGTGTGGCACATGAGCGCTCTGAAAGCCCACAGTGAAGACAAAAGAGCAGGCGGTACAGCAGATGAAACCTCAGCATGAGATTTAGGTTAGATATCAGAATTGTGATGCCCCAGAAGAGACAGCATGGGAAATTTGGGGATTTCCCTTGTTGCAGATCTGTAAGAGCAAGTTAAAGAGACTTCTGTCAAAACTGTGCCTTGGCAGTGATGGTACTTCTTGAGGTGCTCTTCAGCATGCTTGAAATGTAGGAGTTATCTGAAATTTGGATATATCAAGCAGGGTCTTATGTCAGAATTAGTTTTTGCAGTTCTTGTGATCCAGCCTGTCTTAAGGGCTGTATTTTTTCTTCCCATTTTTCTTATATTTATTTTTAAGTGACTTCCCCTGACCCCCCAAAAGGAATTTACTATAGGAGGTAAGTGGTATATGTGAAGTTGAAAAACTTTACCTGTGTTTAATCCATTGTCCATGTCACACTACTTTTTTTCCTTTTTGGTAGGAGAAGCTTCATGTCCTTGCAGCAGCAGGGTTGTAAGCAGGTAGTTATCATAGTGGAGCTGTCACAGCTGCAAGTGTGGGCAAATGCAGGTCAGGGGGACAGAAGGTTATGCTGTACTTCTGTGTTCTTCTCCTTCTTTAATTTCTGAACCCCAGCTTTGTACAAGGAACGCTTCACTTGAGGACATTTATTTAAATATTTTCATGTGAAGTTTGAATTTCTGAAATAAATCAAGATAGTTTCCAACCACTGAAATTAAGCATCAGCTTAAGCGGAACTTTAAATACTTCTTATCGTATTGTTTTGATGGGATTATTAAAAAACGTTGAAGAAATCCTGTGCTGCAATATATGTAGAACCTAGAGCAGTGTAAGAAGGTTAATGTTATTCGAAACAATTTCTAAATGTGTGACTATTCTACATTTTAATTAAAATTTTCAGATTTGATAATATTTTTAAATAAAAGGCTTTTGAAATTTATATATTTTATGAGTAAGCAAAAAGTCCAGTTGCACACTTTTTAGCAATAAAGGAAGAAAAAAATTAGATTTTTCCATCAAAGCAAAAAATTTCTTTTGCTTCAAATTACAATTTAGCAACATTTCTCTACTTCAGGAGTATCAGGACTCTGATTTCTGTCTCTAATTATGTTTTAAGTAGCTGACACTATTCTGACCTTAAATCAATACTAGCTGATAGTTTCAAAATCTGTTCTGAAAAGAATGGAAATCATTTATTCAATTGTAAAACATTTAAATATAAAACATAAGGGAATGAGTCAGGAGACTCATTGCCTCAGGACATCTATGAGATGATGGTTCTAGGACTCAGATCCCCAAGAACATACATATCCCTGATGCCCTCGTTGCACATCCGTTTGCATTCAGCGTGGTCTGGCCTGCTGTGGACAAGGACTGTCCTGCTCCCAGCCACTCATTGCTGCTTCCACCCTTCTGCTGGCAGAAGGATTTGTGTGGTTGTGAGACAAATTAAGGACCTAGTCCACCTGAGAAGTAAAACAGCTGCAACAACAACAACAGCAACACAGTGTTGTTACTGGCAGAGTCAGTCCTCTGAGTTTGGTTTCTAGACAGCTCCATGAACTGTAGGGCCAGCACAAAAGAAATTATGAGACTGCTTCAGGAAGGCAGTAGGGGGTGGTGCCATCCCTTGTCTTTATAGACCTAGTGCTCCATGACTGAATAATTTTAGGTGCTGTTTAATTTTTCACGATTTAAAAAATGTTATGCTATTCTTTGTCAGCATTGAAAATAACAGCTGTTCTTTCATTTGGCAGTGTCAGAGCTGGTTTTTATTAATTTTCAGCAAAAGTGTCTAGGTATGACACTGAGGTTGATGAAACATTATATAAGTACATATTTTCAGGTAGGTAAATGCTGTTTGTGAAAACTGCCTGTAGCTTATAAAAATAGTCTTACCTTTGCCCAAATCTATTTTTCTAACTGCTCAGTCTCTCCATATGGTATTTGTCATGAGGAATGTTAGAATTTGGTAGTTACAGGTCTAACATTTAAGTGCATTCATAGAAAGATCACGTGTCACTCCTAGCCAAATGTGTGGATGGAATTTATTTACTAAATTCATCTTCAGTCAGTGACCATCCTTTATATCCAAATGCCCATCATATTTGTATTCCGTTTAGACATAACTGAAGAACCTTGGCTAACCAACAAATGACTTACTCGTATTTTTATATATGGGCAGCATATGGGTATCCTCAGTAGTCATACAGTACATTAATGTAACTGAAATGCCTCTCAAATAGCTTTTAATGAGGTTATCTAAGCTCCAGTTTCTCAGGAGCTCTTTGAAACAGCCCAATCTAGATTAGTACCTGGGAGAGGCCAGTGAGCTTTGCCAGCCACTACTTTAATTGTAGCAGCAGATTGAATAAAGCTTTGGGCCATTAATCATTTACTTTTCAGCTTCCCTGTGTGTGCTTGAGAGGAAACTGAAGCCTTCCTGAATGGACTCCTTAGGGCTTCTTGCAGTATTCACTGTCTTACTGATGATTTCTAGGAAGACAGAGAAATCAGAGCAATGCCTGACTTGGTGAGGATGCTTCCTCTGTGACTCTGGTAAAGACAGTGTGTCTCTGTCTTGTGAATCTTTCCTAACTCCTTAGTTCTTTCTCCTTTTTGCAGGTTTTGCTTCAAATGTTGAAATTTCCACCTTTGGTGCCTTTTTCAGCTAAAGGGCCGTGGGAGCAGGCACTGGCTCCTGCTTTCCTCTCTGAGGACCACTGTTTATTCCCAGCTTTTATACAGCAAGCTCTGCATAGGCTTCAGTTCACAGATCCCTCTGCCCACAAATCAAACCACTGTCACCTTTTCTCTTAACCCTTTGAAACATCTTTTGGCCTCTACTGTGTTTTAATCCATAGGCTTTCATCTTGGCCTAAAAAGCTATTGGGCCTGCAGCCTGCAAGTAGCATCTTGACTCGTAATAAAAAAAACATAGTCTTGAGACTATGTAAGTATAAGATGAGAAGCAGTTAATGGAGGACTGTTCCAGCTTCCCAGCCTTGCTCCTCTAAGTCTCATATTGAATTACAACACTATTCATAAAGAAAAACCCATTCAGGCAGGTGAGACAGAGTTACCTTGGCCAGGTCACATTCAGTATTTGGCAACTTTTTCCAAACCAGCATATTAGCAATCACACAGCAGGTCCACGTGTGCCGCAGGATCTTCTTAGGTCAGCTTTCTTGCAGAGCAACAATGGAAGTCCCCCTGCATAGCAAATTTGATGCACAGCTGCATAACACCCTGGAAAATGTGCTGTGGGAGCAGTTTTTGAGTTCAGAAACCTTCTAAAAAAGATTATGAAATCTCCATAACAGTGAGACTTGCCTGGACTCTGTGACCTGTGAGGTCCCATCACAACCTTGTTGTATGGTCCTAAGGTAGCAAAGCAGTGAAGAACACAACTTCTTTTCTTTCACATGGCTATGATTCCTGGGGTTATGAGTAGTCCCCTGGCTGCAGAGTGTTTTGATTATCATACCAGTAAATTAATTTAATATTATTTGAGAATATGTGGAGTTTATTGTGAGTTTCAGTGTTTTTCTGAACCAGTAGAATCAGAAAAATGGTCAAGAAGTAACACACTAGTCCAGGGCTCAGGAATTGTTGGGCAAGGCATACAGACAAGACCAAGAAAGTCTTGGTTGAGCCACCAACTCTCCACATATATTTGGTAGATCAGTTGATATTTATTCTGTTTGTACTGGATATTTAGCATAGACCCAAACTAGGACTCAAGTCCAAGCTTACCTAGTATTCTTCTGCATGAAAGTCCACAGTGAACAGTGAGTTTGGACAGCTCAGTAGCCAAACATGAAAAAGCTCTGTGCACCCAAGCACCTAACAGATAGGATCACATATCGCTGGTAGTGGACAGTCACAGACACAGTCTGTATTGCATGGCTTGTGATAGTGCATTAAAAAGGGCCAGAAAATGTACACTACCATGCAGTTCAGTCATCTCTACTGTACAGTTGTTAGTACAGCTCTGACATGATCACTGCTGCAGCTCAGGCTCATGGCAGATTGTTCTTTTCAACAGTTTGTGAGCATAATCCAAAGGTAAAAATGGCCAGTTTTTCTGAGGCTGTATTCCTAAGCGTAGAAGACATGGTCTGAGGATAAGAATTATCTCTGTGCAGCACCTTCCAGAAACTCAAAAAAGGCCATAACTGAAGGAGGTTGTCAGGATGCAATCAAATTAGTAATCTCCTTCCTGTTTTCGTCTCATCTTTTTGTGGTTTTCCTTTTGCCCTTCCTTAACTTTTCCAAATGCCCTTACCTTTACCAAGTTACACTTGCCCAAATGAAAAAGTAGAAGAAAACCAAACCTGTAATTTATTCTGTTACCTTCACAGACAAAATGTGGGCAAAAACATAAAGGAAGAAATACGGTTTAATAAATTAGAGTTTTAAAACACTAAATTGCTTTTCTAAAATATTTTAGGAAAGTTTTAGAAAAATGTTCTGAGTCCTAGAAGATAGAAGATATATTGAGATGTTTATAACTTTTTTTTTCTAACACTTAATCTAAACTTAATAGTGCAGGTTGTACTGATTATCTAGTGTTAATTGGTATCATTTAAATAGAGCTACATGTATGCTTGTCAGCTGAGGCTATGTATAATATTTACCTGTAATTTAAAAGATGTAAAAGAAAGTAGCTTCTTCCAATGGACATATTTCTTTAAACTGTTACTTATGCACACCTGCTATACTTTAACATCTATGTTCCCCCTTTAAGCTGCTTCTGTGAATGATATCTACATAACTTTAATTTGTAATGCATCAGTATTCCTTATGCTTCTTTAGAAAAATACTTTATATTTTCCTTCCAGAACCATATAGTGATCAAATTTGCTCTTGTAAATTTGCCATTGTTCTCTATTAAGGTTAACTAGGTTTCATGCACTAAACCTTTCAGTTATACCAAAGAAAACAAACTGCCATAAAAATATTTTATATTGGGCAAAATTTTCATTTCTCTATGTGTATTAGGGCTGTGCTTTCATACAAACTTTTGTGTATTTTTAAATATACTGACTTTCTAAGATCAATTAGCTCCAAGGCTTAGTGTTAAAGTTTTCTTCTTGAACAGAGGCCTAAATAAATAACTTTTTCTCATTACATGTATGATAGCAGATTATCAAATCTGAGAGCTGAAATTTAACTGGAAAGTGAAATGAGTGATTTTCCTGAAGAAAAAACCATCAGTCAGTAGGAATGGTTCATATTGCTTGGCTTGCAGGATCAATCAAGCAGTCTGTTTTATTACATGGAGTGCTATGAGACAATTTCTGATTCTTGCAGTACTGTATACCACTTATAAATTTTTGATTCTTACTGTACTGTATACCACTTATATTAAATGTAAAGTGAGCATGAGGGTGGACAACAAATGTAGAACCTTAGTAAGCAGAATGTTCTTGAAAATCCATTCTGTAGAAGAGCCCAAAGACAACCATGTGAAGCTGGTGTAAGAAAAGCTATGATGATCCCAGAGCAGCCCTCAAAAGCAGATGTTCCCCAGATGTTGAACGTGTTCAGAGTTACAGTACACAGTCTGTGTTCTTGGCAAATGCTTTGCAAGGTGAGATGTGAGATTTACTTGTATTGTGCACATACTCATCCGCCACTTGCTATAGAAAACAGAAATCATCTGATGAAGTCCCAGGGTGCCTATGTAAAGAAGGGAAGCAGCGACATATCCTACATCTCAGACAGAGCCATAAGCATCTTGTTCCCTGTACAGCAGGAGAATGCTTGCCCCTGTGCTTGCAGCTGTGTTGTGCGTGCTGTGGTTGATGCTGGGAGAAGCCTGATGCACTCTACATCATTATTGTCCCCTGACTTTGGGGCATACATAGCCTGTCTGCAAATCCCATGGCCCTATTGCTTGATAATAAAGGGATCCTTCAGCAACAATCCTTTGCTGCTGTGTCTCATGTCTGATAATAGGCAAAGCTCACCTTAAGGAGCTACCAAAGTGTCACAGAGCACCATCCAATGCCCATAGCAGGGAAGCAAAGCCTAAAACCTTAAGCAGCTGCAAGATTTTTTTTCCTTTGGGATTGTAACAATCCTAACGAGAAAACTATTGTGCATTAGAGAGTTAGTGATCCATGTAGAGTGCCAACGTGAGCAGGCACAGGCCAGTGCTGTGCTGCACTGTCGTGCAAGTACAGCTTGTCCTTCAAGCTGGGTGATGGTAACAGAGGAGCCCGCAGGCAGCTCCCAGGCTGTGTTGCTGATTACACTGCCTGTGTGGCCTTTTCTTTTTCTTGAAGAGGATCAGCAAGTTCTCATGTAAACATGTGGTTGTTTGACAGCAGATATGACGAATACAATACTTTTTTCCTAAGAAAATTCTAGAAGAGGACTCAAAACCAAAATGTCAGGGAACTTTTCTGTGGATAGGATCCATACATGCCCTGAGCAGAGGTCTGTCTGATGCTGCACAACTCAGGGCTCCCAGTACCCGAAGGGGTGTAAGATTACTTGTATTCTTTCTCTTTATTGGATTAGCTCCAGAAAATGGTATTTTACAGAATACCTTATGGAGCCTGATCTTACTGGGATCATAAGATACACTAGCCTTGTACTAGAGGGTATCAGCAGAATAGCTTGAAGTTGACCCCAAAAATGTTTCTGAATCAAGTGGTGTAACAGGTGACAAATACTGTTCCAAACATTTCCAGCTTTGGAGTTGCTTCTCCACAGCAGTCTTGGGCTGCTCCTGCTACCTTTGTGACTATGTAGAATGCCCAGCACCACTGCAGTTACTCCCATTTCACCTAGAAGTACAAGAAAATGAGGTTTTTCAATATCAGAACAGTGACAGAATATAAACTATACCCTTTAGTGCTGTATTTGAAGGGAAAACATCAAGCTTAAAATCAAACATTTCTGCTGTCCTTATTTTATTCCCTTACAAGCTTCTCTGTATCATAAAGCAGCTGATAGCATGCTTTAGCCCTGTGCATGTTTTAAATTAAAATCCTTCACTGAACATTATTATCTCAACTTTGCTTTTCATTTCAGAACAACACAGGAAAACACCCATAACTTTGACAGAACCTTGAAACAGTACTGCATAATTCAGAAATAGACATTTCTGAATTCTTCAAATCACTCTCTTTAATAACCATCTAGCTCCACTGCCAGGTCCTTTAGCCAAATATTGCTGAAGTGCATGCTGAAATGCCCTTGTTGTGTAGTAGGTCTGTCTCAGTCAGGCCCCTAATTTATGATCCCTATTCTGATGGTATCTGTTACTCAGCTGTTGTGGACAGCTACCGTTCATTTCTACTCACAATTGAAAAGTTTCAAAAGAAACTCATGTTCTAAATTCATGATCCTGTGGAAGCTGGCTCTTGGGCACTGTTTCTCAGGTTACAAATCACAGACTAGTTCTCAGAGTGCAGCATCTGGACAGAAAGCCAATTGAATCCTGGGCTGCATGAAGAGCAGTGTGGCCAGCAGGTTGAGGGAGGTGATTCTGCCCCTCTGCTCTGGTGAGAACCCACCTGGAGTGCTGCCTCCAACTCTGGGGTCCCCAGTACAGAAAGGACATTGATCTGTTAGAGCGAACCCAGAGGAGAGCCACCAAGTTGATCAAAGGGTTGGAGCACCTCTCCTATGAGGACAGGCTGAGAGAATTAAAATTGTTCAGCCTGGAAGAGAGAAGGCCTTGGGGTAACCTGTGACCTTCCAGTACCTCAAGGGAATTTACAGGACAGATGGAGCAAGACTATTTACAAGAGCATGTAATGACAGGACAAGGAGGAATGGATGCAAATTGAAAGAGAGTAGGTTTAGATTAGATATTAGGAAAAAAAATTCTTTACTATGAAGGTGATGAGGCACTGGAACAGATTGCCCAGGCAAGTTGTGGATGCCTTAACTGTGGAGGTGTTCAAGGCCAGGCTGGATGGAGCACTGAGCAACCTGGTCTAGTGAAAGGTGTCCCTGCCCATGGCAGGGGAGATGGAACTGGATAATCTTCAAGGTCTCCTTCCACACCAAACCATTCTGTGATTCTATCATTAAAAGAACAGTTAATTTGTTGATATCAGTTCGACTTGTTTGTGTTAGTAATTAAAATGTAGTGGCCTGTATGCTTATAAAGCAGATGAGTTTTGCATGTGTGACTAGTTGAAGATCGGCTATCTGTAACAAAGTTGAGGCAAAATTTATAGCAGTAGCAACAGTAATCTTGGGAAATATTTTTTTGTCTTTGTTGTTTGGAAAAGTAGGTGCAATGATTAACATCTGTAGTGTTGTGAAGGCAAAGGCTATTCATGAAGGCCTCAGCTCAGCAGAGCTCTGAAGTACCAGTGTAAATGCTGTATGTTAGGGGACCCCTGGTGGTCTAGTGGTTAGGATGCAGCACTCTCACCGCCACGGCCAGGGTTCAATTCCTAGTCAGGGATACTCCCCCAGGCAGATGGAGCTCATCAGCCCTGTGAGGCCATCCATCTATGAGAAGGTCACTCTAAACAAACCTACGTCCTGAGGACCTCACTGCCATTGTCCAAGCTCGCTTGGCCCCAGCAGATGAACCTCAGGATTAAAGGGTGGGCTCAGTTCAGCACATGCTGTGTCTCACCTAAAAAATCCATTGCGCAGGCTTGAAAGGTAAAAGACCTTTCCCAAAATCTTCGTTCGCGAAGACTGGCCATACTAGATGTTGACAGTGGTGACTTCTTTGTGACTTTGCACAAGATCAAATTTATGCTGAAAAACTTTGCTACAGGATGTGAGCAGAACTGGTCATTATAATTGTCTGAAACCATTTTAATATTTTCTTTAATAGAATAGCAGTTTGATATGGGATTTCCTTTTCGACTTACAATAGAAAGAATTCAAACACTAAAACTTTCAGATCTTATCTTTCAGTAATTTAGCTTTTTTGATATTTCAAGAATTTATTTCAAATTGAAAATCTCTGTTGAAGGCACGAACAATCTCTGAACAAAATCAATGCATATTTTGGTTTTGGAGGAAATGATCAAAATTGCAACTATTTATAAGAATGAATCTTGACAAGTAACTGTTGCTTTACATGAAATATTCAGCATTGTGGAGTCTGGCAATGTTTTATCTAAACTGGAAGAGAAGTTGTCCTTTGAACTCTATGCATTACATGTTAAGTACATGATTTCATGCCACTGTGCATGGATGAGAGAGTAGACAGAGGATGGCTTAACAGAGCCATTGCCTGGTATATTCGTGTCCCTGGCACTCGTTCCCCTTCTTCCTCTAGAAGGCAGTGATTAGATGCATCAAAACTGTTAGATGAGCTCCTTAAGACATCAGGCCATCAGTGTGGATTCCATAACCTGTGAAGCAAATAGGCTGTACTGTACTGATCATACCTGAAGCACTGCAGTGTCTCTATTTTCAAAATAAGAAAAATGTAAATATATGGCTGCTTGCAGCAATGCACTGTTTGTCCTGAACTGTATACCAGGATTATTAGCCTTATGGCCAGGACAGTGTATTGAAAGAGGAAACGGAAGTAGCCAAATTCTTCCATTACTTGAATAGTTTCCCTGCATTTTTTCTTTGGTTTAATTGAAATAGTGTGTGGTTTCTCCACAGTGTAGTGGAGAAATTTTAGTTGGCCCTTGATTATTTAAGTAAATTAGTTAATGATGCTTGCTCATTGCAATTACACTTTCCCATTGCAATTATCTGAACTCTACTGTTTCAAGTCACCTATAATGTATCTGTGTTCATAATCACAACGTATTGCTAATGTTTTTAGTAGATGTATGGTACATCACTGCTTATGTACGTGCACAGCAGCTGCTGTTTAATGTAGTTGAGCTCACACATTCTTATTGCTTACTGCATGCTTTGCTAGTGATAAATGATAGCCATTTTTCTCTACCACAGCCAAGAACAGAGATTAAAACTGTAGATACCAATCTGATCTCACCGGTCACAGCTTGTCTGTGTAACCCGTTTTATGTTGTAACTGATAGCAGTAAAAGGTCTTTCATCAACCTTGTTTATTTATGTCTGTGATTCACAGTGATGATAGAGCACCCGTGATTGCAAGTGTATACCTCTCACGGAAATGCAATGCAGAGATGCAAAAAATGACCCTGTGGGAGGCAGAGGTATTAAAAGACTAGTATGAACAAAAAAAATCCAAACAGTGTGAATAAAGAAATCCAAACAATAGGATAATCCAATTACTAAATATAAAGCAGATCTGTATCTAAAGAGTGGAGATGGGTAATTAGGAGGGGAAAATAGAGGACTGGAAAATTCAGCACATCTATTTTACATTGTTTAAAATTTTAAAAGCCTATTGACATAGTCATATCTGCTCTTTGGCTTGCTGACATTAATCTTGGCTACATCTTGGAAATCTGAGAAGCTTTGAGATCACAGAGTTTGGATTTCCAAATTCAGTCTAGTGGAGAATAACTCCATAATTTAGAAAACACAATGATTTTAGTAGCAAAAACCAAAGTCTGCATATAAAAAAGAGGTTGAAAATGTAGCAAAGGATGCAGAACAGAATAAATGCTAAAATAAAAAAGGGGGAGGTTTTTATTTTAAAAAAGTGTGTTACAGGAAGATATTTAAATATCTTAACATCTTACTAAGCAGAAGACCGAAAGATGACAGGATTGCATTAGGATTCCTCTGGGAAGAATATACCAAGCCTGAAAAGCCCATTTATTCTAGCAGACATGGAGATAATAAGAGTCAGTGATAGGTACCTGAAAACAGTCAGATTCCAATTAAACATAAAGCAAATGTTTGTAACATGACCCATTACAGCAAGCCCCCAGGGGACAGCAGGGTATCTTTTGAGGTTTTCAGTATGCCTTTACTGAAGATATACATTATACAAAAAATATACATGCTACCAGCCTGTATACTGGAGTAACTGGGGAAAAACAGATTTTGGTATGCTAATAGGTAAGAAGATCAATGTGATGATCTAACAGACCTTTTGACCTCTAAGATCAAAACAAGTCTTCTCTGAAAATTAGTTCCTGTAGAGCTATGTTTGGGCTGTAGCATCACGAACTAAGTGACTCCATAAGCCTTCACCTGCATGTTTTTCTTTACCTAATTTCCTACACTGGAAGCAGGTCTTTCTTCAGAAAACATAGTAAGAGAACTGCAAACTCTTTCCTCCCTTTTTACTCTGTACAGTCAAGAGATTGGTGTCTGTTCTTCTGTCTTTCAGATGCTGCCTTCTCTCTGTTTTCATCCTTCCCTACTTTCCGCCCCAGAAGCCACACATGTCCTGTTCTTGGGTAGTTAATGAGCATCCATAGGTTGACTCTAAAGCCTGTGGAAACTTTACCTCTGATACCCTCCTGAAAAGAGATAGACATCTGAGAAATGAGCGAACTATCGCCATTTTAGAAAAGTCCTTATCTGTTAAACAGCTCAGGACTGTAAGAATTCATTTGTTAGCCAGAAAAAAATTATTTCTGTTTATCTCTAGTTCACAGACTACCACTGGGGTACTGATAAGATAGTGAGAAATAAATGCCTTTCTTGAAATAGAGTATACTATCAGAGACAGTACTTAGAGAACTCTCATTTACTGAATTTAGGTCTCCTTTTAATGTCTGGCATATGTATTCAGTCTCTCTTGTTTTATTTTATATATTTGCTTAGTGACAAGAGAATAGAGCGCTTTTATTTTTTTACCAGTGTTTTAGGGTTTCAGATCTTATTTTCGGACAGAAATGCATGGTGGCCCTTTCCAGCATATATTTGTGCACTGTAGAGAGCTTTGTACCTGATTCTTGCAATGATCTCAGCACTAGGATGATGGAGACATGGGATCCCACTGTTTTGGGGTGAATAAGAAGCCTTTGGAGCCAGATATACCAAAACAGGATATAAAGGTCACTGTTTTCTGCTTCTGCCATAATTACTGTCTCTTTGTAGTTCATTTAATCTCAGTATTCCTTTTGGAACATAGTAATTACGTTTCTGCCTGCAAATGACCCAGTGTCTGTCATGGCAGATCAGCCCCCGCAAGTAGGGCCAGTTCCTCTCTGTAGCAGTCCTGCTCAAGCACGATAGGGACATTCCCCTTCCCCAGGGTCCCTCCCCAGCACATGGTGCCAGTGTGGTTATTTGGCAGTCCCTGAGTAGGCTCTTTCACCAGAGACCATCAGAACATGGTTCTGGATGCCACTGAGTATCTTTAATGTGTGCAGACATTTTCCTTTCAGGGAAACTGAGGCTTCTCAACATCTGGCTGGAAATGTCCAGAAAGACTTCTCCTCTACTGCGTGGGAGACTTTCAGCTCCAGTTTATGTATACATAACATGCAGGGGATCAGGTCCTCCTCTTCTTATGTGATGCTCTTTCTCAGATGCTGCTTATGAAATGTAGTAAAACAGTCATAATCTGGAGAAACTGAGAGAGCTAAACAGATTTCCAAATTTGCTGGGAATTAGGACTTTTTGAAATGTCGTTCTTGCCTCAAGACACAGTTTTATTTTCTGACAAGATGGGGTTTTCACATAAAAATCAATATGCAAAACTTATTTTAAAATTTTGATAATGTAATTTCATATCTTTTTAATGTTGATTTTTGTCATAAAATACCTATTGTAGTATATAATGGGCACTATCACAAGCAAGCATACTGAATATACATAGACGAAATATTCTTGTTATTTTAATTTTGCTCTAGAATCATGAAGATAAACTAGTACTTTGTGGTTGGACAGAATACCTTCTCTAGATTCCCTGCGCACTGAAATGAATCAACATGACATATGATATTAAAAAAAAAGCCATTTCAATCAGTAAAATGTATTAACTCTTTTACTGATTTTAAAAATTAAACATTCCCTCTATTCTGTAGCACTACTATTCCTGATTGTTATGAAACACTTAAAAATTAATAAATAAAAATGCATAAAATCAAATATGAAGGAGTTTCAAAGTTTTCTGAAATTAAAATATTCTAAAATGAAATATATGGAGAAAGTTGTATAGGAATTTTCACTGAAGTAGTAGTCCTTACTGGACTTCTGTCCTTTCAGCCTGGCATTTCAGCCAGTTTTCAATCTGCCTCCCTGTCACTTTATCTAATCCACACTTTGCATATGACAGGGTTGCCATTTCTTATATCTTCACAATAGATGCTGAAGGCTGCATGGATATGGCATATATCACATCACCTTCTCCTAGGCTCAAGTTTTTAAATACACCTGTGATTTCTGTCCTAAGGCATTGTAATAACCCATCTGTGTAGTCTTTTAGTACAAAAGGGGTTCCCAAAGCTCAAAAGCAGTTGGATGCCTTCAAATCAAACTATATGGAAATGTTATTGTACAAAGTGCTAAAGGATTTGTAAGTATTGAACAGGGCACTTCATAGTAGGGAATAGTATGTTTCTTCAGAGCCAGTAAATATATTTTTTGTTCAATGACTATATAAATAATACTTCTTTCAGGAAGTCAGGTTGAGGTTTTAAGATGTAATATAAATCTCTTAAAAGAATATGAAAATAAGAATAAGAATACATTAACAAGTACATGACAGTCTTCCCAGCAGATCCGTGGTTCATCTAGTTGAACAGCCTACCTCAGGCAAGGCCCAACACTTTATTATTCAGAAAAATACAAAATCCTTTCAAGTGCACATTATGTGAATACAGAAAGATGCATCCTCAGTATATTCCAGATTTCTGGTCCTGGTAGTGATCAGTGGCATATTAATAATAAATTTTTATTGTAACCTAGATATGGAAAGTGTAGTTTGTCTTGCTTGAAAAATTTTCTCTCGATTACAAATTTGAAATGTATGTTCTCTTGTAAGTTAAGGGCGCATCTCATTTTAAACTTGGAGCCTAAAAACTGAAAAACTGAGTCAGTCTCAGGAGGTGCCTTTCTCCCTCCTTTGGCTATAAACAGGTTATGTGAGATGAACACAATCTCTTGTGATTATTTTGTTTCTAGAAGCATAAATGTCTAATTTTTTCAAAGTCTAAAACAAAACTCTCAGTCTGTGATATCTGATGGCAGTAAGTAATACATACTCAGTATTTAGAAACAATAGTATTATCAGTTTCCCATGTGGGAATGTTTTGGGCTCATTTCTGCTTATATTGACATGTCTAGTTTTGTCTTCGGCTTCAGATGGAGTCCATTCAAGCCTTTCATGCTCTTCATACGTTTTAACAGGTGAAAGACTATAGCTGCTTTCTTCTAAAACCTGGAGAAGGGCACTAATAGCTTTCTCTGTGTTACCAGAAAGTCCAGCATCCCTGTATTTGAACACCACAAAAGATTTGGCAGTGTTTTCCCTCTAACCCATAATTAGTTAATGGAGTCAGGTTGCTTGTTACAAATGCAACACTGACATCTGTTAGACATTCACTTGTAGCCATCCAAGACTACTGCATTGTTCAGAGAAATGTCAGAGTCATGCTGGGGGTGCAATTAACTATTTTTTGGTTTTGTTTATTGCCATTAAAAAGTTGTGCTCAAGATGTGCTCAGACACGGGGGGAGGGGGAGGAGGTGGAAATCCTCTCAAAATATTAATTACAGATTTTATTAAAAGCATCCAGAAGACTTGAAGCGTAACCAAGCAAACAATCATTGTTCTCTCACCGTAGGAAAAGGGAGAAGAAAGAGTTCCAGTGGCAGGGAGCTTAGTTGCTTTTGACAAGAAGGGAAACACAGACCTCCTAATTAACAGTGCAGTTAAGGAAGGGTGAGCAGCTTGTTGCCAAACATAACCCCAGGGAAAACTGTAACTGCTGTAATCAAGGGAGTTATTTACCCAGTCACTAAAAACAGACTGAAACAAATGACATGACCATGAAAAACTGTGGTTTAAGAACAGGAAGTTACCAAGGAAGGTGGCTGCTGACAGGTGGTTCCCCCTCAATCCTGAGGAGCATGGGGTGATGCAGGTATTGGACTGAGGGTTTGCTGTGTTGTACGTGCAGTGATGGGCACTGAGCTTGGATTTCATCCTTGTGAAATAAGAGAAAGACAAACTTTCATCATGTCCACACACTGTGAATATCCAAAGTGAAATGATGGACCAAAAACTCCTCAGCTGTTGATCCAAGTCAACTTCCTGGCTACTGGGTGTTGAACTGGGCTGCACTGGTTTGGATTTTGTAAGTAATCTCAGGAGATTGGTGTCTTCATCTAACAATGACTGGAGACAAAATGAGGTTTTCCATTTATTGCAGCATTTATTGGATTAGGACTTCATTAAACAGCTGGTCAGCCATTTTCACAACCTTGACATCATCTTTCAGAGCACCCTAGAAAGGAATTTCACAAATCTCAATCCAAAAGTGATTTGACATGCCTCAAAAAAGCAAAACAATACTGTTTATGCTTTGGCTGACATTTAGGATACCTGTAAATGCTCCAGATTTAGAGCTTCCTGGTCTATCCTGGGCCCCTCAATGTTAAGTAACTCAATGTCAGTGTTAGGTCCAGTCCTATATGCACTGTATGGCATGAGCCATTGATAATAGCTACTATGGGTTTGCTTTTTTTCCCCTTCCTCTCCATATTAGATTACACAGAACATCTGCCGTAGCCTCACATAATAGTCCATAGGCTCTGGCCTACATTGCTGATGTCCTGATGTTTTGATATCACATGGATCAGTGACAAAAGGTGGTTAAAATAAAGCAGTGGCTACATATTTGAAGAATACTGAATACTGCCGATTGGGGTACCAGTAAAATCTTAGTGCGTATAAACTTTTTTCTTCTTAGCTTCAGAAATATTAATGTATTGAACCTTACAGCCAGGTCCAGGTAATACGTGATCAGATTTTGTCAGACTCTTTGGTACTCCTCTACAGATGAAGAGAGCTCTGATAAGGAGGAAGCGGTTGAGTAAGTCAGACTTCCAGGATCAACAAAGATTTTAAGGGCTTGGTCTGGCATACCATAGCTTTCCTCTAAAACTGCTTTTTTATTAGCTTTGATGTAATCTTCTCAACTTGTGCTAGCAAGAAAGCCAGCCAGTATTTTTTGTAAAAAATAACATAAAGGTGATTGTGCAATTGAAATGATTTCCAGTTTTTGGATGTCTAAGTACATGTGTCCACTCTGAAGTCAACTGCTTTTTTATTCAGGCTGTCATTTCTACACAACTCCTGGTGGACACAAAGGATCAGGTTCCAAGCAGATTCCCCATCAGGCAAGACACTTGCAAGATTACTTGTGCACACCCACAAGGTGTGAGTCATTGGGCTGATAACTACTCATTCCTCTCTTGTTTTCACAGGTTTAGCAACTACCTGGTTACACCAATGCAAATGAGTGGAGGATGGCACCCAGCAAATGTGAGAGACCTAATTTTCTCATTCCCACAAGTGTTAAGTGAAAGTAAACAATGGAAACAACTAGATTAATAGTTGCAAAAAAAACTTTGAAGGCAAATGAAAGATCTGACTCAGCTGGAAAATCTGCCTGTAAGTCCTTCAGTAAACTCTTCTGGTTTTTCACTTTCCTAGAAAATAACTGGAGGCAAGGTTCCTAGGTACCAGGGGCAATGATAGAGCAATTAAAATGTCACTCAGTGCTCCCTGTGCCAGAAATTTTAACATTGCATTATGCTTGTCATAAAGGCTGTCTCCCATGAGGCCTTGCTGCTAATGGGTGTTTGCTCACAGGGCTGGGGGATCCACAGTCACCAGACTTACCATACAGCCTTGCCTACTGACTCTAACATGCCTCAGCTGCACATACCACAGGCATTCTTGCAGCATGGAGAAGAGTCGGAGATTAGAGGGAAATGGGGGGAAACATCTTATCTGCATAAAACCATAGGAATGGCTATCAGGAGATAGGTCCAGTTGAGCTGGGTGTTCTGTTACCATTATTTAGGCTTTCTGTGAAGGAAATACTGGGTAAGAGACAACTTTAACATTGTGTAATGCACATAGCTTTTAATTGCAGCACGGTAGCAATGGCACCTGCTCACAGCACACATCGATCTTGTCTATAACTACCCACATCATTGCAGAACACAGTTACAACTGCCTCCTAAAAGTATATTATTTTGTTGAGTGATGAATGGCATTTGATATATTACCAATGATCAACACCCATTATGGCAAAGCTCATTAAATTTTTGACAAATCTAGTGTTGACAGCACTTTAATTTTGTTTTATTGCTTCCTTTTATCTCCACAATTTCTGTCTCTGGTTTACAGTTAATAATGAAAGACAGCAGAACTGCACTGTGCTTGAGAATCAGAAAAATAAGTATTCATCTTTTAAAAAGTCCTCAATTTAGGCCATAGGAACAGTGGGTACTAAACAATGCACTCATTGAGAAGGTGATTAAAGTTTAATAAAACTGTCAAGTGAAATAACCAATCTCCTTGTAAAACACTCTATTTGCCAGGTGCTTGGATTTCAGCTGTTAAAAAATTCTCTTTCAATAGTCTGTTTAAATATGTAGCAGACTAATGTTGTGACTGCCAAGACACAATTCATTTTTTTGCATGATCTGTTCAGACTTGCAAATAAAAAAGACTGCTAAAATGATATATTCAGAAGCCACTAAAACAAGTGGTTTGCAGAATAAATCCACTATTAATTAATTGATTAAAACATTCCTATCTCTTACAGTCCAAATTAGGCTTTAAAGCATGGTCTTTCACCCTTGTCTTCACAGAAGAGGATTGAATTCTCCACCGATCTGGTAATCTGTAAATATCCAAACTGTGTCACTATCTGTCTGACTTGATGGAGCTTTCTAGCATTTTTTCCATATCCATATGATTATACAAAATCCAAGGCAGTAAGAAATCAAACACATACATATGCATATAAAATCTATAGTTCCTAAAATCTATAGTCCCTATAACCATCTGAAACAACCTTTCATCACAGAACTCTATTAAACTTTAGAAATTGGTTGTTGTTAGTGGATTACTAATTATTAATCGATTTGCTACGCGGTACCTCAGGTAACATTTTAAGATTTTTTTTTACAGGTTGTATTCTCTGTAGAGCTGTAGGTGAGTTAATGCAGAATGATTCATTAATGACATATTCCTGTGATTCTGCCCAATGTATCAGTGTGAGCACCATATGTCAAACCTTTCCTCTCTGTTCTCCAGTGGCCTCTCTGAAGAAAACAGGTCAAACAACAAACTGAGTTCCTTGAAAGTTAGGATGTTCCCAAGGGATTCAGAGTTACTTTAACAAGAGCATCACCTCGCCTCTCATAAGTTTTGCAGTGCACAGTGCACTGGGCCTCTGACTCAGGGACAGCCCTGGCCAACGGGAGAGAGAAACCTCAAATAACAAGGAAACAATTACACCTCAGCACTGCCCTGATTTACAAAGGCAACATGGCTCTCAGGAAGACAAGCTTTTTTGGGTGCACTCTGGAAATACCATGTCGCCTTGACTGAGAGGGGAGAAATGTCCCACTGAAGAAATCTGTCTATGCAGCTCCCAGCAGAGCAGGCTCTTGCTTTTCCTTGATATCAGAGGCAGCCAGAAATACCCACCCAGCCAGATGCTTGCTACATAGGAAATTAAAAGAAGAGCTAAATCTACAATGGCTTATGTATCTCTGTGCTATCTGAGACATCCTGTCCTCTCCCCTTATTCTTCCCAATGATGTTTCCTTTCCCTTGCAACTTATTTTAAATTATATTGGAGAGCTCTTGGGAAGAGAGTGAATGTCCCTCTGTGTCTGTATTAGCTTAGCTTTATGTGTGAAGTTTGTGTTGCTGGTGCAAGTACTGCTACGGTTAATACACACACATATAAAAGAGCTCTCTTAATAGGACAGCATTGACTTCCCCTGCAAAAGTTCAAAACAAAGATAGAAAAATATGCAAAATTATCAGGTCATATACATGTATTACATTTTTAATTACCCCATACTTTTTCTATGCTTGTGACAAGATGAGTGAATTTATACAAAGCTTTGATTAGTACTGGATGATGAGAACTGGAAAGCTTTACGAAAACACACATTTACAATTTTATCTGAAAGCACCTAAAGATAATGAGATAAACAATATTTTTTCTTCCCTTGTGCTTGGCTTTTCAATAATACTACCAACATATATTGTACAATGCACAGCATTATGTATAGAAACTCACTGCAAAGTAAGGACATTAGAAAAATAAGATATGCTATATTTAAAGAAATATAATTTTGTTTCTTTATGCTTTTGACAATGAATTTGAAAAGAGTGTGCATAGCCTCTGAGTAAGGAACATGCATGACTTTTTCAGTGCACAAAAATTACTCTTTGTAGCAAGATCCATATTACCTGATATGCCTGGCATTCCACTGAATGCATTGCCAAAGCGTTTCACTGAGGGGGAACCCTGCTACCTGAAGCGGGGCTACCAGAGAGATCCATTCCTCTAGTCAACATCCAGGGTTTGAATCTGCTGCCTGGTAGCATAGATCAAGATTGTGGCATTATCCTTTCTTCTTTTCTGGCCTGACCAAAAAAATCCACCAAAAAACCAAGAAGGTATACTGAGATAAAACAAGTATTTTCAGGGGGTTGCATTTATTTTATTCTGTAAGAAAGGCATTTTTTTTTCTGAGAACTTGTTTTAAGACCATTGAAAAGCCTGGGAAATGACAGCCTAGGTTCATAGAATTGTTAGTGCTGGTGGTAACAATGCTGAGGTAATAAGTGACCCAAGCTAAGATGGGGGAGGCCTCCTCCTCTGGGGGAGGCCAGATGTCTCCTTAGCTAAGGGGGTGTGAACCCTGTCCCCTTTCTGTCCTAATCACTTTATAGACTGCTCCCAGTCACCTCAGCTCCAGAGCAGTGGCCAGGGCAGACCTCTATAAAGATATCTTCAAGTATAAAAATTAAAGTGTAAATGGAATATGACATTGGATAATGTAATAATTTCATTTTTGGAGTAAAGGGAAAAATACCTTCTTGAAAAGAAACTTCAGTCTAATGATCTAGGCCACCAAGGGCTCTATACCCATTTTGATTTTTGTATGTTAAACAACTCTTTCTGAAAAAGCTATATTTAGCAAAAGTGGAGATTTTTATGCTCAGAGTGCTGTCTAAACCTGGAGCGGTTACCCTTTAATTCTTGATCTGCACTGTCTCATAGGCCTAGAATAGTCCTCAGGCCCCCATAGGGCAGAGTGTGCTAAGGAGATTATTTTAGCTCTCCGTGGTGGGAAAAAGCAAACATCATGTCCTGCTAAGACTGCCATCACCAACTTGCCCAACGTAGCCTTATCCTGCAAAAATGAAGTGCTAGAACCCTGAGAAAGCTGCTGCCTACAAACTGGTCCCAAAGCTTATAGGAGATTCTGATATGCAGCTTGCAGGGTCAGGATCTTTTGGCTACCCATGATCTTGAACAATTTGTTACTGCTTTCCTTCCCACTAAGAAATAGATGTTTTGGATAGAAATGTATAGGAATTGCTGCAGAAAGAAATTTTCTCCTGCGAGTCTTTTGCTGCTGCATGCCAAGAGGATGAAGCAGACTTCCCTGGCCTCATGTTGGCTCAATACACCTCCTTAATCCACAACCTCACACATACAGCATTCTCTCAGACCACCTTTTGTTGATTTGAAGGAAGACGAAGGATGCCATCTTTCCCTCCTTTGCTTTTATCTTGGTTGGAACAAAGGAGTTTATTCTTGTTATCTCTCTCTGGTGAGCAACAAAACATAAATCACAGGACTTAGAAAAAGCTGAAAAAGAAAAGCTGAAAAAAGTGAAAAGAAGAACAAAGGGCCGTCTGCTGCTGGGACTGCAGATAGGCAAAGCTGGTGGGGTGCCCCATGCACAGCACACCCCTCTGGGCCTGATGGATGCAGGTAAGGTGAGAGAAGAGTAGCAAAAAGATGACAAGGATGTCTCTCTCTAGTGCCCTTTGGTCTTCATTTTAGCATTCACCAGGCACCTTCTGTGGTGCCCAGATCTGTATCTAGATTTAAAAAAAAAAATCTATAGCTTTTTAAATTATTATTATTAAAAAAGAATGGTTTTGCTTAGTCTATTTCAAAGAAATTGTTACTGCACCTGAAGCTCTGTATAGATTTTATCCCTACTGCTTTAAGATCCAAAATACCTGGTCTTCTAACCTGCAGTGTCTTTTACTAATAGACTGCAATACCTTTGTAATTCCAACAGTGTAGCACGACAGTGATGGTCACACATTTCCTCAGTTATGCAGCTAGTTGTAGCACTGCTGATATTAGCTACCGAGAAAGCTTCAAGCTGATGTGCAGTCATGCTAATTAGGACTAGTTTACACATCAACTAGCTTACAACTTGTAGAAACTCATAATAAAACCAAATACGCTGGAGGTCACTCTCTTCCACTGGTAACAGCTTCTCTAAGCAGTCTTTCATAGATGACTGTTTATCAAGAGCTGCCTTCTCTATGTGCCTATTGATATTTGTTTATTCATCACTGTAGAATATTGATGTGCAGATCCAGTGATACTAGCCTCAGAAGGAAAGAATAAATGAGTAATGCATATTGTTTCTTTACTGGCTGTCTTCAGGTCATGAACCGAGTGTGTTTCCAGCTTTGATTAGGAAAGAGTGAAGTGATAGGATTAGTTTCATTTCTAAGAACACAGGACACTATTTTTTGGAATGAACTTAATTTTTTAAGACTTGAGTTGTTTGTAAAGGTGATGTACATCAGGAGAACTAAGGTCCAATGGCTTTCTGACTTAGAATTTGCTTGGAGGACAGACAAGCAAATTCAAGGTGATTGCTAAGTGTAATTTAAGCTGTAATGCAGTCTCCTAATAAGAGTTTATATCGATTCCATGCAATGATGACTGCTGAAACAGATAATACTGACATATCTAGAAAACTAAAGCAATAGAAAAGATGGTATCGTCACATTATTCATTATTATTATGCCTTTTTCCAAAGGAACCACACTAGGAAAATAAGATGGAGATAAGCAGAGTTTCAACATCATTTTGGTAATGATAATAACATCTATATAGGACATTTCATTCAAAAAAGCTTTGCACCCAGAGATTTTAATTAACTGCATACACCAGACAAAGGAATCACAGAAACTCATCCATTCTGAGGAAGAGCCCAAGCGATTCTACAACAAACATAAAGGATGAGCTGTGTAAGTCAGTTTCTCCAGCTGATACACAGGACTTGCTGCTTACGCTGACTCAAAACCACAGGGTCAGTGTAAGCAGCTGTCCCCAGGGCAGTGGGGAGAGGCTGGGAAATGCAAGGACTTTTTATGTGGGTCTTGGCAGGGGTGAAGCAAGACGGAGTTTGTCAGTTTTCAAGCAACTGCTGCTGTAGGATCTCCCACAAGATATGCCCACCCCCACATCTCAGATGCACAGCCTCATGTGCCCTTGCATACCAAGCTGGGCTGGACCATACCTGTTCCTGTCCCTCCCCCTGTCCTTGGCTGCCTGGCTGGGGCTCCCTCCCCACCCTTCATGCCACCCAGCACTCTCACACCTGCCAGTGCCACTTCCTGACACCCTAGGTGCTCTCAGCAGAGCTGGCACCCCACATCACCTGGGCCTCTGCAGATGTACAACAGTTACAGCAAACAGACCTTCCTGCAGTTTTCCTAATTAATTGATCCTTATTGTCACTTGTGCAAGAAGTGCAGAGACTTCAATAAAAAGAGAGTGGTGCCTGGAGTGCCTGTCTGAATATCCTCACCACTCCTGGACTTTCTCAAAGTCCAGCTCTCAGCTCCCACAGAAGCTGTGCTCAGGGGAGCCAGGCAAAAGTGAGGCTCGCAGCCAGACATCAGTTTCTTGTGCACAGGCCATCTCTTTTACGGCTGTGGGCAGCCAGCAAACCTTGAGGTATTTCATTCCTCACAAGTTCTTGACCATAAAGACATTCTCATCTGATAGTTTTAAGAATGCTGACATTTTAAAAGAGCAGCAAAAGATGTGCTTTAAAAGGCTACAGCCCCAGATCAACCTAGTTGCCAACATATATACACAACAAATGACAGAGCCAAAATATTGATTCCTTAGGGAACAGTTATTCTATGGGGAAACTGAAGAAATTAGTGGTTTTATTTAATACTGTGAATGCTTGTGCACTCACTTCTTTGCAAGTACTTGCTGTTATGGTGCATTGGAGGCATTAGCCTGTGTCAGTTCCAGCCCTAAAAGAATGAGAAAGAAGAATCAAAACATCTGAAAAAAAAAAAAGGCAACTGCATACGAGACATGGATTCAGCTTCTGCAGGTAGGGATATCCTTACACCTTCAGGATTGGGAAGCCTTTTTCTCTTTTCAGTCCCTACACAAATCCCTTCATGTGCAGAGGACAAGTTTTCAGGAGTCACTGTGAGAATACAGTCTGGTGGCCCTGCACACCTCCTTTCTATGTGGAGATCGAAAACACTTTGGTTTTCAACTGCTTTGCAGTAAACTTGTATATTTTACCTGTCTCACAGTGAGACACTTCCTGGGCTATATAGAAAGCGAATCACAAAACATGAACAAGGCATTTGACATACGTCCTTTTCCACTTTCAGCTTAAGAACTCCTGGCCCAACTGCAGCCACTATTAATATCTATTAATTTACCTTTCACTGATAGCTGATAATGTGTATGTAAAGTAATATATGCAAGTATCCCCAGAAATGCCAAGGCAGTGGAAAGAGTTCAAAAAGTTTATTTGGAAGGCCAGAACACAAGAAACTTACAAAGTACAGTTTACGCACCGGGCCCCAGGGAGAAAAAGCAAACCTCCTGTTTGCTCCCTAGCTTTATCATCACTGGCCCCCCTGACTCTCACCAGGCCGCAACGGCCCTGTAGCATTTCTGTACGTTATCTCTCTCCTCTCATATATCAGAGAGAGAGGCTGAGAACTTCTCGTGATATGTAGGGGGGGGAAGAAAGCATTGAAACTGCCTTTGAGAAGGAGTTACCTTCTAGGCAGAAAGCCTTCCTAGTGAAAACAGAGTTCCTAGTTCCGGTTACAAATTCTTCCAGAAAACAAACTACCCCTACAGTGTAGAAGGATAATTTTCCTTGATGATGTAAGCCACCATCCTCCAAATGCACATACTTCCTTGTGCACAGAAGTGTGCCTTTCTCACAACATCTTAGTTTTGCAGAGCCGCTGTTCTCAACAAAGAATGGTGATCCATGTGCTTATTGTTAGCTTATTGTTAGCTTATGCTAGCAAAAGAAATGAACTAACTACTGCACACCCCATAAATAGCCTAGAGGGTGTATTTTAGATACTTAAGGTGCTGCTGGTGCCTTATTTTCTCTGGCAGCAGGGCTATTTTAACAAGTTCCTCACCTCCAACTGCAGTTCATCATCCCATCAGATCTGCAGATGATGGGAACCTACCATGAATGGCATCAGTGCCGTTAAAACACCTGCCAAATCAAAGAAAAAGAAACAGTTTTTAATGGCTTATTTTTGTTTGGCTGGTTTTTAAACCAGGATGATTTGATTGTTAAGGTAATTATGGCCTCGGCCTTTCTGCATTCCACGACTCAGCAAACTGCATGAATTCCTGCATTTTTGAAGGGTGAAGTGAATATTAGTTCATTTGATCTGCAAGAAGGAAATTGATCCTACAAGTACAGACTTCAAACCAGGTGAATTCCCTAATAGCATGTATTGAGACATTGCACTTAAAAAAAATAATCTAGGTTATATTAAGCTGCATAGTGTGTTTTCTTAAATATTTTAATAAATTAATAATATTTGAGGATAATAAAATAATCATGATGGAATGTAATAATGTCCCAAGCACTGGGGGAATAAAAGGTATGAAACTCATTAAAATGTAATCATTGAGATATTACCTTGTTACTTGCATTTCAATATCATACACATACTTTATCATGTAGGTTAAAGAGTTCTCAGTGATAGTTATTGGGACTTGTTTGTTTTAAATTAGCCCCAGAAGGGTTTTCCTTGTAATTCTTTTATAAAAAGGAAGGATATTAAATATTTCAATTACAATAATTCTGAAGTCTAATGTAAATTCAAGAAAATTAAAAAATACCAATTTAATTTCAGGAAAGTTTCGTGTTCGTGAAATTTAATACATATTTCTCCTTCATTCAAGAAGACTGAATGTAGAAAATAGTAATTTTTCTGTAATTTATGAATACAGTTTTGGAACAACATGCCAACACCTATACTAGGCAATTTACCTAGGGAAGTACATAAAGATAATTAACAAAGAAGCTTTTTTTAAAGTTCAACTTTTATATATGCTTCAGGTACTTAAGTATTGTGATTTCCAAGCTGGAATAACCATGAGGTATGTCTGAGTAAAGGATGCAGCCTCCTAAGCTAGAAAGAAGAATTAGCATAAGCAAAGTGGTTAACAGGTCACAAATTCTCTAGACACTTGGACAAAATCCTACAGATGTAGGTCCAGTTACAGCAGGTCAGTCATTACATTCAGTAAGTACTTAGGTCTCTGTATCATCATATCTCATATTTCTCTATGCTTAGCAAATGTAAAAACAAATTCAAGCATACTGCAAAGTAATATATTACCTAGCATGTTTACCTGTGTATTCAAGGCTAAGGCTTCACACTGAGCTCTCTAAATATTGATAACAGATCTGTGAATTTTCAGGTGACTTTTTCATTCAACTTTTACAGCTTCTGATGATGAGATTTAATGAACTATTGACCATTGTTCCATATTATACAGCTTTTTACTATGAATTTACTGACTTTTCCTTGATATTATCCATCTGCAGAAACGTTGAAGCTTTATGTCAGTTTCTGGTGGCAGTTCTCCATTGAACTGATAAATATAAAAACTTTCCTGTAAACTAAAAAGCACAGGCATTGGATTTGCAGGAATAAAACAAGCTTTTATTCTATGGGTTAGCAAGCAATGCAGTCAAAACAAGGCTGTAAAACCAGAATTACTCAACAGAAATCTAATGATACATTTTTGCTGATAAAATCATGCTTAGGCTTTACATTATGACTTCAAGTAGATATGTCCACAGTATAACCCTCAGTGTTATGCAGAAATACTGAAACTAGTTTCAAACATCTCTGTACTGTCCTATAGTCTGCAGTACAGATAGACGCCAAGCAAAGCCTGATTTTCACTGCAGTATTATTTGATTTCAGGCTGAAACCTCTCCATACTACATAGTTATCCTGCTTTCCTTTCTGCAGTTTAGTCCATAAACTAGAGATAAGAAAGTACAGAGAGTGTCAGAAAAGGTTCTTCCAATGGTACCTCCAAGGAGAGTTAGCTGACATACATAATTAATTGAACTGCGATAGCAGCACTAAACTCAGCCCTGTTTTATGGCTGAGGCCACAGCAACAGCTCACCAAAAAATACAATGCCAGGATCTCCTTTGGTCTCCAGATCAGGTCAGCACAATCCTAAAGGCTCTTATGATTAGTGTCACCCTTGAAGTGGTGGCTAGCATCTGTGGAAAGCCACTCCTGTAAGCTTTTCCTCTTCTTTCTCCCTGCTACGGAACCAACCTGTCTGATGTAGGCCACAACCATTCCCATGAACCCTGTAAATGTAGCAGAGCTAATTTTCAGAAGACATCACAAAACACTAATTTACTGTTTAACTTACTTTAGTTTAAGAGTCTGAACAGTCCATGGCTTTCTTGGACTTCTCACCTGTATCCTCTGCTGTCCTTATGGAGAAGACAAGTCATTCCAGCTCAGAAGCTTCCCTGTTGTTCTCTTCCTCACTGCAACCCTCAGCACAGGAATGTCAAGCAAAGAAATGTTATAGGAAATACCATCTCATGAGTAAATGAATATACTATTTTCATACATTTAGAGACAATTTTTAAGAAGCCAGAAGTGGAATTGGAAAAAACAGAACCAATGGAAAAGACCCTTAAGATCATCAAGTCCAACCCAGCAATGCCAAGCCACCACTAGACCATGTCCCCATGTGCCATGCCTTCAAGTTTTTGAACATTTCCAGGGATGATGATTCCATAACTTCTCTGGGCAGCCTGTTCCAGTGCTTGATAACCGTTTCAGTAAAGAATTTTTTCCTAATATCCAGTCTAAACCTCCCCGGTGCAACTTGAGACCATTTCCTCTTGTCCTGTCACTTGTTACCTGGGAGAAGAAGCTGGCCCCCACCTGGCTACAACCTCCTTTCAGGTAGTTGTAGAGAGCAATAAGGTCTCCCTGAGCCTCTTTCTCCAGGCTAAACCACTCTAGCTCCCTCAGCTGCTCCTCATCAGATTTGTGCTCCAGACTCTTCATGAGCTTCATTGCCCTTCTCTGGACATGCTCCAGTACTTCAGTGTCCTTCTTGTAGTAAAGGGCCCATAACTGAACACAGGATTTGAGGTGCAGCTTCACCAGTGCCGAGTACAGGGGGACAATCACTGCCCTGGTCCTGCTGGACTCACTATTGCTGATACAGGCCAGGATGTCACTGGCCTTCTTGGCTACCTGGGCACACTGCTGGCCCATGTTCAGTAAGTAGGGAGAAAAATGTGGTAATGTTCTGAAAGGTGTCCTTGTACCCTTACAGGGCGAGGCAGGAGGTGGTAGGATTATGCTTGAGGGAGATCAGTAAGGCTTGGTGGGATAGATGGAAGGAGCTTTTTAGACATTGAGAAAGACTTTGTCGAATAAGTATTTTGTTCTGTGTCTGAAAGGAAGAAATTTTGTGTATCATCAAAACAAGCTTGTTGTAGATTATTTCATGATACTATCATAAACATATATTTCCCTCTAATGCTGTTTAAAGTAGCTTCTTAGGATTTGAAGCTGGCATCTGTTTCCCTAATCACTGTGTTTACAGATTAGCCTATTACAGACATGTTCAATAGCTTGTGCACTTTACTGTACTAAGTTCAATTGCTTTTGTAATTAAATAAATGATTTTGGAAGGCTTTCTACTGAAGAAAAAAAAAAAAGATAAATTTAAGAATGATTCAATGCCTGTTGAGTCAATTAAATTTTCCCATTAATATTGCCTCAAATTTTAGAGAAATGGAGTATGTACATAAAAAGAATGTATTTTATTGCACTATATTATTTACAAAATTCTTAAATAAAAGGAATCTTATATAATAATGCATTAGCCTGTTTTAAAATATGTAGACACAATCAGATTTTTATCTTTTTAGATAAATGGGGGAATATACACTTCATACTCATCTGTAGGGCCAAAGTACGCATCTCCGATTTAGACACCTAAATGAAATGGTCAAATTTTCAGATGTGTTAGGTATTCATATATTCTTAGGCAGCACATTTCAAAACAGGACCATGCCATTTAACTGTTACAGAGCAGCCAAATTTTTCCAAAAATCTTTTAAATAACCATAGTTTTTCTCAAAGCAATGTGAATGCTGCCATCTAGCTACACAGTATCAGCATATCTTTAGTCCAGTTCTGCTAGACACAAACCTTTCCAGTTTCAGTTTGGAATAGAGCAGAATAGAGATACAAAAAGTCCAAGAGGTGATGGCAGCATTCATTATTAAAAAGAAATTATAGTATTATGAAATACTGTTTTGCATGCTGAAAGGATAAGAACAAGAAGGTTAAAATTGTTGCATCGGATGGTGAACAAATTTACAAATGCAGGATCTTATTTTTCAAAGGTTTATACATGCCTTCAGCTGAATGGAGTTAATAACACACACTTGGAAATTGAAGTCTAGATCTGCTTTCCCAGTTGAGATTTATCTACCAAAGGTCAGTATTTCTACAAAAAGCTTTGTTTAACAAATATCCTTATTATCATGTTTGATCCATAAACCGTTTGGAAGCATTTTATAGTGTCAGCTGAACCCTCAGTATTCTCATTGTACTCTTTGAGTTGTACTGTGGCTGTATGGAGTGACTTCAGGATGAATAGCATTGCATGCTCAAGATGTTGATTCACCAAGCATCCTACTGAACACCTCTTTGGGTAACCAAAGGACCAAGAGACTGAAGACACATGCACAGGACTTGCCCTAATACTGAGAGGGACATGGGTGGGCTCAGCATATAGACTTGGGAACTAGAAGAACTGATTTTCACATTTCATCCAGAGCATTATGTACAGAGCTGTGCAGAGTCAGACTGTTGTTTGAGTTTACTCAGCGGAAAATTAGAATCACTCTGGTTGAGTTCCTGCCCGTCAATTTGAGGAGCTTGTATTTCAAAACAATTGGAAACATACAAGTCCTTCAACTTTCCCAGGTGGAGAAAAATAATGTAATTACATGACAGACATGCCACCTAGTTAAATACACAGTCTCTAAGTGCAAAGCTATTGGGAAAGCTATCCCCTTCCCACCTGAGAAAAAAAAATTCTACTTCATCTAGCACACACAGAGTGGTACTCTAACTAGATTGGGAAACTTATCCAGAGACAGACATACCTTAAACATAAAAGGAGAGGAAATCTACATAAGCAGATGTCTTTTAACTAGTATTTCATATATCCATACCGAACAGGACACAAAATATGACATATATCCCTGCACAGGACAAGTTAATAGAATTCTCTAGTCCAAAAACTGGTCAATACCAGATTCATCAAAGGAAGATGCAAGAATACATGTTGTTATTTACAAAATAACAGCCATCAGACTCATTTTAATTCAAGCAACAGGAGATTAGTCTGAGTTTCAAATTGTGAAGAGCTGAGATTACAAGAAAACAAGCCAGAACTGCCACGGGCAGGGTCACAGATTGCCTCATCTAAATCATTAGGAAAAGAGATGTTTTCCCACATAATCTGTGGCAAAATATTGATGAAAGTTATTCTTACATATAGTATATCACAAGGCCTTAATTCTGCCAATAAGATTTTAGACTGGTACAGTTTGGGTATATGTGCTTTTGTACACACATGGACACTCACACACAGCTAATGAGAGTTACAGCTTCTTATTAAAAGATGAAAAGACTACATGCAATCAAATTACTAACTCAATTTATCACAAAGGCAAAGCCCCCTGGCCACTGAAAACAATAGAAAAAAACAACACTTGATATCACTGGGGCTATACATTAGTTTTCAGTTTGACACATTAGTGCTTGATGGTGGTGTGAGCTACAAAAACCAGAAGACAAAAAAGAAGTTATCTTCCTTGTTCCCAGAGAAATTAATTTATGATGCAGACATCTGTTTCTCCCAAACATGAAGAGTGTTTAAAAAGTGTTTAATTATGGATACAGTATGAGATGCACTGCTTTCTAATTCTGCACTTTCACTTTTGCATTTTTAATCTTCTGTGTAGCCTTATGCCCCCTCCTCCCCCAAAAAAATCCCTAAAACAACAACCAAAAAAATCCAGGATAAATTGCAAAATGCAGTACTTATTAATTGTAAAAAATTTCACTTCCAGACTTACGAAGTGCAAAGTGCCCCTCCAACTTTGGTGCTGAAATAAATATATTTCACCACCTCTGCTGCCTTCTGCAGTATGACAGTATATAAAATCATTCTGGAAAACACATAGCTGCTATCTAATAAAGTAGCCAGTATTCCAAAGTGCCATAACGGGGTATGATGAAATACTGACTCCATCAGCATTTGAATTTATCTTTTCTCTGAACTGAACAAGCAACATCTCAATATTGTAATCAACATATATGAATAACTTGAGTTTTGTGGTGCCCAGCTTTACGTCCCTCTGTCCTGGCAGAAATGTGTTTATAAACAATCCAACAAAAGAGCTTTTTTACCACTAGTCTTTACAGAGCCAGATGTTTCCCTGGTATTTCCTCTTCTAACCATTTTGTGAATTTCTGACCATTTTTGTCAACTTTATGTACTGCTGAATTAACAAACTGAACTCCCAGTCAATTTAAGCTGGTCCCTCATCTGTCTCCCTAGTGCTCACATTTCTATCCCCATTGCTGCAGGCCCTGCTGTTAGCAGATCCCCCAAGAGCACTCTGATCCCTTTCCAGAAAAGTTTTCTTTAGGCTGGACTTGAGGACCATGTTTATAGAACCTCTGAAGGTAAGAAATGTTAAATCTGGGGTCCCATAAAATGGTCTACGTTTTCTGTGCTCACTCTGAGGGTACCCCCATTCAACACAAGAATACAGCAGATTAGGGAGACAGCATTTAAGGATTACACACATGCAAATGACTGCTCACAGTGAAGGGCAGGAAAAAACCTTGCACAAAATGTCTGCAGCTTGGCAAGTGGTCAAATGCAATGCAGAGATGGTATCTGGACCTGTATCTGTGTCTTTGAATTCGTAGAGCCTCCTCCTTCCCAAGGCAGTACTGTTAACAGGCAGGTTATTCCATCACCCTTTGGGAGTGGGAATACTAGATGAGATTGTCTCAGGAGGTAGGTGCCTTTTCAGATGTTTCACACTCTTCTGCCATCCAGGTTGTCAAGTGCATTACCCCTGCTTGTAGCTCAAGGCTATCAACCCTGCACATACACTCTGAAGACGTGTTCTTGCACCTTAACAAAGTGCCAGTTCACTTTGAGGTCAGAAGCTGGCATAATTTTAAAAAGGTGCAATATTACCTTTGTCAGACAGCTGTTATTGCCATTTCCTCGCTTGGGTTCAGGACAATTTATCTGCAAATGGTTATGGAGTTTGAAGTCAGAAAAACGTTGATTATTACAGTGAGATCATCTATTCATCTACCACAAAAGTTTTTACTATCATTACAAGCTGTGGAATAATTATATATTCAGTTCTACCCACACAACAGTGCTTAATTTTGCTTCCATCAGTATTTGGGGGTCTGCTGACTAAAAGCACTCTGTCTACGAAGCATGATTCCTATCAGATGTGTAACCAGGTTACAGTCATACTGACATTTGGTGTGAGTCAATTAAATTTATTTGCATACTAGTAAGTGGTTTTGGAGAATTATCACATATTTTTTATTCTCAGCCTAACCCCCCATTATTTGCTAACACTGACAGATCAGTTTGAGGTCCCTCAATGATTTTACTGTTTGTGACGTGTTAAATAACTTGGATATATACAAGCTTATATACCTAAATACATACATATGTACAGATATCACCTAGCTTATGCAAAACTTAAATAAAGGAGATATTTGGTAAAAATTCTTTTTGTGAAAGTGCAGACAAAAATTAAGCAAGCCCACAGTGGTTGTTAAGATTGAAATCACTTACCACAAGCAGAGTTAGCATTTACAAATGAGGTTGAAGACTTGCAGAATAAACATACAGTTTAAATTTTGCAGATTCAGGTGAGGCAGAGCAGTTTATTTCTATAGCTGTAGAAGGGAACATGTAGTGATAGCAGTTCATCCCTCAGTCTAATTCTGACTTAAAGCAAAAGTACTAGGGCTTATATAAATTCACGGGAGATACAAGCTGCCCTGTGAGGGGGGCTGATATGGCAGAGCAGCATCTGGTGAAAGGAAAGGTTGTCAGGGCCATGTGCCTGCGTGCTCCTGACAGCTCATAGCACACAGCCAGGCGGCTTTGGTGCACACTTGACCAGCTCATCCCTCCCTTGCTTGTGACACTACTGTGCCCTTTACTGACTTCTGGGCCTTGCAAGGCCTGCTCCCACGAAACAGTGTTGGTAAAGACTGCCCCTGCATGCTTAAAAAAAAATTAAAATGTCCCTCTATTGACTTGCAGCACTGCTTCAGAAGAGAGTGCCACTTTTCATCACAAAACTGGTTTTTATTTCCTTGCAAATCTTGCATATGTGCACATAATGTAATTCAAGGACATCTAGCTACCCGAGCCCATCCTACCATCTGTTTAAACAAATGTTTATGGCCCTCTCCACCAGTCCAAACCCTCATCTGTCTGCATACTGCTTCACATACAAACATCATCCTCACTATATTACCCTCACTGGTGTTTGAAGAGAGGAACTCTCCCTGATTTTATGGACAGCTCATCTCTCCTCCAGGTTGCTCTCTGTTTCTTGTTGGCACGAAAAGAAGTGAAGAGTGGGCATGTAAAAAGTTTGGAACAGAGAATTCCTAGATAAACATTATGCTAGAAACTACAATGTGTAACAAACTTCCAGAGGTATTTTGGAGCTAAATGAAGCTAAGAGGTAAACCCATCTGCCAGGGCAGTGATGGACAGGGCTGCCACTACCTAAACACAATGTTTACTTTGAATTTCCTATGTTCTGTGGTCCTGAGTGTGTCAAAGGTTGATTCACAGTCAGCATGCACATGACAGTACCTGAGAAAGCAAGTTAATGGGCCTCAACATGGCTGGGACCCAGCAAGGTCTGGAAGAGCTAGCTCAGGTAAAGAGCCATGCACCACAGAATGCACCTTTGCTAGATTTAACCTGGTCAGAAATTTTCTATATGGAAGTCAAATTGCAGAAGATTTTTAGCACTGATTATCAAAGTTGCAAAGCAATAATATACTGCCAGATTATATTCAGAAATTCTAACATCTGTTTCACCGAGAAGTTAGAAGTTTCATTGATAACATGAGCGTTCATGTTCTAAGGCAAGTGCTGGAAATTTACTGAGATAATTTTTCTTTGGGATTTTTTCACACCATCAATGCACAAATGCAGCTCCCCTGTCCCACAGCCCAGCACTCAGGGTGATAGCCATCTCTACCTTGTCCAGGCTGGGAAATGAGTTTCACCTTGAGACAGCCACCTCTGGAAACACGGCATCTTTCCAAGCAGTGCAGCTAGTCATTTTGGCACAATTAAAGTCAAAGTCAAAATGAAATTTGAAAATGTGACATGAAAAGGGAGACTTTTAATCTTCAGAATGACAGCTTTTAGGGCTTATTTTTCCACTTTTGGATACTGGTATCAATTATTTAGCTAGAATTTGGGTATATGTGCTTTTGTATACACATTCACACACACAGCTAATGGGAGTTACAGCAAAGATGAAAAGACTACATGCAATCAAATTACTAATGCAATTTATAACAAACTCAAATCCCCTTGGTCACTGAAAAACAATAGAAAAAACAATATTGGCTATCACTGGGGCTATACATTAGTTTTCAGTTTGACACATTAATGCTTGATGGTGGTGTGAGCTACAAAAACCAGAAGACAAAAGAGAAGTTATCTTCCACGTTCCCAGAGAAATTAATTTATGGGGAAGTGAAACCAACATGCAGACATCTGTTTCTTCCAAACATCAAGAGCATTAAAAAACCTGTTTAATTATGGATACAGTACGAGACACACTACTTTCTAATTCTGCACTTTCAATTTTTCTTTTTAATCTTCTGTGTAGCCTCCCTCCCCCCCCAACAAAAAAAACCCCAACAAACAAAACAACAAGAAGAAACAGGATAAATCGCACAATTCGGTATTATTTATGAATTGTATAAAATGTCACTGCCAGACTTAGGAAGGCGCTCCCGGTCGGGCACGAAGGGGTTCACCCCTCGGTGCCAGGCCCCGCGCACTCCGCCGGGCCCTGGGTGACGCCACAGCCGCGGCCCCGCCCGCTGCCGCCTGACCCAGGAGGCGGTGGCGCAGGCGGGGCTCGATCCGCTCGGCTCGGCGGCGGGGCCCAGCTGGGTGAGCGCGGCTTTGGGGCCGGATGCCCCCGGGGGCCCGTGGACACAGGCGCTGGTTCAGCTGGAGCGGACGGAAGGCGGCGGGACGGGTACGGAGCAGCCCGGGGCAGGGCAGCCGCGGGGAGCCCCGCGGGGCGGCAGGGAGAGCTCCGGGCAGGCAGGTGGTGGGTGGGAGGGAAGGTCGGGGAGAGGCGTGATCAGGGCAGGTTGAAGTAGCCATGATGATAAATAATGTATTGAGTGTCTCCTTATGGACGCGAGAGGTTATTTGTCAGAATACTTTGCATAACTGCTCGTTGTATTTTGTCTTTTTCTTTTAAAGGATTCGTGTTAGATAGTTTTGAGTTGTCTGAATGTGTAGAAATGCTGGCAATGATCAGAAACTGGCAGGCACACAGCTAATGAAAAAGTATTAAATAGCAATCTTATGTAATACTGAATTTTCCATGATGACCTTGAAATCTTTCGCCACGGAATGGTAGGCAATGTTTTTGTACGTCGGTGCTCTGAACGATGTCTGTGCTGGGCATTATCTGCCCGACTGGTTTTTCAATTTCCCTTTTAAAGAAGTGCCAAGTAGCCTAAAAGCTCTGCGTTGAAAGCATGTGATGGAGATACAGACCAAGGAGTTGGGAAGGAAGTTCAGTTACTTGGACATTAACAGCTTGAGACAGCAGTAGTACTGAGAAGAGGAAAGGTAGACCTGTTGGCTGGGTAAATTAAGGTGCTGGGATACCAGCCTGAGGAGTAGGTTGAAACATCAGAGGATGAGAGTTTCCTGAAGTATTTGCTAATTTTGAGAGTAAGAATTACTGTCATATATCAGATCACTGACTTTCTCTGTTGTCTAGTCTGTGATATCATCTAGCCCTAGGTGCTTAAAAACTAGCTGTAGGCCAGCACTTAGTGAAAAATTTAAGGGCTTCTTAATTTAAATAAAGTAAAAGCATGAAAAGGTAAATTTATCAGCTAGTACCTGGCTTGTATTGTTTTAAATTCCACATAACATTTATTCTAATTCAGTTTGTTCTTTAAATTCTGAAAAATTACTAATACTTTCTTAATTGTTCCTTCTCTACAGAAATAAGGCTTAAACAATTCTATCTGCATGGTAGTTCTCCTTAATGAGTGGCTGATAGAAAACAGTTGATAAATAGGAAAAGCTCTTGGATTAAGGGTGGTATTTTTTTTGTTTGTTTGTTCTGCGTTTTCCTCCCCTATACCTCCCATGTTTCAAAAGTAGTGAGTTGTAAAGAATGTGTTATGTCTTTCAGTCAGGATGTTTAATCCTCTCAGTAAGTCTTAGGCTTCATGTTTACCTTGTGCCACTTTTTAATGAAGTGGGTTTTGCTGCTTCAGAGGAAGGATGGTTATTCAGATAGTAGAGATGCTTACAATATCAAACTCAAGTTTCCCTGTTGCACTGTAGCCTCCTTTGGTCAAGACATTTAAAACCACAGAGTATATCTGGACTGATAAAAGAAAAAGGGCTATGGAATGAGCTCAAGCGCTGGATTGATCTGTGATTATCTACAGTGCCCATTAGCTCTTTTCTTATCTCTTTTCTTGCTTTCTCCAAGACAAGTTCCTCTAAATCTTATTTTCCACAAAGTAGTACAGATCGGGGCCAATCTGAACTGGGCACAGGACCAAAGGTTGCCTTGCAGTGCTCTCATGCACTTTGCTTTAAAACAGAGGAAATGAGACTCTATTGTACAGAAATGGATTACAGAAAAATACTAAAACATGCAGGACACTTAAATACTATATTAAGTTCATACATTGAAAATAGTAATGATTGAGGATATTCCTTGCATATGATCAGATTGCTACTTCAGTGTTCTGTTTCAGAGAATATTGTTGTGTTGTGAAGGAGCAATTAGGTATGCTTATTTTATACTATCCATTACTTTGTATTAGTTTTAATAAGTTACTGAGAATGAAATTCAATTCTTTGGGCTTTTAGTCATGTTGTGTTTAACTTAAAATCTACTGTGTATTCCTTCCTCCATTTCCAAGTGCTTTGCCACCCAAATGCATAATTTGATTGTAACTACACTGCACATACACTGCGAATTTGGGATGTTTCAGACAATCAGAGATGAGTTGCAACAGTCCCACTTTTCCCAGTTGCTGAGCCAGCTTTTGTACCTCCGGTGTGCACTAGTGCTGTGTGGACACTGATCATGCTGACATCTCTGTTTTCTTACAGACCTTTTCTGGTGTTAATAAAGACGAAGCTTTATCAAGAACAGTGCTGCTGACAGTATGACAAGTGTACAATGAATAGTAAATTAATTAACTATTCAGTCGAAATGTAGCTCTGACTTCAGGATTTTACTTGATGTCTCTTCTTGTTATAAAAGAATTATTTGAAATCTGTAAATTATCTTCGCTTTAGCCTTACCCAGAATAAACAAATCAATATACATGGGGCAAAGTAGACTATGGAATTGCAGTTTTGTTCACACAAATGAATTGTTTACTTGAAGTCTTAAGAAAGGACTTTATGCATAATTGGGTATACAGACACTAAAAGTCTCAAATCACTAAATTTTACTTATATAGAAGTAACTGTGATGATAGATTAAACTTGCCTTTCTCAGTTTTCTAAACATTTTCTGTGTTTACATACCTACAATTCTCAAATCAGAGGTCTTTGATGTTAAATTTTTTTTCACCTTTATACCCTTCTTGAAAAGTGGATTTTTCACTAGTAAATACAAGCATTGACATAAGATGATGTGGTTGCCAGGTTTTTTTTGCTAGCAAATAATTCAGTTACGCACGTCTAAATGGTTTGTGTATAGATCATAAAATACATTGCATGATTAAGTATAATCTTTTGTGTAAGGACCCAGCTATATTCACAAATTCGTGAGAGTTCTTTCCAGTTATTTTTATTATCATTGTTTGCTGTTGTGCTCGTGAGAAGCATGCTTATAAATTCAAAACTTGATGTCCTTGGAGGTTATTAAATATACACTTAAGCCAGTGTATAGATAAAAGATGCTGAGCCTGTTGGCAGTAAGTGACTGCAATCAATCGGAAAAATCTCCTACAGCCCAAGATTAATTTTTCTGCTATGTGATGGGGAATGAACAGTGAGCATAGTGGCTTGAGTCACTGCTGATCTGCTCCATGGGGGTTGCCTTCTCAGGCTGTCCCTGTCATATTCCTAGCTATATCTGTCTGTCGTTGGACTGAAACCACACATCTTGTCTTTTGCATGAAATTGGATTCTGTCACATCATAAGTACAGATGTGTTCCAGATGACATGGCATTTCTGTTGTGTGATGCAGATGCATCAGTCACATAAGTGCTGTCTGTATTTTGATTATAAAGGGTGTGGAAGTAGAGCACAGCATTTCATCTTTGCCTCTTTAAAAATCTTTTCATGACCTGCACTTCCTAAGTTTCTCTGGATTTGTTGGACTAGAGGAAAGATATTTTCCAGACTATATATATATAGTACCTTAAAAGCAGGTACTATTTTGGGATTTTATTAAAAGTTTGGATTACAATAATTCTTTTTTTCTTTATTGATTTACTTCCTTCTTTTCATCCATTATATTTGTGGAGACTAATCCAATCTTTTAGCCTTTGTTGTATTGGCTTGGTAAGCCAAACCTACATCTCTCTAGGGAAAAGTGATCGATTCATCTGGAAAAAATCAGTAACTTTCTGCACACCTCTTCCTGTTCTGGCGCATCTTCCTTGAGTGTGGCTCAGTGTTGTGTGAGTTCTCACCAGAGCTGCACACAGGGGCGTTAGTGCTTTTGTATGTGCAATGGCAGCATTTTTATTTTTCCACTTGGATTTTACTTACCCCCATGTTTTCCGTAGCTTGATATCGTGATTGACAGATGTCTCCTTTCTTTCATCCATCTTACAGAGAGAATCATGGTTTTGCTTGAAAATATATGCTCTTTAATTTTTATATAGTATCACATTTTTGTTGTTCATGGTACAGACTTTTCTAGTATAATTACCTTATTCTTCTGAATTGACAATGCCTCTCATGGCTGCCAGCAAAAAAACCAGATCACTGGCATTTTTTACATTGTATGTTGTAAGCACTATCTTAGTCCAAGAATGATTTATATTTTCTGCATTTGGCCAAGACTGAGAATCTGCATACTGTTAAAAAAATGATTTTACACAGTTTAGAATTCAAATAAACCTACCATATTCTTTTCTGCCCTTCAGTTGTTGAAATATATGAGGCAGTTTGAGGAATACATTCCAAAACAGACCTAGAACCTGCAATCTTTTGTACATTTTGGTACTTTCAATTATTTTTCACCGGAGGAACAGGGAGTGTAAAACGAATTGTCTTTTCTCACTCTATAAACACCGTAAAGGAAATAAGTAATTCCCCGTTTTCATTCTGTAAAGCACAGCTTTAACTGTTCAAAGTATTTCCCAGTTCTGTGTATTGATGTTACTTGAAGTTGATCAAGATTTGTTTAAATCTGTTGAGTGCTTTCTCTTAAATTATTCAAATAGAAATGTACTGTTTGTAAGTTCAGCCTTTATTTAAATAGACAAAATGTTAACTGAATTTTTTAATACCTTAGAGATGTTTTTGGAAAAGTTAAATTTTTTAAGTTATTTGTTTACTCCTCTGTTTGCTACTGATCTTTAAGATGAAAGTTTTAATATCAGGCATGTCCATGTTCTTCTGATGTTTAACTTTTAAGAAATAAATGTCTTTGATGTAACTAGATATGATGGTTGTAGATTCCTTGCTGTCTTGGAATCATGTCAATCTGAATGTTATTAGGAGATAACCATAACATATCAAACATATTTGCTTGTCCCAAGCAAATAGATAGATTTCTGCTAATACATGCAGTATGGTTATCATTAAGAAGACATTTTATTCTAAGGTAAACATTGTTTGGCTTTATTGATGAATATTTTTATTGATTTTTATTTCATTTTGCAGTAATGGAACAACTGCAGGATCCAGTTATGCAAGAAGATGCAAATATTAAAGCTATTAATGAAGAGTACAGGAAAGCCTTTATTTTTATCAATAAAGGACTGAATACAGATGAACTGGGTCAGAAGGAAGAGGCAAGAAGTTACTATAAGAAAGGGCTTGACCACTTGCTCCGAGGAGTTAGCATTCCATCAGAGGGTCCTGCATGTGTAGGGTCCCAGTGGGAGTCTGCCAGGCAAATGCAGCAGAAGATGAGGGAGACCCTGCAAAACGTTCGTGCTCGACTCAGCAGTCTAGAGCAAAACACCCCACCTGTACAAGCAAGTCCTGCTACGATGGATGCCTCTCCTGGGGTGCCCAAGTTATATCCATCCATTCCTTCCAAAGAAAAGCCAGAAAGACCACCTGCCCCTAATTCTCTGTTTGCACCAAGTCAACCATCTGCAGCAGACGGAGGTGTTGCAGCTGTGAGCCAGGGTCAAATTCCAGCTATGAGTCCATCCTCTGGAAAACCTCTTTGTCTGCCGAATGAAGCACCTCCTGCATATACTCCTCAAGCTACCAATGGCCATTTTACTGTATCTTATGGCACAGACTCTGGAGAATTTTCTTCTGTAGGTGAGGACTATTACAACAAGTGTACTCAGCCACCTCCCCTGGAAAACCTGGGAGTGGATGCAGATGAGCTGATCTTGATTCCCCAAGGAGTACAGATATTTTTTGTTACTCCTGATGGGCAGGTTAGTGCTCCTTCATATCCTGGATATCTACGCATTGTGAAGTTCTTGGATACAGATAGTGAAGCAGCTCAGAATCGTCCACCTGCATTTCTTCAGGTAACAGGAAAATAACTTTCGCCTTTAATTAAAATTTCAAGAACTGTCATAAAACTCTTAACACCTTGCTCTTCAAAGCCTAAATATCTTTGTGATAATATGAAGAATGTTATAGATGTTGCAGAAATGGTTTTGTGCCATTATACGCTTTTATGACTTTTTCTGTGAAAAGTACCTCCGTGTCTTCCCAAGGTTGTCAAGTGCTGACTGTTCTGGTGAATCCCAGTTTCTAAAGAAGTTGACTGAATGTGTCTTTTCATTTCATAAAATTAACTTCTCTTCCTTCACATAGAGAAGATATGTTGATTCACATACTGTAACATGTCAGTGTCAAATGGGCTTGCAAACTACCCACTTCAGTCTCATTTAGTGATAAGATATTGAAGTTAGGGCGACTGATAATTTGGAATTTGAGGGCCCATGTTAGTCCAGATTCTGAACTACAAATAAAAAAGATGCATTATCTGTATTTTTTCAGTCCTTGCTTGCTTCATGTGGGCATGTTCTGTAACGAACGTTGTGGATTCTGACTTTGGATCTCCTTGTTGTTGTTAAGATTGGCTGTTGGAAGTCTCATACAGAAAACTACTTCCTGGTTTTGGGTCTGCTGGTTCAGCTCCACCTATGTTAGCAGTCTTCAGCAGTAGGCCAGCGACAGCCATACATTTTATTTATCCTATCATATAAACCTGCCCTGAGTTCTACAGGATGGTACAGGCACTGTGAATCCTGACTTGTTTGGCAGTTCTTTTCATTGAATTCTTTACCTTCTATACCTCAAGACTAGACCTCAGTTAAGAGGGTACCAGCCTGAATTACAGTCCTGTGAAAATTAATATTTTCTCTATATTAGACTGTCAGAACTAATGAAGAGTTGTATTTCCAGAGTCATGTGGATTGTAGTTTTTTTGGGATTGTTTTTCTTTTTTTTGTTTTTAACAGATGGCATAAGGCTTTTTATTTTTCATCATAGAATCATAAAATAGTTTGGGTTGGAAGGAACCTTAAAGATCATCTAATTCCAATACCTCTGCCATCGGCAGGGAACCTTTCACTAGAAACTTTATGGAAAATCAAGTTTGTGGTGCTTATCACTATGCTCTGTCTGTCTTTCTTTTTAAAAGCATCTTTTAATTCCTTCATGTACTTGTCTTTTCTAGGTTTGTGACTGGTTGTATCCTCTAATGTGTAACCAGTCTCCTGTTCTGTGCTGCAGTACTGGAGTCTACATGTTCCCTGACACAATGTCCCAGATACCAGGGTCCTATGTAGGAGTAGTGCTGTCTTCAGAACTTCCAGCAGCTGACAGAGAGCTGTTTGAGGATCTCTTAAAACAGATGTCTGACCTTCGAATCCAGGTAAATTTCTGAGGTGCCTGTTTATACCAATAAGGAAAGGTATAAGTCATCAATATATTCTCACATTTATACAACGGATTAGTTGGAGGGGGAACCTTCAGGCCCTGGGTGTCAGCCCATTACTTGGAGGTGAATGCTTTTCCCCCCTGCCCCCTGCCACGTGGCCCTGCGACCCTGTAAGGAGCTCATACAGACCACCAGGGAGGGAGGGACGGACGAAATAGGAAGTTTATTGTGGGGATAGGGGTTTATAAGGCTTTTAGGAGGGTTAAAGGGGACCAATTACAGGCTCAGGGTCTTACAGAAAAACCAATCAGGTAAAGAGTTAACAGCCAATAGGAAGGGGTTAACAAAGGCCAATGAGAAGACCTCAGGACATCTTCCCAGGACGTTCCTGCGTGGGAGATAAGAGATCTTCACAGAGGGTGTCAGGAAGAAGGAGCAGTGACTTTGCAGAAATGCAAAAAGCCATTTTAAGACATGTTTAAACAACATTAAAAACTTTTGTTTCTACAACATTTGGGCTGTTTTCTTCCTTTTCTTCACCAGTCCATCTTTGACAGGACTTTTTCCATCCTACATATGGTAAATCCATTGCCACACATTTACATTTAGTTGTGTAAAACTGCAAATTTTTGTGTCTTGCTTGGTAAGCTGACCAGTGAGAAATAGATAAAGTAGGCCAAGATTAAGGAGCTGTGTAATGAAACCGTAGATCCTCTGAGATGGGAGTACAGAATTTTTAAAATACTAATTTGTAAGCACAGACCATAGTTGGAGACCATTTTGTATATTTTCTCTATTTTTCCAAAAGAGAACATAGAACCTAAAATAAAATTTGGGGTTCAGGAGAAAGCATGTTTTTCCCTGTGTGCGCACACACACATGCACACAAATTATGATGGATGGTACCATTCTTGGAATATGGTGCCCAAATGTGTTTACAGTTCAAAAACAGTAAGCTGACTCAGAGAAGATCTGTGAAAATAGTGTGTGCCTCAAAAATCTGCCTCAAATAGGATCTCAGATAAATCTGGTGCCTTATTGCAATAAGATATTGACAGGTAGAGAAAACAGGAAAAAACTCCCATAATCTAACAAAGGTGTGATAACATACAGTGACTGGAAACAAGGTGCAAAATGTTATCGTGAGAGCACTGGAGCACCATTTCAGGAAGAGTGGTAATCCATAAGTACTTAAGAGCTCATAGCAAGATTATGTGTTTTCATGAAAGAGAGAATTTTGTTGAATCAACCAAGAGTTTAATGCAGTGATGATGGACCAGTTGGAGCATGCCATGAGGGTGGAGTTCTGTTATGGTATAAATCCTGTCGAGTTCAGCAGGGAATTTCACTAGCATAGGTGGCCACTAATTTTTACTTAAAAGGGGAAACTACTGCAGAATTATGGGCTATTTCAGTGCAGGACTCAATGGATAAAATGCTGTCATTTTTCCTGCATAGTAGGGGTTCAAATTTGATATCTCATTAGCTCCTTATTGTCCTAAAACTTCATGTTTTTGTTAATGTTCCCTGATACGATGTCACAGGTGCCAGGATCCCATGAGAGATTAGGGTTATCTTCAGAGCTCCCAGCAACTGAGAGAGCACATTTTGAAGATAAATTTAAACAGATGTCTGGCCACAAAGTCCAGGTAAATGCCAGGACAGTGATTTCAAAATTTATAGTAAATAAAATAAAATAGTTACTGGAATGCATGTTAGAACAGCTGATTTGACTGACAGCAGCAATGTATGCTGTGTCCTGTGGCTGTTTTTTTGTTGGGTTGTTTTGCCTTTTTGGTTTTTTTGCTTTGGTTGGTTTTTTTTTGTTAAGAGCAATTGCAGTTACTGCAGGCTACCACATTTTTCAAGTCAGCATATTTCAGGAGTTTTGAAAACTGTGATATAGCACAAATATTTCAAAGCCTAGTCTGATAGCCATTTAATGTGTCTGTTTTACATGGTACTCATGAGGATCTAGTTGACAACTATATTTAATATAATTATAGTAGTGAGTCACCTGTCTTATTAGAGAATCCATTTCTGTTCCTTAGTATAGTCCTCAGAAGTCTTGTTGACAGTTTTTCTATATAGTGACCCAAACTGTGGTGTAACTAAATAACATCTGGAACATAGTCTGGGTCTTTTAGTTGTTTTTTTGTTTGGTTGGTTTTTACCTATAGCTGTTTATTGAGGTAATTTGGTCACATGCTGAAAACATTTCTTGAACACAAGATTTCACACTGCTGTCAAGCAGTAATTGTGATATGTCAGTGATACAGTGTTAACCTTCTGGGTAGCAACCTTCTAAGTTTTAATCTACACTTTTCTGTTAATGTTGGTTTGGTTTTGTTATACTGCAGCAGTCAGCTATGGGCAATAGCCTGCCTTTATGTCCAGTAAATGTTTCAGGGGAATTTAAGAATTCCATGTAATACAAATATTCTATATTGTGTATTCTCTTCTGCCAGTGAGTTTAATCTAAACTAAACAAAAACTTCTTTTCTTTCTATCTGTCGTTAACTAGCAGTGTTTTCAATCTTTGAAATGGTTTGGGTTTTCATTTACTTTTACATTGGAAAAGTTCTAAAAATCGAATCTTAACAAAAACCTAGATCTATTACAATTTTTTTGCTTTCTGTAATTAAAGTTTAATTATACATTGTCTGTGATCTGTGTAAAGTGATGTTACACTTTTTAGAAACACTAAGTGGCCTGTGGTGGTGGTTGCTGTGTTTGAATGATTAACATCTACTCCAGAAACTGTAGTGTTTGACATGAAATCACACAGAACCTGTCCACCTGGCTTTAAATAAGGAGCAGTATCATGAACAGCATTGTGTGTGCCTTGGCTGTGCCAGTCTGCAAAAGCATCAACAGCACACAGCATGAATAATGTCCTTTATTTTTTAATTTGGGAGGAAAGGATGAGGAAAAAAAACAACCAGGACAGCTGCATTCCCTTAGTGCAGCTGGATTCTCTGACCAAAGACTGCAGTTCTTATGCTGAATAACAACAAAGTGGACTTCTCTCTGAGAAGATAAAAATGATAGATGGGCAAGTCTCTTATCTGTTTTGCTAGTGAACTTGTACTGTAAGTTTTCCCTACTCAGCTCCTTGACCATATGTCTATATTGGCAAGCAAATCTTTCCATTGTAGCTGAATGAAGAAAGTGTAGGAAAAATGCTGACCTATCTGATAAGCTTGTCTGGATGTGTAGCATTTTGGTGCAAAAGTAATTGCATCTTAAATTTTCCTTGAGTTTCTGTACACTTACCCAAGGCATGCACAACATTAATATTATTTGATAATGGATGTTGTATGATCCTGATGATAAGCTGCGAAGTAGATTCTCAGATGTTTTGCTTTCACTTGTCAGCCTTCAGAAGCCTCTAGTGATGCAGTTAACTTGCCTCAGACTGTACATATCCAACCGCAACCTGAAGGAGCAGAAAATCAGAAAGAGTTACCAGAATGGAGTGAGAAGGTTGCCCATGGTATCTTGTCAGGTACAGTTGTAATAAGAGCACTGTGTTGAATATAAACCTCTGTGAGTGACATTTAAACAGTATTTTCAACTAAATGCATGTGTGTTGGTAGAAGCTGAGTTGTCAGAAGTAGTTGTTCACTAGTTCCAGTTGTGGTCATCTAAAGGATGCCTTGATGAGCTTTATAAAAACAGTGCAGAATATATGTCTATTGCCAACAGTCTTGTTCATTGCAAATCAGTCTGGCTCTTCATGTGACACTTAGAATATCACCCCCTGTGACTCAGACCATTGTGACAGAACAATTTTACCCCTGTATGAGCAGTTATATTACAGCAGGCGCCTGTTGTGATTTCCGCAGATAAACATGTGGGGTTTTTTCCTCTGAGTCCCTTTGGAATATACTAATGACCACTATCTGACTGTAATAAATATGAATCTGCAAGGAGGGCTAGAGGGTTTGGTTACATGTTTTAATGAGTGTTAATAGCATTGAGATGTGCCATTCTATCGCTTCTCAGCTAGCTGGGGCTTGGATATATAATAAAAAAATTATTATCTATATTAAGCTGACATTTGGATGAAGGCTGGCTGTATTAAACTTAAATAAAATTAATTTCAAAAGCAGTGGTTTAAGAGCAGAAATTACTGTAGGAATTCATGCTGAACCATTCAGGGAAGAGTATAAATGCAGACTATGTAATCAAGACTGTTTCTAAAGTCAGTGTTGCAGAGGTAGACGAGGGATAGCTGTAGGAATCATAATCTGTAAAATTGTACATTCTAAGAAAAGCAATTTTTGCCTTTTAGGTGCATCTTGGGTAAGCTGGGGCCTAATGAAAGGAGCAGAATATACTGGTAAAGCTATTCACAAAGGAGCTTCTAAACTGCGAGAACACATTCAACCAGAAGAAAAACCTGTGGAAGTCAATCCAACTGTAGCAAAGGGACTTCATGTAGCAAAACAGGCTACTGGAGGAGCTGTGAAAGTCAGCCAATTTCTAGGTAAAAATTTCCATCTCATAATATATATATTTTTTTACCTTCAATAATAAATACCTCGTAAAATGAGAGCTGGTTTCTGTAGCCAGTTAACAGGAGGAGGAACTGACCTGATGAAATCCAGAGAACAGTAGTTTGTGCCTAGTTATCTCCTGCAACAGACATGCTTCAGGATTAGTATTTATTACTTGGCCACGAGACATCTTTTTCTTTCCTAAAACAATAGTGTGTATAGTCTTAAGTTTGACATGCTTTTGAAAGTTTTAGACAGTTAATTTGAATATTGTATCTTTTTTTTCTTAAGTTGATAATCATGTATTTTAAAAGCTCTGTTGTCACTGTGTATATTTTTAAACTCGAACACCTGAAACAAATCTATTTGACTACATATAAATTTCCAAATAGGAATGGCCTGGTGTTCAGAGGTGCTTGGCAACCCCAACAGCTCTCAGTAACTTCATTTTGTTATTTAATTGCATATAATGTTCATATTTACTGTCTAGTGACTCAACCAAGTTTTAAAGAAAATTGTGCTGGTTGTTATAAACCTACTTTGAAGAGCTGGAATGACTGTAAGACAGACTTCTACAGAAGACAAGTCAGGAAAGCAGCAGCTTGTTCCCTATCTGCAAGTTGGGGATAACAAAGCAATGGAATCAGTTTCTTGAAATTTGAAGTGTGAGCAGTGTATATATTTCTTTTAAAGCACTTTTTAGCCATAAGACCAACCTTACTTGTTTCTTAGTATCTGAAGCTGTGCAGAATCTGAAAAATAAGGTTGCTCTGTATCAGTTGGGTACTTAAGTGTGGATTAAAGTCTGTCTTTCAAATAAGCATATTTAAATAGAAGCAACACTTTAAACTTCAGTGAAGCTTTCTTCTAATTAGGAGTAAAGATTTTTAAAGAAAGATGTTCTGTGTTCTTACTAAATAATCTGCATGCCATTGTTTTATGGCAGTTGAGGGAGTATGTTCTATAGCGAACTGTGTCGGAAGGGAGCTGGCTCCACATGTGAAGAAGCATGGCAGCAAATTAGTTCCAGAATCCCTTAAGAAAGATAAAGATGGCAAATCGACTTTTGATGGTGCTCTGGTTGTAGCAGCAAGTGGAGTTCAAGGTAATAAAAATTCTTTATACTTTTTAAAATTGCATTATTTTCAAATTGTGAACTCAAGCTGATTGTTTTTACAGGGTTTTCAACAGTGTGGCAAGGTTTAGAAAGTGCAGCGAAGTGCATTGCTAAAAGTGTTTCAACTGAGACTGTAAAAACTGTCAAATACAAGTAAGTTATATTTTTATTGATTTTATCTTCTATGGTACATTGTCATTCTGTTTGAATAATGGCAAAAAAAGAGCTTATGAAACTGCAGGGAAACTGTCTGAAATACCTGCTTTGCTATAATTGTGTAGCACATGATAAGGTGCTAAGTGCACACTAATGAGCATCTCCTGTAAGCAAAAATATGAAATGAGTGAATGACTGTGAAGTATTTTTTTAGCTCTCTCTTGTAGAAGTATTACAGCTTCAGGCTGTCACAAATAATGTTCAGATTTTTATCTTCGCTCTACAGTATAATGTCATTATGAAAAAAGTTAATGGTTTAAACCACTTGGCTCTAATCCTGAATTTTTGCAAACTTAGCTAAAGTTAAGAAAAATAGAAGAACTTCATCTATCAGCAGGTCTGGCTATAGTGAGGAGGTACAAAAAAAAGAAAACTGTATAAGGAAATCTAAGGCATAAATAGCAATAATAGAACAGCCTCGACTTGCAAAATACAGATGTTCTTAGAAAAAGATAGTGGGGGAAGAGGAAGGTGACATTTGGGATTAAGATGATGTTTCTAAGATGATGGAAAGATGAAAGCTGAGTGCATGTACTGGAAGATGCTATGGAGAATAAGGGAATTGAAGTAATTGTGAAAGATAGGAAATGCACCCCTCAAAAAAAAGTGCAGTAGGTTTAATAGAAAGTGAAGAGTAAGCCAAAGCATGTAGGTTAAATGGAACAGGTGATAATCATAGCAAAAGGGATATTAAAAAGGGTTGGCTGAAGGTGCATACAGGCTCCTAGCAGAAGCCTGCTGATAAACATCAGCATACAGTATTAAACAGATTGGTGTTCAGGGTTGTGTTGTGATGCATTTCAAATAGGAGGCCAGATAGTGAAGTTCTAGTCAGTGGTGCTTTACTGCTAATGTTTGTTTTCAGTAGGTAGGAATGTCAGGAGGTATTGTACTGGTACTCATTTCACATAAACTCAAAATAATGTTTTTGTTTTAGATATAAAAACAGAAAATATGGAGATGAGCTGACAACAGACACTCAGTGAAAAACAATAAGTAATTAAATGTTGCAGCTAATTGCAATACAATGGGAAATGATATTTAATCTTTAAAACCTATCTTTATAATTGTATTAAAATTTTACATAATCTCTCTTTTGGAAGCTGTTTTTTGTCACTGACAAAGATTTCTGCCATTCAAAATACCAGTAAATGAGCCAAATTCCCCTTAATGGAAACAACATTAAAGAAGCACCATCACAGTGTCTCTAAATCAAAAAAAACTTAGCTAAAACTTAGCTACAATACCTTTGGAATTATATAGAGATGCTCATCATTTGCATGTTGATCGGAATTGGGGGAAAACATAGCTTCAGAAGTAATATTTCAAGTCCCATGCTACTGTCTATTTTACAAACAATTTAGATAAATGCAGTATATAGCTCTGCACAACTTTTTTCTTAAAAAAAAAGTTAATTATGCAATTGAGACTGGCAAACTAAAAAATTAGTTATCAGACATTAACAAGTTGTTAGTTTTACTGTGTTGGATAAACTGCAGTCTTGCTTTAAATGAGTGTACCTGTTTTACTGATATTATATACTGGATTATGATGCTCCTGAGGTGAAAATAATTAATTAAATTGACAAATACTGCACTTTGCTGTGAGATTAATTCTGTGATCTGCAGATCCAATGTTGGTGATTCAAGGCTGTTGCTCTATCAGAGAATTAAAAGCAAACCAAAAAAACCCAGTAACTCTTTTTATTCGGTTTCATTCTTGGTTCCAGACATATGCTCTGGCTGCTGAACTGATAATGTTATAGATTTTTGGATTCTTTGATATTCTGTGCTTCTCTCTGGCTTTATTCTGAGGTCCTCAAAGAATCTCTGGTCATAAAAAACATAGGGAAAAAGTAACACTGCCGACTGCTGGAATTCTGATGCTGCCAGGAATACTTCCCTTTGGCCTGGTTTGTCTGACTGCAGTGCTCTCTGGGAAATCTCTGGCTGCCCGGAACAGTTGGAGTTACTGCTCTCACTGTATTCTTGTCCTCCTTCAGTATGCTCTCTCTGTACAGTTGAGTATATTAAGTAGTTAATTAATATGAGACTAATGACTTAGCCCTAAAGCATAAAGAAGCTGGACCCACACCCCATGAGAGAGACCAAAGATTTTTATCTCTTCTTAATTTTCATCACAGCCTCAAGATAGCTTTGTCGAGCCTTTTGGGATTTTGTATGATGCAGTACTCCAGGTGGGGTCTCACCAGAGCAGAGTAGAGGAGCAGAATCACCGCCCTCAACTTGCTGACCACACTGCTTTTGATGCAGCCCAGGATACGGTTGGCTTTCTATATAGAGGGTATAGGAATATTATGTAAGGACTTGGAGGTTATTGCACTTCTCTCCCCTTCCCCTTCTTATGGTTCTACAGATAAGTCTTCTACTCTTCGACACTAGAGAGAAAAGAGGGAGAAAAACTGGAAGGTTTTTTGAGGAAAAAGGGCAGAAGCATATTGGTATTTTTAAAGGGTAATCCATCTGATAGAGCAGCAGCCCTTACTCAAATGGCTTTGTAATTTCTAATTTTATTCTTAAGACATTCACACTCTGTGCTTATTATTTGTTCTTGGTAATGCCTAAACTTTCAAAAGAATTCCAGTGAAGATTAAAAAACTAAGTATACAAATCTACAAAACTGCTCTCTTTCTTTAGGTATGGAGAGGATGCTGGCCATGCTACAGACAATGCTATGAATTCTGCAATCAATGTTGGTGTGACAGCATTTAACATTGACAATATTGGTATCAAAGCTGTTGTAAAGAGAACTGCAAAGGAAACTGGCCATGCTGTGCTAGATGAATATAAAGTATTGGATAATGAGAAGAAGGGTAAAAAATGAAAGCAATTAAATATTTCTCAAAGCCTTACATTAGAGATGAAACTTCTATTTACAAGTAACTGCATTGCTCATCTGCAATTGAACATAAATCACACTGTACTTTCCAAGCAACTGTTACTTAATTTGACATGAAAATGTAAAAATAGGGAGAGCATTCGTAGAAGGAAAAATGAAAGTTGTCAACTCCTTGTTCTGTATTGAACAAGGATTTTAAACAACTGGATCGGGGCTTTAGGCAGCTGGAAGATTATGAGTTTGCAGTTCATATACTTGCCTCTGTAAGCACTTTTTCAAAATAATATATGAAATAATAGATTAATATAGTAATACTATTGTGAATATTTTTGTAACACTTTATAAAGAAGGTGATACTGAAAAAGTAGGATTACTAATTCTGGAACAAGTAGAATTATTAGTTTTGGGTTTATAACGATCCTTGAGTTAGTTTTACCAACCTAGCCTTGTCTTATTTAATATGCATTACTAAAATAAGCATTGGGTTTCATTGTTTTATAGAGAATTTATCTTTTCAGCTACCAAACAGCTAATCTTATTTAAAGTTCATGTTAGGAGAAATGAAAGATGAACCTCAGGTAACTAGGCAGTTATTCCCTTTTAAACTTTTTTTTTTTCATCCAGCATATAAGTAAACCAAAGATACCAAGCATTTCTTTTAAAAGACAGCTCTAGAAAAATGCATTTTCCACTTGACTTCATAAGGAATATACAAAGATTCTTTGAAATTCAGATTTTTATGTAGAGAGAAGTATGTTTTTGCATAAATTTTCTGTGAAAATATTCTGTAGAACGCACTAGGAACTTCTGTGCATTCTGTACTTTGTAGGCAATCCAGATTATATATCATGGCCTCCTAATGGAAGACAGGTTATATTTGAACAAATAGTTCTAACAGTCATCATCTTTATTCCATTAAATTCATAGTTGCACAAGGGTATGAAGTCTTTAAAAAGGGTACAAAGGCAAGCCCTTTTAATGGAGAAAGGTGTGTAGAATAGACGCTACTGTGTAGATTTGCAATCTTCTTTGTAGCCCAGTGTAAAATAACTCAGTATGTCAAATCCTTGAGATGCTTTGGCACCGCTACTTATTTAACAGTTCACTATTGAGTTTTAAAGCTGCTGCATATTCTAATATTGGCTGTACCTGCAACAAACAGAACGCCATCAATTTACAACTTATCTCCATTTCATGTAAATGGAGAAAAGAACTAAATGGTTGTTAGCAAGTGATATTTGTATCAGATTAAAAAAACACAGTAACAACTAATGTCTATTAAAATGGTAATAGGTGCACATTTTGTGGTAGCTGCTGTAGGGTGAGAAATGTGAAACACAAGGATCTAACCACTTGAAGTCTAACTTTGATTTATGGAAATAAAGATGAAATTAAAATTGGTTAATCTGTTCTTGACCTTTTTATGATAGGAAGCTTCTGTACGGATCAGTGAGTGGAAAAACTAGGACTTTTGAAGTAATAAAATAACAGTATTGGGATATGTCTGCAATACAAACAAGCTCATCAATTAAAATATTTCAAACTAAAAAGGTCCATCTAAAGTACACTGCAACAATTTCTGTTACTGTAGTCTGCCACTTGCCAGCATGTGTAACCAGTAAAAGGCTACTAAAACTTCACACTAGCAAAAGCATTTTTGTTGCTATGAACTGCATTTACAATAGGGATGTATTATTTGTATCTTCCTTCTCCCACTTTGGTTTTGCGTGTAGCTCATGCTCTTTTAAAACAACAGTTAAGATCAAGGTCTTCAAGAGACCAAGAGTAAAAAAAGATTTAAATGCCATCGGTATCAGGCAAAAATTGTTGTCCTGCTCAACCTGCTGTTGTTCTGTTCATGTGTACCCAGTCTTTCAAAATAGTATTTATCTACTTTGAGACTTTTTTTAATGATGCCTACCCCATTTTACAGTTTGTAAAGTGATACATCCATGATCTTCCCTTTTACATTGTTCCAAAGTTTAGTTAATTCTCACAGCTGAATATGATGCTACCGAACTTACCTTGCTTCAACTGTCACTAGTTTGGCCCAGGGTAGCAAATCCGTAGGCTTCTCCCACTTACGGCCTTAACTCTGCTCTCCCTTTTATACACTAAGCTCCCTAAAGCTCATATCTTAGGGTTTTTTTCTATTCACAGCTCGATTTTGTTTCTTTGGACACTGAACATCTTTTGATGTATGGCAGTCCTAGAAGAAGTCTTATAAGACTCCTTACTGTGTACTGCATGAACTACTACCCTATTCCTAATGCATTCCTATTTCCAAATTTATTCAAAGTCTTTTCTGCTATAATATTGATCTCGAATCTTGTCTTGGGAAGATTACTTTTAATGACCTCCAAGTAATTCTAAGCTACTGCTGTCTGTGGCATTTTCAGCATTCTGTAGGTATAAACCAGTTTTTACCTCAAGTCTAAACCCTTGTATTTGAATAGATTACTCTGGATTCCAAGAGTGGGTTGGTTTGTTTAGTGCTTGTTTAAAACCAACTTACAACAGCTTATTTCTTTATGTTCCCTGACTGAATCTGTAATCCTTTAAAAAAAATTGGTGAAAGTACCTTCCACTAAAACATGCTGACCAGCTTCCCACCGAATGGTGTTGGAAGGGGCTCCAGACGTCTGTAATCCACTCTCCTTTGCAAAACAGGTCCAGCTGGAGCACAGTATTCTGCCAATTCTGCTCACGTTTTGATTATCTCCAACAATGAAGACTTTATGGCCCCTCTGGGCAACCTTTGCCCAGCTTGACTCTGGTAAAGGTAAATATTTCTCCCTTTTACTAAGCCAAAGATTTTGGCTTACACATGCATTTTGGTGCATTGCCACATATCCTTCCATAATGCACACTGAAGGAAAGTCTGACTTCTCTCTCTTCTTTACACTTTCCTCTTACATAGCTGTTTACAGCACTAAGATCTCCTTATGCCATCTCTTCTCCAGACTGAACATAGGCCACGTGTGCCAGTCCCTGACCTAAGGCAGCCCTTGGGAGTCGAAAGCTAAGCACTCCAGCATGTGGTCCCGTAAGTGCTGAACAGAGTGGAAGAACCATCTCCCCAGGCTCTTGGCCAAGCCCTTGCTGAGGCAGCCCAGGCTTGGCCTTGTTTGCTGCAAGGTCTGTTGCTGGCTCATGGCAGCTTGTTCACCATTCTGGTTACTGCCTCCAGCCTGTACTGATCCATGGGTTTTTCCCATTCCAGATATCGGGCTTCACATTTGTTTTTTGTTGAATTTCCTTAGGTTCCTTTCAGCAGCCTGTTTTTCCAGGCTGGACACCCTGCTGTGAATAGTAGCCCTGCCTCCCTGCATAATAACTACTTCTCTCAATTCATCATCATCAGAAACTTGCTGAGAAGGTGCTCAGTTGTGGTGGTTTGGAAAAAAAAAATTCAAAAAGCTAATTTCAAAAGTTTTTCTACAATTTTTCTAATATGTGTAGAGAAGTTTTCAGACAGGCACAACTCAGTATGGGGGAAGGGAATTATATTACAATTTATTACTTACACAATAAATAATACATATATATACATATATATAACAATTTTAACTATCTCTTCTATGGTGAAACAATATATATACATAGACCGTCTCTCCTTTCCTTCAAAAAAAAGTCCAGAAAGAAAGAAGAAGAAGTTTTCACTTTCAGGCCACAGCTCTTCCAAATTAATTTCTGCGACACTTGGAAGTGTCTCTTATCTTTAAGGCAGTAGTTTTGATTTGTCATAGCTGAAAAATCTCTCTTTCTCTTCATCAGAATGCAGGGGATCTCTCTTTCACCCCTACTCGCTTACCATGGTCGACACCATGGAGTGTAGGGAGTTAAAGCTTAAAGTCTTTATCCTCCGTTCCGTGGGGGGTCCCTATCCCCAGGGATCAAGCTCCGCAGGTCAGAATGTTTTTTGGGGGTTTTTTTTGGTTCAGTTCTTACCCCAAAAACATTCCAGCAGACCTCTCTCTCCATCTGCTCTGTTCTGTTCCTGGATTCAGGCACACTCTGGCTCGTCCAGTTGGACGAGTGGGAGACTATATCAAAGTCCTTGGTAAAGTCAAAGTACACAATATCCACAAGTTTCTCCTTGCCCACACAGCCAGTCATCATACTTTAGTTCCTGGTGCTACAGAAATAACTACTTCTTTGTAATTTATGTCATAATCCAAATGCTTGTCTTCAGCAACTGGTCTGCCTTGCTTTTAAGTAACTCTTGCAGTTTATTGCCTTCACATAATATGAAGTTACATATTTAGGTATAAAATTCTGCTTTCAAAACACATTGTATTGTGACCAAGTTTCCTAACTTTTCTTACTAAACATTTTAATCTCAAAAATAACATTAGAAGCTTTAAAACAATGAAAATACCTTTATAGGTAGCCACATATCTAATTTTAACAGGTTTATTTGGAATAAAGAAATGGAGGAAAATTCTCAGGTGTTGCAAGTGTCACTGTGTTACTGCTGTGATTGTTGAAAATGTTAAAGGTTTGAAGTTTTACACACACGACCTCAGTTCACAAGAAACTTGCTTTTCTCCTACTGAAGTTTCC
>NW_020897702.1:1311071-1369295 GCF_003984885.1 Neopelma chrysocephalum
AGTTTCCAAACCATCAGGCGAAGCACACAGACCTCGTGTCCTGTACCAACCCCACCGGTGTGGTCTGGGCACATCTTTATGTGCATGGTGACCTAGTTCCTGAGAGCTTACCTAGTTAAGACACCTGGTAATCCCTGAGTTGAGGCTGAGACCTGAAAGTATCCTGAACAGGAGGTCAAATGAAAGTCTCCTGGAGTGGAGATACACACTGTGATTGGGAAAGAGCTCTCAGTTCCCCTGTGCCCTCTGTTCTCAGACTTCCTTCTGATTCCAGGGCTCTTTCTGAGATCTATGAATGTGCCCTCCTTGTGGAGAACAATCCTTCAGGCTGGTTAAATTAATCTTGAAGCAGTTGTTCACAAAAACTGGTAACAAGAAAAATGGTTACTGATTAGCACCTTTGCTGCTAAGATTCAGTATCCTGAGTTAGTTATGAATGCTAACGTAGGTCCAAGTCATTACTTAAATTACTGGTTTGGCATGAAATGTGTTGTCAATATGAATATTTAAAATGGTAGCACTCAGTAAAACATGAAGGCAAAATGAGCAGCTAAATTTAAATGCAGTTACAGTGCAGAACTCTTCTTCAATTTGTTTCTTGATTAAATTATTTCAGAAAATTTTTAGTTCAATCCACACCTCGTGATAATTCACTGATTAGCTGATAGCATCAGTTATAACTTGAGACTCAAATTCTGCTCTAATATATATCAGACAAGTGAAATTACAATGACTTTTTCTTCTTAGAATCAAGCTTCCCAGCCCCATTCCTACTGTTCTACTCCCAGACATTAGATCCTTCTGGATTAGTGCCTCGCAGAGAGGTGTTGATTGGCCCATTCCAATGTCACACACTACCACTTTAGGATTACAATTCACAACATTTCAGGGCTGGCTTTTGGATGGCAGTACTGATTTATGCTATGTTAAAGTAATGTTGATACATAACCCATGTTTTAAATTTTAAAAGCAGTGCCTCTGTTACCCAACAAGTGGTAGGGCTGTTGCATTTGGCTCGCTACTCATGCAACAGACTTAGTGAACTGAGAAACTACACCCTTCATTTTTTCACAGTATATCAGTAAAGGAAAATTACAGTCCATCTCCTTCCTGAGAAAGTGAACAGATAGTTCACCATCTGTTGATCTAAGAGTGCACTAATCACTCCCACTTTAACCCTGTCCCTTGCATAAAGCCTGGTGCTTTTCTGTGCAGCTGGTGAGCCATTTCAGCTCACCAACCAACAGAAACTACAAACATTAAACATTTTCGCTGATGTAAGTTTTCAGGGTTTCAGGAGCTGTACTGGCTCATTGGAGAGTTGCGTAAATGTCAAGAGCTGACACTGAAGCAGATGGGAGAAGGTGGCATGAAGAACCTGACAGAGGTGATGTCACTCTTGCAGCATTAAAACTGATAGATTAACTCAGAAATCTTTACCTTGAGAATGCCATGAACTGATCTAAAATTTCTTGTTTGAAAAATGAAACATCAAACATTTTTTAAGTATGAATCCAGACCAAGGTAAGAGATAAATATTTGCCGTTATATACTGACTAACAAACTCCATTGACTTGATCAGTGTTAAGACCTGATTATTCCAAGCTTTTGTGTCTCAAGTTAGGGTCTGCCAAACCAGTTTGTGCACAACACAGATCACAATTACTGAGGGTGCTAAATACACACTAGGCACGTGGTAAGACCGGGCTCCGCCACACTGTGCCTGATTTCACACGTGGGCCACAGCGTTTATTTAAAACCGTGCTACTTTCCATCCAGAGTAAGTGTTCTTAAAACAACCGGCACATACCCATGTTTCCCCAAATTATGTTCGGCACAACAGTTCTCCCTACATGGCCTCTGTAACTGGGCCAAAGCTGTTTCGTGTTTTTCCCATCAATTTCTGGTGCTGCCCGAGCCACGTGCCGGGGGTTTCGCTGGTCAGAGGGCAGAGAAGGGCCTCATACGCGGGGCCGTCCCGGCAGCGGCGGCCGAGCGCCGCTGCACACGCGGGCAAACGGGACGCGGCAGCGCACGCCGGGGCCGGAGCAGATCAACATGACACCGGCTGCCGGTCGCGCCCGGCCCCGTCTCCCCCTGAGCAGCGGGAGAGCCACATGGGCTGCGGAGGAAGGAGTGCCTGAGCCGGGGGTCGGCACTGCCACCCTGCCGCCCGCCTCTGGCCCCACCGCGCCGCTCCCTCAGGCTCCGCCGGGCGCTCGCAGCCGTCGCCCTGCGCAACGCCGGCCGACGCGGAGGCTGCGGGCGGGGCGGGCACCGGCGGCCGCAATGGGGGAAGGCGGCGAGCGGCGGGCGGCTAAGCCCGACCGCCTGGAGCTGGGGCGGGAGAGGCGGAAGAAGTGAGTGCGGGCGGGGGACAGGGCGAGGCCACATCGCAGCGGCCCCGGGAGCCGCTCCACAGCACCGCCCGTGCGGGGCCGCCCGCCGCCTCCTTGCGGCAAAATGGCGACTTCTGCCGCGGGCGGGTGCTCTGGGCGCTGCGGTGTGCGGGGAGCTGGCTGGGGGAGCGGGGATCTTCCTGGCACGGCTGTGGTGGAACCGCGCCTACGGCTGGTGCGTAATAGGAAGGGCTGGCCCGAGGGCTGGGGGTGGGACAAGGAGCCTGAAGAAGCAGGATAAGTAATATCAGCCGAAAAGGAGAATAGGACCAGCTGCAGTTAACCCAGCAGGCAGCTGAACACTACACAGCCCCTCGCTCGCTCCCCTCCCCTCCCAGTGGGATGGGGGATTGAATCGGAAGGGTAAAGGTGAGAAAATCTGTGGGTTGAGACAAAGGCAAAAGAAAAGATAAAAAAGAAACCCAAGAATAGTAAATGATTAAAAAACCCCAAGGTGCTCACCACCAGCGGGCTAATACCTTTTCCGAAGCAAGGCAGCCCCACCAAGCCCCACCACCCCAGTTCTTATTTCCAAAGATGACATTACATGGTATAGGATATCCCTTGGGTCAGTTGGGATCAGCTGCCTTGTATGTGTCCCTTCCCAACTTCTTGTGCTCCCCCAGCCCACTCGCTTGTGGGCTGGTGTGAGAAGCAGAAAAGGCTTTAACACAGTGTAAACACTGTTCAGCAGTAACTAAAACATCCCTGTGTTATCAACACTGTTTTCATCACAAATCCAAAACACAGTCCCATACCAGAGAATTAAATGGATCCAAGGCAAAACAGTACTCTGTGATTGGAAGCCATGTTGGAGGAAGAACAGAGGAGCCCTCACATGGGTGCATGCCTCGTTGGCGGAAGATGAATAAAATGGACGATGAGGTGCTCTTTATACACTGTTTTTTCCATGGTTTTGAGTAAAACTGGAAAGCTGGATTTTCAGCCCTCTCTGCTGTCAGTAAATAGCTCTGCAATTTACAGGGAAGGTACAGCATCTCTGTAGTGCAGTTTGCAGAGATGAGGATTTGTTACTGTTAGCAGTCAGTACCCTTGCTTAAGCAGCAAATGTTTCAGTGCTGTGAGGATTGTTGATGCTCATGCCATGGCATTCTAGGTTGGTTTTTCCCCAGTTTGCTTAGGAAGTTATAAATTTTTCCCCTATGTTAAACAGCATGATTGCCTTTTGAGTGTTAGTAAATTAAAACTTAGGAAATGTCAGAAGCTCCCATGCGGCCTTAATTCAGACCCTTGATATTTACATTTCCTTACTATTTTCAAGCATTCTGTTCATACTGATTTTTCCCCTGAACAGTGTTTCTTTCAGTGTCTGAACTGCAGATCTCTTCAAACTAGTCCTGCAGTTATGGACTTTATAAAAGGTTTATTCACAAATGGAAAGGGGGAAACCAATATTAACAAAGTGAGAATGGTTATAGGAACCTTCTGTATTCAAAATGGCACAAAAAGGAGTTTGGACATACTTGCACCACCGTGTAAGCAAATTTCATTTCACTAAGTTCCCTGACTTAGTAGTGTGTCAGTGTAATATATCAGTTATCCTCTGCATGTACCAGTTCTTTTACCTGACACATGATCCTGGTATTATTGGTGTTCAGGTAAAAAGTAGAATTGTATTGGCTTTGTTTCACTGCTTGAATTTATATTTTTTTTTAATTAATGAAAACCTGGATTATTTATGTACCTTAAGTTCTTGCTAATATCCCTGAGGATCTTCTGCAAGACTGTGCCCAAAGTTCAGGTCAAGTTGTGGTGACTTATTCACTGATGGAAGCAAAATATATATTTAATAAAATCCTTAACAGTGATGGCATGGCTGTAAAAGGTGCTCCAGGTGGATTCTACAGCTGTTTCCTGTGTATTTCTCGTGTATACAAAGAGACAATACCATTATTGGCAATTTCACAGGAATTATTTATTCAACATAATTGCCAATGACCAGGCTTGTTAGACTGGTGACATGTATAGTCAGTGAATACAGAAAGGCTTTTGGAAGGTGTGATTCATCTGACCTACTTTGCCTGGCTGTTCTAGCATGAGATGACTCACACCCTAGCAGGTGCCAGTTTCTTTCCCTTGGGTATAAAGCGAGCTGAGGATGAGTGGCTTGCAAATGGACGTCTGCATTCCTTCACAGCCATCTCACACTTGTTGTCTTTTTACTGGCTTATTTGATTATTGTGCCATTTAAGCAGTTTGCTAACAGCCCATCTACCACTCTCGTTTAACAGTCATGAGGAGATTTTTTTCTTCACAGAATAAATTAAATCATCCATGTGTGTAAGGAGTCTGTCTCTAAAGTACCTACTGATTCTCAATGATTGTGGATCTAGTGTGAAATCTTTCAAAATCTTTTCTGACTCTAGTGGAAGTCAGCTTAAATGTGACTCTGAATTGTCGTAATCAAGATTCAGTACAGGTTTCGATAGGGAAATGTCGTGACAAATGTTTCAGAGAGAGCGAGAGAAAAGGCACAAAATACTGCAGTATCCTTAACAGACAAAGAGGTCTTAAAGACATATATTTATTCATGGCAGCTATTTATGAATATTGATGGAATTGTGTGTAAATTCAGCTTATGAGATTTCATTTTCTGTGGCTTTTCTTGCCAGGAAAGCTGCAGCCTTTTCCCAGCACACTGCTGACTGCAAGTGTCACAAGTCTATAGCTTTCAATACTGCATGTGCTCTTCCATGTGGTGCCTCTGCACTGTGCAATATTGTTTCTGCTTTGTTTATAGATTCTGAAGGCATCTATGCATTTTGTCTTCTACGGGACTCAATAAAGGTCTGCCATATTACTGAGCTGATGCCCTAGAACTGATGACTTGCCCTGAGCTTCTCCTGTAATGTTTCACTGGTTTCTCTCTCCACTATAGAAAATTGCTTCGGGCAGCCGAAGCTTGATACATGTACCAGATATCCAGGTCTGGGTAGCAAAACGTGCAGGGAAATGGCTTTCATCCTAAGTGGCTGTCATTGTCAAGTAAAATAGCACCTGTACACTGCCTTAAAAAGAAACTTAGCATTTTTTTCTCTTTTGTAGTTTCAATCAGAGCCTGCTTATCTGAACTGCACTTTTATTCTCCTTTTCTCACAGGAGCTTTCTTGTTACGCTTAGTATGCAAGGATGTTGTTAAGTTCCCCTGATGACTTAAATGTGATCTTTCAGGATTTATGGGCTTTCTGCTGTGATGACTATAAATTGTCCATTGACATGGAAAAGATTTATAGGCCTTGAATGTGTCTCATTATGTTTAACACGTAAGGTTGCAGGTAAAATCACAGCGCAGTCCCTCTAAGTACAGATCAAGTCTCTGGGCAGGCAGGCAACTGTACACAGCTGCATTAAATTCGCACTAACAGATACATGACATGACCACCACTTCCTATCACAATTAGAAATAATTCCAGAAATGCAAAATACTCTGATACATTAAAAAGTTGAAATATTTACTGAGTTGGTCAAAGTGGTGTATTTCTACATCCTTTGTCTGCCAGAAAAGGGATTGTATTTTACCGCACATACATTGACTAAAATAGAAAGGTTCCACCCTGGATGCATTCTGAGTGCTATTGGAGTATTAAATGTTTAATAACAATTAGTTTTTTTAAATGGGTTTCTGTTGCCAAATGGAAATAAGACTTTCTGTCAGTGTAGCAATTACAGTGTGACACCTGACAATTTATCATTTCTGTAGATATGTTCATCAGGACAAAATATAATTGGAATCTGGCTTGCAGTTTTGCTAATGGTGCAGAAAGAATAATAAAATCTAATGTGAGAAATATTGTATATAGTCTTGGAATTAACAGAAATTAAAACCTGAAAACATTGGATTTAAAGAACTCTTTCTTCATGTCTTATCCCTCTGCATCCATCTGAGCACTTAGTTGAGATTTCTTTGAAAAGGAAAACAATTTCATTTTGGTACAGCTCAGCTCTGGTTACAGCTTTAAATGTTTCTAATTTTCAGTGTTATTTCCTTCAAAAAATTTAATTTTAGCACTCACTGTCATCACGATTTCCTCTTTTCCAAACTCTGAGAGGTTGATAGAATATGCTTTGCAGAAACCTTATCTATTTGTGTCAGAATGATAGCAGCAATGTAGTAAGATTTTGTCTTTCTTCTTCCTAGCCATCTGCCTCTTTTATTTGGAGTGAGAGCAAACAGCCAGCAGCAATCAGATTTCCTTTGGTTTTCCTGCATCTAAGCTTTTTGACTGATGTTTCAAGGCTATCTTTGGCTGGGTTTTATCCAAAAGGACATCCTTTTTTGTCTCCAGCAAGTTACCAATGCTGTCATTATTTCTTTTCCTCTCTAATTTAATGTTGCTAGGGGCAAAAAGAGCAGTGGAGCAAGGAGGGCTTGGAAGACCCAGCTCTTCCTTACCACATTCAAGATGTCTGTCTTACTGTTCCACAGGGTATTTCTTTCACTGAAATCGTACTTGAATTACCTTAAATTACTCTTCTTTACGTTTCTTTACTATTTCAGCTCTTCAGCTGTCCTTATTCCAAGCATAGCTCTTAGTTCCTTATGATCAGTTGATTTGTTTCCAGTTGAAATCTGTTGTTTCAAGCTATGAAAAAGTGTCATCTACTGAAGGTTGGTGCAAGGAGTTCAAGAGGTGATACTGTTTCTCAGTCATCATCTCTGTTATCAGAGCTCTGATTTCTCATAGGCTAGATAACTGTTTCTTGAAGAGCATTGCTCATGAGCTATTAGGAAAATGAAGATCTATGTTGGCAATGGAAGCTCTGCTTTAAAAAAAACGCTCCCCCCATGAAACAAATATAAAGCACAATAATTTTCTCTGTTGCATGTTTTAATGAACTAGGCTAGGGTTTCAAAGATATCAATTGTCATATTGATATTGTAGAGCATTTTCAAAAGGGCTTTATTTGCAGGGTTGTGTTCTCGGTTCTTTTGGACTATCTCAGTTTGGGCTCTGAAACATTGAGGCACCCAGGAACCATTGGTTGCTTTTTGAAATCTTGGTCTTCCAAATTTAACTTTAAAGAACAAAACCACAAATTGCTTTTGCATTTTAGTGTGTTGTGTTTTGCTTGCACCCCTCCTGATGTGGTCTGAGATCTCACAGGCAGAAGCATTTCTCCAAAGGCATCTCCTCAAAGAACTGGCATAAATATGGTCAACAACTTAGCAGTAATTTCCTCTTGACGTGATCAAGATCATATGATGCGTTGTAACACACTAAACTACCATCTTGCCACTTTGAAGGATAAGAGTCACCCAGCATATCTGATGCATCAAAGTCCTCTGCTGCCTTCTGCTTCTGGTCATACCTTCCAAGATAGAAAGAGCCTGGTTTTCATGGTACTTTTCACTGCCTGGCTGACCCATATACAGAATTAATCAATAGGCAAAAGTACTTTTTCCTTCAATATTAAGGTACTGAAAAAAAATTGTAGCTTTAGCTACTGTGTATTTTTTTAACACTCACTTTAATTACTGGCTTTCTTTTCTGATAGTCATAGAACATGGTTTGTTTTGATTGGTTTTGTTATGGGTGCAATTTAGAAAATGACTTAATCATTGAACAGTGAGTCAAAATGAAGTAGTAATTCACAACTTCAACTAGTACATCTCTCAGGCATATTCTTGTTTTAAAAAACATGTTAATTTTCTTTTAGATGAAAAATTAAGGCCAGTGTTTTCTCTACATTTGTTTAATTCTGATGATCTGTTAGAAAATTATTTTATTTTAGGAAATGTCAGTCTTGGGTTTTTATGGAAGCAGTCTTATTCACAAAGTAGAAATGCTTCTAAGGCACTGTAGTATCCATAGAGAAAAGAACATTTAAAAATGGACAAGATAATGTAATTACATAGGAATGACCAATAGATACTTCTTCTGAAAATATATTTGATCTGTTTTTTCTAATTTCAGTAACAGGACTAATGCAATAGCCAATTTATTGCCTCTTTTAAATACCACAGGCAGATGCTTGAAATCTCAATATTTAAACTGAGAAACACCGTAACAGAACTGGAAAAAAGACTTAACAGTATTGAAGATGAAGGTAAGTGAATTACAACAGAGTCTTGCTAATTGATTAGGAAACACAGAAAATTTATTCTTTTGGGAAACCCTTACAGTATAGAGGTTCAAATTTTTATTTGGAAATTTAAGTTTTCCCTTTTCAAACATGACTGTGGTGTTTCAAATCTGAAATTAAGGAATGCTACATGCAGCCATGTTAGCTTTTTTTTTGTTAATTATTAATGAAACTATGAATAACATGAATAACATGAGTTGGTTAATATTCTGGCCACAGTAAGCCCAGTGAAAATTTTCCTTGATTTATATTTTCAGGCTGTTTTGTATGCAAAGATTCTCGTTATGAGGATTAATAACTTTCTCAGTCTTCAGTTAGTTAAAAAGAACAGTTTTAAACAATTCTTTTGCTTAAAATTACATGAAATAATCTGGGAAATATAATAATTCTCTATTTTTTTTAAGGTAATGAATGGAAAACCAGATATGAGACACAAGTAGAATTGAACAAACAGCTGGAAAGGCAAATTAAAATCCTTCAAGATAAGGTGGAGCTTATTCGTGGAAATCCAGCAGGTAGAAATGGATATTCATAACTTTTTCAATAGAATTATTGCTTATATGTTGACATTATATCAACAGGTCACATTTTCTGCTTATTTGTAGATAAATTGTCCATTGTTCGCACATTTGATCATATGCCTGTGGTGAGTACTGTGACATTTAGTTGGCTCAACAACAAATCACAGTGTAATTGAAAAACTTGTTTAGGCTTTGTTTTTTCATGACAAAAAATAGCAGCAACCTGGTCTAGAAGCCAAAACAATCAGTCCTGCTTATGTTTGTATTTTTTCAGGTGTGCAGTTGCTTATAAGTTTATAAAATGTAGAATAAAATCCTTAAGTAGAAGGTACATAAGACCCAAATGTTGGGTAGAATCATGTAGTGAAATTTTTAACTGAGTAAAGGTTTTATGGTTGAATCTGCAGTAAGGCACGTGAGATGGAGTCGCTGGACTGAAAATAGTAGTTCTAAAAATAGATGGGAAAATGTTAAACCTTGGTCACCAAATCATGGAATCATTTAGTGTTTGACCACTCTCACAATAAAAAAATATTCTTAGTAGTGACCAAATGGAATTTTGCACTTTTCAGTTTGTGCCTACTGCCTCTTGTCCTCTCACTGGGCACCACTGAGGAGAGCCTGGCTCCCTCTTCTTCATTCCTTCCCATCAAATATTCATACACCTTGATAAGGAGCCCTAGGCCTTCTCTTCCCTGGACCGAACTGTGGCAGCTCTCTCCTTATCTGTCAGATGCTCCAGTTCCTTAATCATCTTCGTAGCTCCATACTGGACTTGTTCCAGGAAGTCCAATCTTTCTCGTACGGAGGAGTCCAGAACCGGATCCATCACTTCAGATATGTCTGACCAGTGCTAAGGAGAAGGGATGGATTACCTCCCTTGAGCTGCTGGCAAAGTTCTTCCTAATGCACCCCAGATGGCCATTGGCCACCTTTGCAGAAAGAAGCATTGCTTTCTTGTGGTTACCTTGTTCATCAGGACCCCAAAGTCTTTCTCTCCCAAGCTACTTTCTAGGCAGTCAGCCCTAGCATGTACTGCTGCCTAGGATACTTCTCCCCCAGGCCAGGACTTTGCATTTCCCACTTTATGTGATTCCTGTCTGCCTATTTTTGCAGCCTGTTGAGGCCCCTCTAAACTGCAACGCTATCCTCTCTTGTATCAGTCAGTACTCCCAATTTTGTATCAACTGTGATAACATAGATGAATAGTTGCAGTAACATTTTGTATAGTATAGTCACTGGAAAATTCCTCATTGTACAGTAAATTTTTGCATCAATAAAGGAAATATCTGTTTTAATTTTTTAAATTTTATTCCTTATCACACCTACTTCATACCCTGTATTTCAACAAAGCAATCTTGAGATAAAAACAGCAAGAAAAAACCAGCAAATATTTTGGCCATTTTGTCTTCTAAAGTGGAAAATGAAGTGCAAATCATTTTAGATTCAGAATGACTTTTTCCTTAATCTGCCATCTGCTGAAATCTTTGACACCTTTTCTGCTTCTTACCCACTTTTAGAAATAGGGAAGGTAGATAAAGATGTGAAAATGCCTTTTAGCATAGGCAGGGATAATGAACATTACAATGGAGGGCTCTTAGGATTTTTACTTGTGTTGCTTATGCTTACAGAAGTGTTACCATCTGACTTTTTTTGTGCTTCGGATTCTGAAAATTAATGGGAGTTTACTGAGCCTAGAGGAGGCTGCATGCTCTATTAGTGGGAATGATTATCTGTTGTAAGCAGGGTGTGAATAATTAACTGCTTTTTCTAATCTGATCCACGGCTTTCAGACAGTAAACATTTTTGCCAGTTTTAGTGTTGTGCTAAGACCATGGTGTTTTCTAGGTAGGCAGGACATATTTTATTCTAAACAGCCAATTAAAAAGAGAACAAAATCTTTCACATTTCACTTTTCTGTTTCACTGAATTGGTTTAAAAATACAACTGAGTTTGAAGAAAAGTCTTGAAGACAGAATATTGATCTAGAATATTTACGGTTTCAGACAATGTTATTCCTGTCAGCCTGTAAAGCACAGATTGACGTGCATGCTTACAGTATCAGAAGTGTTTATTTCCATCCAATTGCTAGTACTCTCTTAACCAATCCAATTACACCTTGCCAAGCACTCCAAGAGACATTACCAGTGAGATAATCTCCTTTACTGGAAGCTGGGCTTCACCAGTCCAGTACATTTCTAATCCATACTAAATAGGGCATTGCCTCCTCACCAATTATGGTGAGTTATGGTTTAGAGAGGTTTGATTACTGTTCCCATAAAGGAAAGAATGCCAGCACAGCTGAAAGGTTCATACTTGCCTGGAGTCTAGAAGACAGGTTGAAGAGTCCTAGGCTTACTTTGTGAAGACTGGGCAAGCCTGGAGCCCGCATGCAATGCCATGACTTTTTCTTCTGCAGTTTCAAGTCCTTCCTTCAGTCTTCCAGCTGAATGTTAATACATTCTCCTGTTTGCTAGCTGGAAAGGAAAGAAGAGTGCTTAAGGATTTAGTGAAATGTTTAATTTTTATCTTGTTTTGATTTTTGGGAGATGGAAAGAGCAGAAGAAAATAGATGTATTTTGTGGGTTTTGCTGGTTTGTTTGTTTTCTGGGTTCTTACTTTTTGGCTTTTTTTTACTGAAGCTATCAGAATAGTCAGTGTATATTTACAGATACTCTTGGGGAAGGTAGAGCTGCTTTTTCTTTTTTAATATATTTTTAGGAGGTAAAACATTGGTAAAAATGCACAGAAAATTTTGTGGTGTTTAAGCATGTAGATTTGTTAAAATCCTTTTTTGTATTTTTGAGAGTTTTCAGGGGACTAGGGGGAAATATTTAGCTTTTTCACAGATGAGAATAAAAGAGAGATCTGGTGAGTGAGTAGAAAAACAAAGAGTTTTCAGTCAGTCATCAATATATATTTGCTCAAAGTAAAAATGTAGATGCTGGGTATATAAAACATAGTGTATGTGTCTGTAAAAATCAAAAGTACACTCTGATATTTAGTTTTCAACTTGAAGTTGCATATGAATAGGAATATGTTCCTATATGAAAATATATTTCCTATGTGTATTGCAAAGGAAAAAAAACCTCTTCACAAGAGGGGTTGTCAAGCACTGGAACAGGCTGTCCAGGGAAGTGGTTGAGTCACCATCCCTAATGATGTGGCACTTGGGGACATGGTTTAATGGTGGACTTGGCAGTGCTGGATTAATGGTTGGACTTGATGATCTTAAAAGTTGATTCTGTGATTTTATGAAGCTCTGTGGAAAGATCACTAAATGATTCTTTCAGCAAGATGATACAATTTCTATAATGTTGCAACAGTAGATAGCAGATTTTGTTTTGAGCAGCATATTTAGAAAATTAAATATAATTTTCAAGTATTTTTAACCTGTGTTCCCAATGAACTTAGATTTATACAGTTAGAGTTATTAGAAGGACCTCTAATAATTCCTAACTTACTAAACAATTTAATCTATGTTTAAAAGAGGAGTTATCTCAAAGATACTAAAGAGATTTATCTCACTCAACTAGTCATTTAAGGTCCTGCTATTGTGAATAGAAGGGGAAAAACACATCTGTACAGTAATTCAACCCATTTAGAGATAGGTAGCATAAAATATTTTCTTGATATCAAGCACTACAGGGAAAATAAAAAAAAAAAAGATTAGTCATCAGGGACCCTGGTAGTCAGCAAGCTATAAAAACCTGAATGAAAGAGTAGAATACAAATGCAAATTCTGGAGTGACGAACAAGGAGGCACAGGGGATTTTCTTTGTTGATAAATTGCAGCAATTGTTGCAGATGGCTTGCACTATTTTTGATTTAGAGTTAGAATTGTATTGATGAATGATTTCTTGCCATTGAAAACACCACTAAACCATTTAAATATACAGTTATCTTTCTGAAGTCCTTATACTGATGTGAGATAATCCTTTTTTTTTTAATACAAAAAAATCATGTAGGTGTCACATAGCAGTAAATGCAGAATCAGTACCTTGAACACACAGTTTGTTACAGCCAGGGTTTAGAAAATCGTTTTTGTGTACTGAGGGCAGATTAAAAATAACCTAAATGGTGAAAAACACAAGGGAGTTTCAACAGTGAAAACTGTTTGGTCAGTAATTTCCTTTATGTCCCAGTGAATAATACAAGTGTCATACAGTACTTCAGAAATAATTACTGAAGGAATACCTTCTCTCTAAAGTATAACATGATGTGCATTTTACTTACTTCTTTTAAACATGCTGCTTTCATTTGTTTGCATTTTTTCATTAAATGAATTTTGGTAAAATATATGCTCTCTGCATGATTTCCTATATAAGCAGAAAGAAAACTATTCCTTTCTCTCTCACCCTTTCTGCAAGAACAAAGATAATGGCTTTAGTATGCAAATACTCAAAAACATACTGCAAAATCAGTTCAGAAGAGCACACTCCTGATAGCATTGCCTTAGCAACGCTCTAGTTAAGATTAGCCAAGGAACCAGGGTTTCTGGGAATAATCACCATTTTCCAGAATGTCCAGCACCACAGCTGAGAAAATTCTGACATTAGGGCCCAGATACTTGCCTTGCAAAGCTGTCTTTGTGGGAGCACAGTGACCACAGAACTGAGACCCTCACAGAACAACCTCAGGGGTTTTGCTCTCAGTTTTAAACTGCAAGCAGAACGTGGGGCAGTGTCACACTGGAGACATATGTGATTGCAGTATGACAGGAAGGGAATCTTGAGTTTGTGAAAACATGCAATGAAGACTTTGTATTTCAGTAGATGTTGATAACTGCCTATAGGGAACATCAGCACTTTATAATTGCATAGGAAATGTTGACAATTCTAGCAAGTAACTGTTAAATGAATCTTGTTGCTCATCCTGGATTAAGTCATCAGTAGCTGTATGGGAAGAAGAAATCTGGTATCCTAGCTTTTCTTGAAACTTGGAAGTGTTTTGGAGAAAGTTCTGTAGTCTGGTCTGGTTGCCCTAAGGTGTATTCTGCTTCCCCCCAGACTTCCCCTTCCTACTCCTGTCATTTGGCCTCAAATAAATACTTTGAATTCCTCCAAGAGACCTTTTTGATTTGCATCTTTTCCTTTAATTGTCATATTGGCATTAGTTGTCTCTCCTGATGGCCTTGCACAAACCAGGAGACTGCATTACTCAAATCACTCTCTGGTATGCCCAGAGGCAGAATACACTTCATGTTTCAAAGAAAACAATCAGGGAAAAATCTTGGAGTCAAGTGACATTCTTATCTGTTGTTCTCAAGAATTCCTTAGCAATTGGTGGGGACTCTGGGGTATCTTTCAGAGAAAATGTATAAGGAAGCAATCTCCAGCCTTTTTCAGGCCTACCAGGAGAGATAGTAAGTGAAACATTTCAGTCAGCAACTCCTTGTTCTGTCAATTCTGAACTACAGCGGTGGAGTTCTCAGTTTTAACTTCCTCCTGCCCAAGTCAGCAATGCTGTGTGAGCAATGCTGTGGAGACCACTGACATAAGGATTTAGGGTATCAACATCCCACACTTACTACATTGTGTTAAAGTAGTTCCACTCTGGGTCTGGTTTGGAATCTAAAGATGATGCTGACCACAAGGGGGCACTTGGCATTTAGGCAAGTTGTAGTGGGGTTCTTGTGGCTAGATTTTGATAGCGGGGGATGAGGGCTACAGAGGTGGCTTCTGTTAGAAGCTGCTAGAAGCTTCTCCTCTCTGGTGGACCCAATGCCAGCCAGCTCCAGGACAGGATTGCTGCCACTGGCCAACGCCAAACCAATCTGGAGTAATAGTAATGTCTCTGTGATAACATATTTAAGAACAGAAAGGTATAGTGCAGAAGGAATTCCAGCCAGGAAAGAGTGGAGTGAGAACATGGGAACAACAATGCAGACGCACAGGTCAGTGCAGAATTAGGGGCAGGAGGTGCTCCAGACACTGGAGCTGAGGCCTCTGCAGCCCATGGAGGACCATCGGGATGCAGAGACCCACCTGCAGCCCATGGAGAAGCCCATGCTGAAGCAGGTGGATATCTGAAGGAGGTTGTGACCCCGTGGGAGGCCCAGGATGGAGCAGGGTCCTGCCGCAGACCTGCAACCCGTGAAGACAGAAGCCCACGCTGGAGCAGGTTTTTCCCAGGTAGGACTTGTGGCCCCTGTGGGGGACCAACGGTGAAGCAGCTCATTTGTGAAGGACTGCACCCCATGGAGAAGTGACCCACGGGACAGCAGTTTGGGAAGAACTGCTGCCCGAGGGATGGACTCACACCAGAGAGGTCCATGAAGGACTGTCTCCCGTGGGAGGGACCGCATGGGAGCAGGGGAAAGACTCCTCTCCCTGAGCAGCGGCAGAAACAGCAACTGATGAAAACCCCCATTCCCTGTTCCCCTGCACTGCTGAGGGGGAGCAGGGGGAACATGGAAGGAAGGAGGGGTGTAGGGAAGGTGTTTTTAAGATTATTTTACTTCTCACTCTTTTGCTCTCATCCTGTAAGTAATAAATATAAGTACTATCCCCACTGTGAGTCTGTTTTGCCCATGAAGGTAATCAGTAACTGACCTCTCTCAGCTGTTATCTGAACTCATGAATCCTTAGCTGTTTTTTGTTGTTGGTTTTTTTTTTTCCTCTGTCCAGTTGCAGAGGGAGAGTGAGAGAGTGGCTTTAGTGGGTACCTGGCATCCTGCCAGGGTCAACACAAGTATATGGAACCTTTCCTCAACTGTCCTAAAGCTCTTACAGGATCTAGTGTATATATGTTGAGTGCATGTTGGATGTCAAAATATGAATAATTCTTAGGCATAATTTTTTCGGTAATATATGACTAGTGAGTTTATTGATAACAATCTAAAATCAATTTCCATTTCAGTAAAACTAAAGATGTAGTATTTCTTTTTGCTCTTAATGAGTTTAAAATGATATGTTAAAAGATTCAGCTAAATCAGCCGATGAATGTCACCTCATAGTGTTGGGGAGGAGTTTGTTTTCCAAACAAAACTTTCATTTAAAATGTCAAGTAGAATGGATTGCAAAGGCTTCTTCTGTTGTTTTTTGTTCTACACAACTGATACGTATATTGCTTCTGTTCTAACTCATGAAGAAAATTTACAGAGGATTAGAGCTGAAGCAAATTGCCATAAGTATCAATAGTCTGCATGAGCTGGACTCTGATAAAAGCAAGTTTGAGCTGCTTGATGATGTCAAGGATTTGTCACCTTGTCTGCTGTGTAATTATTGTTAGAAATTGTCACCTCTGTTGCCACTGATAGCAGGGCAAGGAAAAATCCAGAATGAGAGCAACTTATGTGGGTGGCCTTAAAATTCAACTGCAGTATCTTTCTGTATAATTTCATTTTCTGGCAAGTGTTAAGCCAAATATGTAACTTCAGTCAAGTAAAAAGGAAATTGTGTGAAAAAAAGAACTGGAAAATCGGTGTTCCCTTTGTGAAAGTCTGGGCTTGGTCACTGTTGGACACAAAATTAATGTAGAAATTGTTCCTAAAGTGAATCATGCTAAGCCCTGCAAAATTCTGCAACATAAAGAAAGTATTCACTTAAAATCTCAATGTGTCTTTTAACTTACCAGCTTGCTCTGAGTGGACAATTTACTGAGAACTAAGGATCTTAAACTCAGATTAAATGCCTTAGTCAGCTTATGTCTCCTTTTCAGGAATACATTGTCCAGCTATTCAAGGCTTAGTAGAAAAACCTGTATGAATCTATCTTAAAAAAACCCAAACACTTCAGTATTCAGTTAAACTACTTCTAATAAGCTTTTTCAGAATTCATCTCACTGGTTCCTTCTGGAGTTTCGTTGGCAATTTCTCCTGGGGGAGTGCTGCATATTTGGGAAGCTCCTTCTGGTTCTTTTGAGTTCTCACTAGTCCTTGCTTTGTTTTGAGGCTTTTCTGTGATGCAAGAACTCTGCTAGGAGTCTGTGTTACTGTATGCTTTAAGCTCTGTTTTCTGTGAGATTTTGCTTTTGTGTTGTTTTACAGTACTAAGCACTAAGCTGCTCATACAATCATGAGCATTGAGAATTCAATTTGTTTTGGTGAGGTTTCTTTTTGCTTGTTTCCCACAGCATTCAGGACAGGCAAATCCAGCCCTTAATGTTTTGGCTGAATTTATATGCTGGTGTTCCTCCTCTCTTGATTTGTATTGAAGTACAGCAGCTAAAGACTTCAGATATATAAGGACTCAGCTAGTTCTCCAGTTACTGCATTAAAAGTAGGGGTAGTACGTAACTTATAACCAGGCCTGGCTAAAGTAGTCCTCTAGAACCTCTCTGAAGTTTTACCATTTAAAATTTTCTAGTGTCTGTTTTTGAAATTGCATTTAATAGTCTTTGGCGACTTGGAGAGATCTTTTGGTTGAGTAGGAACATCTGTGTTGCTGGATTCCCATAGAATCTTCAATATTGCCTACTGAACTCTGCATCATCAATTAGGTACATGGATGCAGGAACAGAAGTCAAAAGGCTGAACTAGCTGACTAAAGTTCCTAGGTATTAGCTGGGAGAAAGGCAGTTAGACTGGGATTCACAACAGATTACATATAAAAATGGAAAACCAATGGGAAGTTGATAAGAAATACCCAAGAACTGTGGCTGAAATCTGCCTCCTTTCCAGAAGTAGATATGACCTTGCAGCCTTTCTCACTTCCTCCCTTCTCCCTCCATGTAAATTTTTGCATTTCTGACTGATTAACAGCCTAGCTTCAAAAATTATCTCAGCAGTAGTTAAGTATGATGGTGGCAAGGGCATTCTCAGGATATGAGATATGAGAATGCAAGCCCTTAGGGTAGCAGAGGACTAAAATGTAACTCAATTTCTTTCTGGGTTAAATTCTAGGCTGTCAGATAGGGTCATGTGCTTTCTTCCTCATGTAGCATGGGTAGAGCATCCTTGCCAGGCTGTGCTCTGTTAGAGAGATGACCTCCAGGAAGCCTTGCTTTGAGACTCCATGAAAACTTTTAGCAGCAAACTAAGCAGCTCAATTAAGCTTACGCTTATGGGCAACCACAACAGCAACAGCTCAGATGCCTACCTGTTATTCAGCAAAACCAAATGTGAGGAATGTAAGACATTGCATAGACTGCTTTACTAACATTAGGATGTTAAATTCTTCCTGAAGTGCTATGTCAGCTCCAGTCTTATTTTGATTTTGGGCTTCACTTCCCAATCTGTAAATTTGGAGTATTTTGCAGCTTTCTTATTTCACAGGAGAATTGTAAGCATAGGTTTATTACAATTTATGAGGTACCCAGATACTGTAGGGATGGTAACTGTATACTTTCAGTCACATTATCAACCTATTTCCATGTTTGCTAATCAGAAGCAGTGTAGTGCCTCGTTTGTTTGCTTGCGTTTGGGTAGCATCCTTGCTCCAGAGCTGAATGAATGCCCAGGCATCTGCAGTGGACCAGCTGCATTGGCAGCAAAAAATAGACAGTGCTTCTGAAAAGACTAATGAAGAAAAGATCTAAAAGTAGTCTACTTTATAAGTAAAGGAACTCAAAGAAATTAGATGAGTACCATCACTGAGGAGATACCAAATTGCTCTGTTGTAAGTAACAGCTGCAACACTAAGTCCTGCTGTCTTATATAATACTGATGGACAATCTAGTAAGGAAATAAATAGTGGGCTGTGGATTTACATAGAACAAATCTGGAGAGCAGCATAAGCTTATGTATTTATTGTATTTAAGCTTACTATGGTGATACAAAATATGTAGTAAGTGGTACAAAATATGCTGTACAAAATATGCTATCAGATGGTCATAGTCTTTAATGTGCAGTGAGGTCAAGAAAGCAAAAAACCTTAGTTTCATAGTTGGACAGTGCTGAGGCCTTCTCTATCTGTCTTGTTTAGTTCCATAGAGACACTGATGATGAAATGAAATAGCACATGACCCTAGTGGAATTTAGCCAAATCTCTTTGATCTGCAGCTTACTTTTTCTCCTTGAATTGGCCAGCATTGCCTGTATTGACTGTAGAAGTCCTCTGTATTAGGACAAAGTTTGCATCTGCATCCAAGGTACTTCTGCTTTAATTAGGAAAAAATACCTAACAACCCCTCAATTCTTTTCATGTCTCAAGTTGTTTTTCATATCTCTGTTATAACAGATAAAAGTTAATAACAATTCAGTCATGTGCAAAATATTCTTCAAAGATGCAGCTCTTCTATATCTCCTTTTTTTCATATTGAACAGCGGGAGGGGTTATTCTCTCTTGCAACATGTTTTAAAAGTACTGTGCCTTTTGCCACGCTCCTTCAAAATCTTAATTTCAATAGAAATCATTCTGAGGGAAATCTCAGTAAAAGCCAGGATTTTTTAAATGAAAAATAAAATTTGGAGCCCAATAAGTAACATGTTATACAGAAAATTATGCAAAAAAAATTAAAGATGCCATGATCTGTAGATGCTAGAAAAGACTCGAGATTTCAAACAGGCAGATGTAATTTTTTTACCGTTAGCAAACATTCATAAACTCTCTGAGAAATATACCATTATAGGGATACTGGCCTTCTGGATCTGAGATTTGCATGCTAAAAAGGGAAAAAAGTTGAAATTTCCATGGAAAAAGAAGCCAGAAATATTTGGAGAATCATGTTTTCTTCCTTTCCATGCTTACTGAGAAAATCTGGTAAATAAAGGCCTAGCAAGCATTAAGGTCATGAGAAGAAATAATTGATTATTAAGGCAATGGTCAGTACAAAAAGTGAAAGGATTCATCTATTCTGGCTAAGGAGGTTCTTGTGTTAGAAATAAAAAGAAACAAAAATTCTGTGACAGATAAGTATTTTACACAAGGGACCTAAGCAGACAAATGGGAGAAGCTGACAAGCCAGGAATGCAATAGCATTGATAATGAAAACATGAAGGGACAACACGTATTAAAGGTACACACTTGTCATGAAAGAACATAACAGTGATAGATGTGGTATGTAGCAGATATGAGAGACTTTTACTATAAATGTTGTTGTTTTTTTCTTCATCAGCTGTTTGGATGAATTCATCTTGAGGATGGGTAGGGAAAACAAAGTTTAGTCACAATAATATTGGGAAATAATATTGAAATATACATTGAAACAATATGATTTACTTAAACATTAGGACACATATATTTTGTTTTGTCTATATAGATGTCTACCTCTTGGCTAGATATTTTAATTCCTACTACAGGCAGTGCAGGTCTTATTAATAGAGTCAGCTGAGTACAGAGATTTGTATCTCGATTTATCTAGGTTGACATCTTCTGTGGAATAGTTGTATAAACAGTCTTGCAGATGTTTCAGTGTGGAGTAGCCCACTACTGCTCCAGAATGATGTGTCTTGTGCAACCCATATGTTGTATCTGCCGCACATGAATGTCTTGGCCTCTCTAGAACATCTCAGATGGCAACTAAGTTGAGCTCTTTAGCTGCTTAGCTGAATGAATCACTGCATATCAGTGATTGTCTTCACTGTGGCTCTTAAGAGGAGCTCAGTTCATATATTGGTGCTCAAATGTAGATATACTCACATCAGACTAAATCCCATCCATACAGTCAGATATAGATATAAATATAACATTTGCATGGATGAATGTGGCTATAATATTATTAAATTACTGCCAGAAATTGTATCATATGTGATACTTATAAATAAAGACTAAAAACCAAGGGCTAATAATAATAATGATGAGGCACAGATATCAGTGGATGTGATAATTAACGTATTTTATCAGAAAATACTGGATAAAAAGGAAGGAATGCTATTTTAGATTTTTAAAATCTACAAAAACATTTTAGAAAAGCCAGTCAAAAAGCCTACCAGGGTTAATGAATTCATTCACTTCAAATTAAACGTATATATTGCCTAAGTTTTCAGTAAAGATAGAAGCAATAAAATGCAGAACAAAGCAAAAAGTAACTAACATCAGCAAGTGCTTCGAAGAGAAAATGACTAACCAAATCCTAAGGAAAACTCAAAGCGCTGGATGTGCTTAAAATGAGGGAAATGGGTAATCTGTACCTTAGAATTCTGAAAGAACTGGCTTGCTACATCACTGATCTGCAAGTGGTTTTAATAAAGATGTGTTCGTTGTGTGTCCTGGAGTAAAGCACTTTTTTTCAGTTTTAAGATAAAGAGAGAAATAATTGTTGCAAAATTAAACTGAAGCATGGATTTATTAAAAATGTCTCATGGTGGGCAAACCTGTTGACATTCTGTGATGAGACAGTAGCTTTGTTGACACAATAAATATAGTAATCTTATTAATTGTGACCTCTGATAAAGACACCATGTCACATGGGAAGTGACTGATTAATTGAGAAAATGAAAATGAGTAGATTTGTTGAAAGAATAAAGAGCTGGCAAATGGAACATGATAGCAGTGATTAGTGAAGGAGTCTGCTGGGAGAGTACAAGCAGAGTTCTTCCAGGACCAGGTTTAGGAAGAATCTTAATATTTAATGCATGACCTTGATACACAAAGTAGAATTAGATTATGATGTCTCTCTCCTGAAACCAATTATATAATATAATTGGGATTTGGATGTTGTTTAGGAAAAGAAAGACACTGAAGGCTAGATTATTAAAAATGGGAGTAAAATTTAATAGTGTAGACCAAAGGATTTAGGAAATAATAAAGAAATTCGGTTATGAATTGAGAGCTGATACAACTGCAGAGGAACATCTAGGTTTTCTAGCTGATTCCTTGTTGACTGTGAGCCAAGTTCACTTTATTTATCCTAGAAAAATGAATGTTCAAAAAACATGCTCATGTCTTCAGTCTATACATGCTGGGGACAAACACCAGGGAGGAAGAACATTTATCTTAAAACACATTTCAGTACAAGAACAATCAGGTACAAACTGACCTTGAATAATCATAGAATGGTTTCGGTTGGAAGGGACCTTAAAGATCATCTAGTTCCAATGCCCCTGCTGTGGGCAGGGACACTTTCCACTAGATTAGGTTGCTCTGAGTCCCATCGAACCTAAAACACTTCCAGGGATGGGATATCCACAACCTCTCTGGGTAACCTCTTCCAGTGCCTCACAGTAAAGAGTTTCTTCCTAATATCTAATCTAAATCTACTCTCTTTCAGTTTAAAGCCTTTACCCCTGTCACTACATGCCTTTGTAAGACAAAGTCCCTCTCCAGCCTTCTTGTAGGCCCCCTTCAGGTACAGGAAGGAGCTGTAAGGTCTCCATAGAGCTTTCTCTTGTCCAGGCTGAACAAACCCTAACTGTCTCAGCCTGTCTTCAGAGAATAGGTGCTCCAGCTCTGTGATCTTTGTGTCCCTTCTCTGGACTTGATGCAGCAGGTCCACATCCTTCTTGAGGGCCCCAAAGCTGGACGCAGTACTCCAGGTGGGGTCTCAAGAGAGCAGAGCAGAGGACAGTCACTTCCCTCAACCTGCTGGCTGCGCTTCTTATGATGCAGCCCAGGATATGGTTGTCTTTCTGGGCTGCAAGTGAACATTTCCAGATCATGTCAAGCTTTTCATCCACCATCACTCCTAAGTCCTTCTTCTCAGGGCTGCTCTCAATCCATTGTCATCCCAGCCTGTGTTTGTGCTTGGGATTGCCCTGACCCAGCTGCAGGTTCTTGCACTTGGCCTTGTTGAACTTCCTGAGGTTTGCACAGGCCCACCTCTAAAGCCTGTCAAGGTCACTCTGCATGCCATCCCTTCACTTGCTGGTGAAGACATAGGCAATGAAATAATTGAGAACCTCAGCCTTCTCCATGTCCTTGGTAACCCGGTCTCCTGTTTCTTTCTGGAAAGGGCCTGAATTTTCCCTGGACTTCCTATTATCACTAGCATACCTATAGAAGCTTTTCTTGTTGCCCTTGACATCCCTGGCCTGATTTAATTCTATCAGGACATTAGCTTTCCTAACCTGATCCCTGACTGAACAATCTCTGTATTCCTCTTAGGTTACCTGTCTGTGTTTCCACCCTCTCTAGGCTTTCTTTTTGTGATGGAGCTTGTGCAGGAGCTCCTTGTTTGCAGGCCTGCTGGCGTGTCTGCCCAAATTCCTCTTTGTTGGAGTGCATTGTTTCTGAGCTTGGAGGAGGAAACTCTGAGATAAGGAATTTAAAGTCATCTATGCTAGAGGCTTCTATAAGAATGTCTCTACTGGATGGAATGGACCAGTTTATAAAAAGGATTATGAGAAGCAGTTTTCCATGGTAGAAGTGGAGGAGATCCTGCTTGTTTTGCTTCCATTACACAGCAAGCAAAGATTTGGCCAGTGCCAGTAGTCAAAATGGACTACTGCTGTTACCCTAATTTATCCCAATTGCAGGCAAGGTAAATGGCTGAACACCTAAGACAGATAGAGTTCCCACAAAATACTGCTTTCTAGCCAAGTTGGTATGAGTTTGACATCCCACGTGCCTCTTCAGCCAGTTCAGCAGCTCTCTCAGCAAGTGGTTTGAAAATGGATGTGCTGGTAAGATCTGAAATCAGAGAAAATTTTGGTTAGAAGAAGGGAGCAATTCTGACTGGTCACCACAAGGTTACTTTGCTAATCTGTCAAGGAGCAGGAGTGTGGAAAGCTGTACCTGCATCATTTTAACACAGTGGAAATGTAGTGCATAACTAATAATTGTAATATATGGCTAATTGCTTCTGTCTCTGCAGTGTGCCAGCCAGAACCATGAAAACAAAAAGTGCACAAGAACCAAAGAGAATGACAAACATCATAATGCTTAAAAAATAAGGGCTACGGTGATGACATCTTTATACAGAATGGAAATATTTGTAAAGCATTGTTTATTTACTATAACCACAGGGTTCCTTAAAGGAGGTTCTTAAACAGCTGGAAGAAGAGAAGAGTCGTCTCCAGAATCAGCTAAAGGACTATGAACTTAGACTGAAACAGGAAGCAAAGGTTTGTAATCACTGTATGCCTCTAATCTATAAAAGCTATTATGTTGTCTGACAAACAGTGTGTGTGGAACACACAACATAATAGTTCCACAAAATATGTCACTGGAAAAACGTTCTGCTGTATATTGGAGTTTTCCTGTGTGATTCAACTTTTAAAAATTTTGTTTAATGGTAGCCTGTATCTCTTGCTTTAACTGTAGGCTTACCACAAAGCTAATGATGAGCGGCGCATGTACCTCTCAGAGATCTTACAGGTAAGAAAAGCGTGTGACTCAGTAACTTTTAAAAATCATTGCACTTTCTTAATATAGCAACAGCATCTGTTAATGCTGTTAAGTCAAAGTGTTTCATCACTTCATTCATATACCAAATCTGTTACAAAAGCTGCTTTTTAAAAAATGTTAAGAGCTATAAATTGAAAGATTGCTACAGTTTATTAATTTTAAATACTTTTCTTGCTTTTGTATCAATTGGAGTTTCATTGTTCCCTAGGATAGTCAAAGTGCTGTTAGCTGACAAAGCTGAAGCAATTTTCTGATACTTGCTTGCCCATCCATTAGTCACAAGACTGCTGTGCAGTTGAACAGAATAGAAGCAAATTATTAGCAGGAGCGACACCTGCCTTAAGTATCGATTTCTCTTTTTCATATTTCTCCTTTCTTTTTTTAAAGACAAACTAGGCAACCAGTTCAAAATTACTTTACAGCACATATTTTCATTAATTTTGTAAGGTAGGGATAAGACACCTTGTTTTGGTGAAATCACAGGTTAAATTTCATTGCTGCAAATTACGTAATACATAACATTTGATACTACAAACTGGAGGAACCTGCAAGAGAATCTGTAAAGATGTACAGTACTTTTTATTCTGGAAAAGCCCTTAATTCCTGAGTAATGTAAAAGTAATAGCTTAGTGTGACACTCAAGAAGGCTGTCTCTGAATTCCTATCATAGCTAACTGGGGTGAAAGCCTGTAATTAGCAGTGTTTCCATGTGTTTGCACAGTGGGCAACTTATTCTCTTACATGGTTCATTGCTGCTTAGCGAAATCTGAAAGAATTGCTTAAACTGACTGAAACCAAGCATGAAACCAAGAAAAAGCACAGGAAATGCCCATGATAACCGTTAATATCTTTAACAGTGAAACTGAGAACTTCCAGAGGAAGAAGGTAGGAAATAAAAGCTGATTTTATTGCTAAACATGCTAGCAAGCAGAATGCCTATGTTCAGCTCCCTAGAAAAACACTTAAACATGCATAAAACATAGTTCGAAGTGAAGTATATGCACTGGCATGTTGTTTAAATGGAGCAGTGGGGACAGGATTTTGCCCGTGACACTCAAGGTAGTTAGTGCATTATATTTTCAGCAATTAATTATTTACTCATATGATTTCAGAATCATATGAAAGCAAAATAGTAATCTTCAGATTAATATTCCTATCTTTAGTTCTCTGAATGTAAAATAGCCATTCTGAAGCAGTTGCAGAGGAATCCTCTGTAATCTATGGAGAGTGAATCATGTCTAAGGTGCAAACCATCACAGCTTTTTTAGGTCAAGATGAAATTAATTTCCTGGGGACTTTTCTGTTTAGACATCTACCTTTTACATGGCTAATCTGAACATGACAGTAAACCTAACTGCACTGGTGCAGCTTGCCACACTTCAACTACTCTGTGCAGTTTTGAGCACCTCAGTATAGGAAAGGCATCACACTATTAGAGTGTGTCCCAGGGAGGGTGAACAATATGGCAAAAGGCCTCAAGGGCAAGAGTTATGAGGAGATGCTGAGGTCACTTCGCTTGTTCAGCTTGGATGAGAGAAAGCTGAGGGGTGATCTTATTGCTGAGTGGTGACCACATCCATCACAGTATACACCTTCCTCAAGGAGGGCAGCAGAGCGTGAGCTGCTGATCTCCTCTCTGTGGTGACTAGAGATATGACACGAGGAAATGGAATGAAGCAGCATCAGGGGAAGTGCAGACTGAACATTACGAAAAGGTTCTTCATTGCATTGAGAGGGTGGTCAGTCACTGGATCAGGATCCCCAGGGAATTAGTCACAGCACCAAGCCTGTCAGACTGCAAGGAGCATCTGGATGATGCTCTTAGTATAGAGTTTAGTTTTAGGTAGTCCTGCAAGGAGCAGGGAGTTGGACTTGATGATGTAGTTTCCATTCTTAACGGTTTAACCATTCAAAAAGACAACTAATTGACTACAATTTGTTTTGTTTTTCATTCAGGGAAGTATGTTAGAAACATAATGCTTCTTCACTGAAAACATGGAGTTATAGGGAATATCACCGAAAATATGCTGATTGAAATTACATATTCTCTCATCATCCATCTTAATAAATAATGGTATTTTTGCACAGCAAGGGATTTTGGTATGTGTTCAATTACCTAAATCAACATGGCATCAGTATAATATGTGCTTAAAATACTTTAGGTCAGTAAGGCTGTAGTACGTCAAAACTAGTTTGGAAATATTTACTTCCTTAACTGTGATTGTGGTTAGGATTTAACTTGTTTTGTAAAAATTTGGTTATTACAGACCTCAGCTCCACTTAAAATTGTTGAAAGGCAAAAACCAGATGCTCTGACTGGCAAGGGAGAAAAACAGATACTGAGGTAAATTTCCTTTATATTTCCTGTTTTCTGATTTATTATATGTTTTAAACATTGCAAATTTCTGCTCATGGTAAATATCACTAAGCATAATCCCACTGACAAAGTATTGCTCTTAACATAATTTTTGATACTGTTTTTCAATCAGTTTTACTGAATATTAAATATCTTGCAATGTTGAAAATACATATATTTAAATGGCCTTTTTAAATCTTAAAATACTTCTGATGATTTTTCTTTTTAACCTGTGTTTGAAATGGATATTTTTTTTTATATTACTGCAGAGTTGAGAGTAATAAGTATACCCTTTAGTACATTAACAGTAAATCAATTAAATAAGTGCCTTGCTAGGTCCTTTTTAGCCGATGGATTGTAAAGTTTTTTGTGGGTGATAGTGTGAGTGATTTTAGATGTCAACATACAAAGGCTTCATTGTTTAACAGATTTCTCTTTAGTTGTATGGGTTAGAAATATAAATTTGAAGAGTCCACCTGCTCTGAGATATATAGAAATAAAATTAATTTCTGATTGTAATGCTTGTGGATAAGCTCGAAATTGGAGGAGATTTATTTTTTACCTGAACTAGAAATGTTAAGAATATAAAGTATGAAGAATATAGGGAATCATATCAAAAGTTTGTTGAACCCGGTAACCTTCCTCCAGTGCCCAAAAGCAGATACCTACAAAAGTGTGTAAGCAAGCAGATATAATATTTGCTTTTGGAACTCTCCCAAATACTTTGTATTGAGAGACTTCTTAAGCTAGTATGGTTTCTATGTATTTAGTATCTCACATTAAATACCCTTACACAAACCCACTTACCCATATTATTAAAGTGAGCATACACAGTATATATTGGCATCATCTGAAAATGTAACAAGTAAATTATGAGCATGAAATTGTGTGAACATGTTTGCCTCCCAGCTTTGTCCTCTCATTCCATGTAAGCACAGAATCACAGGATGTTGTAAATCGGAACAGTGAACTTTCATGCTCCAGAAGAGGATATTAGTAGAATATGAATTAATGTAATGCAGTGTGAATTCAATTCTGTAACTGAAGCTTCTCCATATAGAAAAAGCACTGTGGGATACTGAAGTGCCCCATATGCCAGAGTGTCGCTTCTGGCCCCAGTAATATTTAATGTGGTTCATATGGAGAAGATTAGAAAGCTAGAACCAGGAGAATTCACTGCCTGTGCATTGAAATTAAATATCATCAGCCAGATACTGAGATTTGCTGAGAGTTAGCACTGACCTGTGATTATGTTGGGGTTTTTTACAATCTATTTTAGTAGAGCATTACTACCCTGAAATTATACAACAGTGTGTTTCTGTAATTGTCTTTGTATCAAACAAAAGAAAATGAAGTGTAAAATAAAATAAAGTGTCCTGTAACTGCCGGTCTCAGAAGATGTGTATTATTACAAATATCCCTTTTCAATCCATTTTACCTAAGAGGTTTTCTTTTTTAACTATTCAAAGTACATTAAACCGTAAAGATAATTGTTCATCTTTTAAGTTGTTCTTAGTATAAAAGGACCTAATTTGCAAAGGGTTTCCTTTTATAACCAGTGACTTAGAACTTTCAGGACAAACTTTGATCTTTGTTGGCAAAATGGATGTAGGAATGGGGATTTGACATAGTTTGTATTTTAAGGAAATACTAGAATGTAAGTATACACTCCTTGATCATCACAAGGAAACCACAGCCATTGTCATATTATGCCCTTATTGATTTACAGCCTGAGGGTTGTTTGTTGAAGCTGACATTAATGAGAACTAATTTCGTTAAATAAGAGAAAACCTGCATGATTGAAATTAAGCATATTCTTGAGAATAATTTGAAGATTTTCTGTCCAGAGTACTTATTTCACCTCTGTTGCCCATTCACAAAATGCCTGCATTGGATCTCAAACCATACTAAGAAACTATGGTTAAAGTTTGTTTTAGCTATAGGTACAGGTATGGAAAGCCCAACCTGTATATTAAAGCAACATTGAACACATTTTTTAGTAGTTATTGTGAACACTAATTGTTGATGCGTTCAGTTCAGTAGAGGTGCTTTTTATGGTTATTCAGAGGACAAGAAGATAGGCTAGCTGAGGGTTGGGAAGAACACAGATGTCCTGATGGCTCATATCTCTGATGCAATGTGAGCAGCCAATTTATTGTCATTCTGAGCCCTCTCTTATACTGAGGCATATAGTGGGGCTTATTAGCTCGGTTTCAACACTGCATTGCTGCAGCTACCTGGCTTTTTAGTCTGTAAGTCCAGCTGGTTTTGACTGAAAGAGGTTTTGTGCCTAATGAATTCCACATGGACATTTTCTGTCTGCTTCATCAAGCCATACAGTGATCTACAGATTAATCAACTGATTTTGAGTAATCAACTAATTTGAATCTAAACAATCGATTATTGAGCATACATGGGGACTTGGGTTCTGATGTTCCAGCTGTGAGTAGAACCATCTCCATATCTGTATGGGCACAGTTCTCCCTTCAAGACCAAGACCACTTGTCAGAGCTGGAACAAAGGATCTGTCAGGAAGACTAGTGATCCCTAGGGATGACTTTGTTGGCTCTTTGCCTGTAAATTTGAAACTTGCACAGATCACATCATCACAGCTTCTACCACATATCTGACTATCATGATGAATATAATGATTTGATGTTGTGATATATTTTCCCTGAAAATGCCTTTACTTGAGAAAGACACTGAAGCTCTGTATTATTATTGTCACTGGAGTATGTAAAGTGCTGTCTGTCCTCTCGAGTAATGAACAGGAAGAGAAACAGAGGTACGTTGCCCAGGAGCAGAGATGCATGCTGCTTGGTCATGAGCGTAATCCTTCCAGTTTGAGGAAGAACCATTCTTTCCCTGGAGAATTGTTTACATTTCCACTGACTTCTTAGACGATCAAGATGAAGCCCTAGTAGGTTTCATGTAGATGGTGTATGTATTCATGATGAGTACCACTTCAGAAGTCTGCTGGAAGCATTTCCTATGGGCATTTCTTACAGTCATGGGCTTGAGAGCCTGGGTCTCCAGAGTGGAATACCTGCACTGTAATTACATCTACATGAAGTGTTTTTCCATTTTCTGACGGGGATTCTTTAACTGACAAAAAAGCCTCCTTAGGCAGGTATCATCCTCTTAGTGCCCATGTTTAGTATTCTGTTCATGTTCTTCAAATGCCATCACTTATGTAACAGGAAGTAGTCAGGAATCATGAGATGAAGATTGAGTTTGTATGCAGAATAATTAGATGCTCTGCTAACCTGCGAACCCAGAAATATACTTGTTTTTTTCTATCTCAAGTTTATTAATTCATGATAGTAATCAGATATGCAAATATAAAAAGCATGCACATTTCTAGCAGTTAAAGCTTACAGGGAATGTGACACTTGATGACTAACTTAACCCATTTTATTTCAGAGGGAGATACAGTGTTCCAGGAAACCCGAAGATGGTTAGTCCTCGAAAACGGTCAATTAAAAAGACTGTAGGAGTGAACAAGCTTCCACAACTAAAGCACTGATATAATGTTACTGCCAAGAATTTCCAGTCACTTTTAAAAATAATTAAAAGTTTCTAAATTGAAAATGAAAGTATTAGTGCCTTATTGTAATGCCAGAACAAGATTGGCATGTCTTCTTGGCAGCCTTAATGTAAGTGTGCCTCTGTCTAATGGAATTTTTCTTCTAGTTGCCATCTTTCCACTGATGATCTCTGATCCTTTCCATTCTGCTTCACATCAGTGTGAGGATGTTAGAATATTTGGAGAATATTTAATGTCTTTATACACTATGTAGACCCTTAAGCTCTGCACAGCAACCATGGAAAACAAACAAGCCTCTAGCAATTTTGACCTCTCAACCAAGAAGAAGAAAAAGGCAGACTGATGTAACCTATTGTCTCAAATATAACCTTTTTAAAAACTGGCTTGCCACAGATCCTGTGTTGACCCCCACTTTCTGTCTGCATGGTTCAGAAGCACAGCACCATTTCCAGCTACTTTAGGCAGTAGTAATGGGTAGACATAACAGAAAAATTGAGCACTTTTTATTAAGGATTCTTCAGAGCCTATCTTATCAAGAGGTTGTTTCTTTTAAACACTATATCCATGTTATTTTTCCTGATATTGGTATGTTGCTCTTTGAAATTAGAACTCTCAGATGAACTCTTGTATCCACAGTCTGGGTTCCATAAAAATCTCTTGTATTCTTCAGTGGCACTGATCCCTGTACTTTTAGAGTCCAAAATTGTGCCAGCCCTAAAATTCATCTCTTCAGTGATAATAGAGCTACTTAGTCTTTTCATTCTTAAGCATGCAATTATTGTTGCAGTTTTATTACCTACATTTTAGTCATTAAACTTCAGCAGAAATTTTTCAAGTGGCAACAGGAAAAAAGTTTTGGTAATGAAGCTTCAAGCCTCTGGGTTACATCTTAAGAGCTCTCGGCAGAGCAAATGTGATTGCTTGACTGCTCTTTATTATTTTAAGAGCATCCCTAGCTCTTTGCAGTATGAAAGCTTTTTGCCTCTTTAAGAGCAGTACTAATAGTTCTTTATTACTGGCAGCATTAAAGTGTTGCTGTAATTAAAGTCATCCAAAAAGACCAAGGGTGTCATTCTGAAATGCAGAGGGAAAAGACCTGCAGCCTATTCAGTATGGAAACCCCATTTTTTTCTCTTACATAGTATGAAATTTATTACAAATATTTCTAATGTTGCCATAATGTACCTGGTATCATTCTTTCATAAGCAGGGTGATCTGCCTGGCCAGTTTTTTTCCTCACAGCATAGCACAGCTGATTAGGTTAGCACTCTTCTGTTCCTGTTTTCCGCCTGGAAAATTTCCAAAGGTTGATTGTGCTGGCATTTGTCTTTGTGGATAAGAAAAGGGGAAAAATCACCATAATGGTCCTATTGGCATAAAAGACAAGGGACATCTGCAGTAGTAAAGAAGATTGAGTTCTTGGATTCATGAAGCAGACATTTACTGCTGCTGAATCAAATGTTAGTTAATGCACTCAAGTCTGGACCTTGTAGAACCTCAGAATAGGTGGAAATGTTGCACAAATATGGCAGAATAGCATTTATTCACAGCAGGAGACTTGGATGCTTCCCTCATGTGTGGTCGGCACTGAGGACTTAAAAAGAGACTTTTTTTGAAGCCTAAAAAGAGACATTTATTGGTAAAGTTTGGTACAGTAATGACCTAAGGAGAAGAGCAGACTATATCCTATTTAGTCCTTGTTTCAGCTTGCCAGGAGCAATCTCGGGATTTGAAACTCAGTAGTATGATAATTAAGCACTAAAACATTCTAATTCTAATTCAACTTCCAGCTGTAATGTTTGCTGTGCAAAATGGTTATAGTTCTGTACTCTTACTTCGAATTACTTGGCATTTCATTTTCTTTCTGCCTTTCTGAAAATAAGGACAAACCTGATGATTAAGTTTGACAACTCCCCTTTCTTTGCAACAGCAAATGAAGTTTTTAGTTTCAGAAATGCTGTGTTGTCTCTTTGGACCTGAATAAAACTTTTACACTTCTAGCTATCCCCAACCATGTAGGAATTTTTTGTTTAGTTTGGTGGTTTTGGGTGGATAACTGTTTTGAAATTCCTGGATTTATCTGTGTGGGCTTTTCTTACTGCTATTGTATTGTCCTGTGAAATGCGGTTTGTTGCCATTTATTTACACAATGAACAGTTACATAGCTTTATACAATATCTTCTATACGAATATTTCAGCACATTTAGGATTAATTAATCCTTCAAAGCATAGTATGTATTATTATTTTAGGCATAGAAGACAGAATCACAGGGTTAGGTTTATTTAAAGTAGATATAAGGGTGTAGTGATGTCGGGTTTTCCCCTGATCTCACAACAGCAGGATTTTTTGTAAAGTTGCCGACCACTGCAAGGTAAATCCAGTCTCCTCTAAAGTCTCTGTGCATCATACATGAAACTGAAGGAATCTGAAAGCAAAAATGGGAAACTGAATTGCTGACAGCTGTGGTCAGTGATCAAATGGAGCTAAATATCAGAGGAAGACAGGATCAGAGGTGAAGGTTTGAGTCTGGCCAAACTTCTTTCTGCAGCATAGAATGTAATGGGATTCCAGATATACTGGTTGTAGCCTGTAAGTGCCGTTAATAAGTGTACTGGGAAATTCGGCACTTGAGAGGATGCTTCCTTTACATGGTTACTCATGTAAGACCACTGATTTCAGGTGAGTCATGATTTTGAGGTAACTAAGGCATTTTAAGTATTTACCCATATTGTTTCTGGAAAATATAAATTTAAAAGCTCAAAATTTAAAAAAAACCCACCTCTTTTTTCCTCTTAAAGTCTCATGATTTAAGAGGGTATTGAATCATGATTTTTGTTTTTAATGAATCAGTATAGCAGCAGTGTATTATTCTGTGATAGAATAAAATTCAAATGTTTATTGGATGGGCCTTGACTGTATGGCTGATTATTGTGTAATTATGCAGCATAACCACAGGTTCCAGAGAACTTGGATGATGAGCTTTTTCATATTCAGGATATTATTAATAATAAGCAAGATATTTCACTGCTTAAATACTTTTTTTAATGGGTTATCCATATAAAAACTGACTAGGTGGCAAATAAATAAATAAATAAATAAATAAACAAACCTCTGTGTTATTAAGCTTCTACTATTGCTGCCAGACTGGTGTCAAACATAAACTGTTCTTTGAACTAGCTCTATCTGGAAGCAGATATAAAGTGCATGGACTAAAATCATAGCTAATTGCAATAGTTTTATCTCTTTACATACAGGAGTCACACACAGGCAGACAGCTCTAGAATGGATAATGAGGTGGCAGTACTTAATTTTACTTGGCAGATCAGTTTAGCCCTCTCTTCCAAAAATACAAACATGTTATATAGTTCCTTATAGGTTACAGCTTCACTAATCTTGGAATACTTCACTGTGCCATAAACTACCAACTAAGAACCATGTAGAGCCCAAATTAATATGCCACATCTACAGGAGCAGCATGCAGGTGGGACTAGGCTTTCCCTCTGTTTCTTTGAGCAACCCGATGCAGCACCCCACAGACCTCCTTTCTAGGCTGGTAAAGTTCCTATGCTCTGGTTCCCTTTTAGCTTCCTCACCTCTCCCTTTGTTGCCTGGGAGAAGACAAATTCTGCTTCAGGTACCCATCTGTAAATTGGGGAAAACAGTGTGTTTCTGATGCTGAGAAGTAATACGAAGATAAATACACCAGTGCTGGAAGGAAGCCAACAGGTAAAACCACAATGAACCTAAGTAAGCCTGACCTAAATCAAATGAATAACATTGGTGCTACGTTGGTGCAGAAACTTAACAGCTGTGGCTTTACCAGTAAAGATTCATGTCGGGGTATTTCCCAATGAACACAACCCAGCAGTGACACCAGTTGCTGTGCAAGTCTTGTCAAAGGGAAAAATGTCAGCCCTGTAAAGAGAAGGATCCCATGTGAGGTCCAGGACATGCCTTACTCCCCCACCATTGTACAACAGACACTTGCCCCTGCAGCTGTCTGGTCCCTTTACACAACTAGCAAGTGTCCTGTAGGGAATCTGCCAAGGTATGATGTGGTGTAACAGAGCAATGCAGGCTAGGGACCAGAGAAATCGTGCACAGCTGAAGGGTTATTTTGGGGGAAGTGTGAAGCAACAAGGGTGTGCACTCTTGACTTGTCCTGTGCAGATTAGGAATAGGATACTGAGACATCTTTAAAAAAAGAGGAAAAGAAGGAAAAGTAGTGTGGGAATCATCTGTCCCAACTTGCAGCTTAAAATTCCTACATCGAAGTCTGAGATATTGACTCCATGAGCAGTCAATTGGAAAAAAATCAGACACCTTCAGAGTGCAGTTCCTCTCATTCTAACAAAGATGCTTAAAATGGATCAGATGACACATCAACTGGATTTGTCTCCACTGACTAGAAAGGTATTATAAGATGACAAATTCAGAGTAACCTGTTTGAACCCTGTTCTTGAAAATGTCTTTATTTTTATTGCTCTGATTAGGGACAGTGACACCCAGGATCAGTACAGGGTCTGGGCTAAGAAGCAGTACTGAGCTGCAATTTGACTCTCCTTTGAGTTTATCTTTTCCTCTTGCAGCAGCCCAGCACACAACAGAGGACCTGTTCTTCAAGCATCATATTTACAAGGCCCACAGATCTATTCTCATGTTGCATCAGTATTTACAAGGACAAATTACCTCTTTTTTTTCCTTCCTTTTGAAGACATTTGGCAAGCTCCATACTCTTTTGAAATCAAACCAACAAGCTGCTGCATTATGCTAAAAAGCTCTCCCTAAAGCCTATGGATCTCCAATATGAAGGTGGGAAAATAGACCCCATAGATCAATTCACTACAGATCTTAGAAGAAATCTGATGCAGTTGTGATAGGAATCAATAACCTGGAGATCAATACTTTTTTGTGTGTTCCTGTCTCTTAAAAAGCTGAGCTAGGAATTTACTAATGACAAGTCAAATTGTTGGCTGGGCAAATGTGTTCTTGGAGGATTAAAATACTTTGCAATTCCTGCCAGGCCTGTAATAGCTGACAGCATAACTTCATTAGTATAATATATTTCTGAGGCAAGAATAATTTGTCCAACTACACTTAAAGTGTTTGGATGAAATAATCTGCCTTGTTTTAGGCTGCTGTCAGAAAGCACATCTCAGGCCCAACCTTCAGTCTCAGCAACACCTGAGCAGCGAGGATGGGCACTGCTCCTCTGCTCCTGCAGCTGCCTTGGCTCAGAGGGGTGCAAGAGCCCTGTGTCCTTGGCTGGCTGGCGAGGAGAGAAAGTGGAAGATCAGATATCTGTGCTTCTGTTTTCCACTCCAGACATCTGCAGCAAAGCACCAAGTCTGAAAACATACTGTGTTGTGCTCGTTACTGCCTTGGCTAATGTTTCTTAATTTGTATTAATACCTCTCCAGTGGCTGGTGGTTTTGGGTGTATTCACAAATGTGCTAAGCTGGACAAGTAATGGGAATTCTTAACAATCTAAATCAACCAAAGGCTTGACAGAGGTAGAAAAAATATCTAATCGAAACTAGAAAAAAACCACTTTATAATAGAAAACCAAGCTCAATTTCTTGGCTCTGCTTTGATGCCTGAGTAATCCTGGACTGGGCCTGACCCTGGTTCCCCTCACAGGAGCCCAATCTCCAACTCCACTTGCAGGCAGATGTCATGTCCCAGCCATGGCTGTCCACATCTCCAGGGAGGTTCTTGATGCCTGGTTCCCCCCCCCGACCACTCCAGTTTGTGCTGCTCCTGGCTGGGACAGTAAGATGGTCCCTGCCAGCCCTGCCCTGCCTGCCCAGGGATCCCCTGCAGTTCCCAGCCCTCAGTATCAGGGGTCACTGGCTGTTGCCCATCCCGTCAAATTTGCACTCACTGATAGTGCTGACATAAATAACAATTCGCTGACTGCAGGAGTGATTTACTTTAAGCACTTTAGCACCTGCTGTTGCTCCTTACGGGATTATCATGCCCCAGATTGTTACTAGCAGCCCAGGGTTTACAGCTTTAGCATGTGTGTACAAGTTACCTTACAGGGGTGGGTTCATGTCCTCCCCACGACCCTGCTTCATGTTAAGATCTCACATGTTACTGGAAGCCACACATTTTAGACATGTGATGATTGGAAAAAAAAATCAGCAATTATACCAACATGCATGCTTTTAATGGTATATATCAGCATTTGACAGTATCTCATTGTTCAGAATAGCAGAGCATTCTTCATTGTTGGCTTATTTTGTCACCATGTGGATGTCATTGGAATTAGTCTTTCCTGAAAAGGCTAAGAAGGATATAGAGGTGGAAGAGTTATGAACTTGTGCTAAAACCTCTGCAGAGATTTGGCATTTCACACTGTGCCCCTGGGCTGGCATTCAGTGCGAGGAGCTATAGTAGTTTTCAGGGTGGATATTCCAAAAACCTTGGCAAAAATAGCTGTCTCACTCCTCTACTTAATTGCTTTAATTGCTCATTCTTCTGTTCTCTGCAGTTTGCAGCACTTCCTTTCTCACCGTAGCATTTCACAGCACTGCAAACTTAGTCCTTCATCTCATTTTATTAAAGTTGGTCATGTGCAAGTCTGAGCCATAATAGAGTTCAATCATTATTTTCTAGTCTGGTAATTTCCCAACACCATCTGTTTCCTAGTGCCAGTGCCAGCTACAGTGGTGCCTGCTATGCCCTTTTTGAACTGTCTGTCCTCTCTTCTCTCACCATCAAAACTTTCACTGGAAATTACTTGAATTGCATGGCTTAGTACGGCTTTGTGGACTACTTCTCTGGTCTCAGAGAACTATCATTTAGGAGAAGTGCCCATGGCATTACCAAGTAGGAAAAATGGAAGATTCTTCTGTGCCCCAAGTTACGAAAGACAGAAAAAAGAACATGCTAACACTACAGCGGACAAACAGCACCCTGCCGCCTTCCCGACAATGTTGTGATGATGTACAACAAAAAACCCCACACAAATACCAAAAAAACCCCAACCCAAAACAACCCCCCTAAAATCTAAATGATAGGTTTATACAATGAAAGGTAGAACTGGTACATACAAGTTTTGAGTTGTTTTGTGGAAAAGTTCAGCATGAATATAAAAACATTGTAATATCAAACTTATAAACTTCAAATTTAAATAAGCATTGATACAAAGCAGGGGAAGAGGAGGAAGGCCCTATAAAGGCCTTTGAATGGTTTACTTAAGAAATACCTTCGAGGGACTATTTTAAATCTAAAACTGTGCTCAGAAGCAAGGAAGATACTTCTGCTACAGAACAAAAGAGATTTGCTGAGGACATAATTTATTTACTTGTAAAGTTTAACAAGTTTAATGGACTGGTAGAATTCTCATATAAAGAAAAAAAGAGAGAGAAGATGTTTTAAAGTAAACCGGCATGCTTTTGGCATTCTTCTGAGCTGGAGTGTAAGCATAGCTGCGTTACTTGCCCCACGTATCTGTGCAAAGACTGTCTAACAGCATCCATTAGATTTCTGGACCCTTAAAAAGTGGGTCCAGATAATACAGAATGGGGTGTTAAGGTTTACGTTAAGGAAGATTTTTAAAGGAATTTATGGAGTAGATTCAAAGAGGGCCCAAACTATATAGGGCTTGAAAGTTAGGTTCCGAAAGGGGAATCTGCTGATGACAGTCTCTGTAGGTTGCATTGGAAAGGTTAAAAATCGTAGGATGAGATTTGCAGCACTCGGATGCTGAAGAGGGAGAAGCCTAAGCCAGCCAGCCAGTAGTCCAGTCATCAGTATGATGACCAGGAATGGTGGAGAGCTCCTATCAACTCTGCTTTATCTTATCCAACCCAAGTGGGAAGAGCTTCCATTTCAGTTATTGGCCATTTCATGATGAAATGTAGCTTAACCAGAAAATTCTGCACTGTACTCCACTTCAGAACCCACAAATGTCTTTGGGACAGTTCAACCTTTAGATGTTTTCATGTTAACAGAGTTTTCTACAGTGTAGAAATAAATGCATCACTGATGTCATTGCACATACATTGCAATAGACATGTTTTCCACAGTCATCCAGAATTCTTTGGTGTTTGACAAACAGAAAATGCTCTGCTGGAATGATTACATAAAACAGGTTGTTAGTTGCCTTTTTTTTTTAAATACCGCTTCATATTTTGAAATTTACTTGTACAAGAAGACTGAGAGTAGTCATAATCAAGTGAAAGGAAAAGGTCTCTTTAATAAGGAATGCTGACGAGGTTTTGTGTAACCTTTTCACCCAATCAAATCAACAGGCAAATCAACATTTCTAATATGTACATCTCTGGGATAGATGCTCTTACCAGCTTAGCTATCTCACTCAGTTGTTGCCCAAGAATCACTGTTTTAGATATAACAGGGCAGTCTCCCTCTTCTACTTTTTCACTAACCTTAAACACAACTGATATTTAAGAGCCTGAAATTGTGATTTTGACAATTTTAACCCGGTGGTGGCATCAAAAGTCTTCTGTCTGTGAGCTGGTTAGTCAGGCTGGTGAATCTCAGGAAGGATAAGTTCAGGTTTCTTCAGCGTGTGCAGAAATACCAGAAGATTTTCTCTCCAAGTATGACATTGTTATCAAATAAGCCTTTTCTATTTGTACATTTCTTGTCATGTGTTTTTAAACCAAGTCTGTGGTGAAAGCATTAGAGGTGCTAACATCTAAAGTTACTTTGAGGCATCTGGCTCTTAACTGGGTAGTGGAAACACAAACCTGAGAAATGCAGGAAGTTTTCAAGAAAAACTGCTTGAATTTCCTGGTGGAAAAGGAAGGAAATCAAAGTCAGTCTAGACAACATGTGCCATGTCTAACTTTGCAGCTTCTCTGGAATAAAGATACTATTTCCTACAGGAAAAAAATAGAAATCAAATGTTGATGCTTATTGTTCTAAAATATGTATTTGATTTGCAATTAAAAAAATGGAAACAAATATGTGGGAAGTATTTCATACCAAAGATTTTTAAAAACTTTTAATGACTCATATTTATGAGTCTTGGTTTTGTCTTTGAATTTTCAGGTAGAAGGCATCATTTCAGCTGCTGAAAACAGTGTTTTCAACATGGAAGAATCCAGGTATTGTTTTCTGGGATTAACAATTGCCATCACCATTACCTGTGCAATCTTGCTCAGCTGGGAGTGCATGTACAGCATATCTGCCCACTTGGAGAAGATTTGCATTCCATGAGAACTCTTGAAGCTAATGTATGACAAACCACAAAAATCTGCAATACCTGTAATTTTCTACTCGGGTGACAGTTGTGTAACTGAAAGAGGATTTTCTTGTGTTTGTAATAGGAGGGTTTTCTTTCTTTTTGCTGTATTGTACCTTTAACTATCAGTACCATCTTCAGGCTGGTGGGTGGAAATTGTAGGCAAGCCATACAGCTCTGTGGGCAACATCCCATTCATCTGAGCTGAGCTCTTGGGAAAACATTTTTGAAAGGAAAAGTGATTGAGCTAAGAGTAGATGATTACTTTTAAATTTGCTTTCTAAGGGCCATTAAGTAATCAAATTAGCCCCTTTGACTGGGAGGAAAGCTCAGTAAACCAATGTAGTGTTGAGTCAGTATGTGTACTAGTGAACACAGGGGAGGGAGCTTTGCGTGTTTGGGTGGAAGGTTCCCAGTGATGGCCATGATCCATTCTCTTCAGCATAAAGCACTTCATCAGGCGAATATTGAATAGCCCTTACTTTAGCCTGCAGTACCTCCTGAGGTCATCCTGCAGGTCGTGACCCAGCCTAGATGTCCAGAATTCAAATGTGAGCCAGCGTGTTGTGCTGGCAAGGCACTTATCTTTAAGGCTTCATTTTACTTAGATGATTCTGAATATGGAATGATGTTATAATTAGGACACTTGGCTGGGCTGTAGGAGATGATGATGATACAGTGACTCAATTTCTCACTTGCCTGTGGGATGACAACTGTTTCCTGTGGGCGTTGTAAGCACTATAATTCTGACATGTTCTAGAGGTGTTTCCAGCTCAACATGACAGGCATTACCGGTTAAATCCTGCAAATGAGTCCGTGACTTCTAACTCAGAAGAAACAAGAAAATTGAATGAATGGTAGAAATTGTGCATGCTTATATTTTTATACACCAAAAAATGCAACTATTTGGGTTTATTGGCTGGCCACCTAGCAAGATGTAATACCCAGGTTTCTACAGTGACTAGTTTCCTGCAGTCTGCTCAAGCCATGGACTGCTTCTGCAGCACAGCAGAGCCCTGATCCTGATTCTGTGTGACAGCCACTTACACCAGTCTAGACTAAGTGTGAAAAATCATGGCAAGTTTATCATGTTTTTCATTCTCCCTTCCTGAAGGCTAAATGTTTTCTCTGTAGGCAGAAGGACCCTCCAATGGGTAAAGCAGAGCAGTCCACATTTGCAGGCAAAAGTACAGCCACCAGTAGAAATCAATACTCTCTTCTGCAGAATGCTATGGGCATTATTTTGAATTAATATTTTGAATTATTTTGAATTAATCTGTCATGTTCTGCTGCAGAAGCTGATGCAGGAAGGTGTCCTTTATTCTTCCTTTCCTTACTGGCACAAGAACCAGACAAAATCTGCTATTTTGTCCTAGCTGAGAACAGTACAGAACATCTATTATAACTGAATCATTGCCAAACACCCTTGGGTTGCAGAGATGAGCCTGAATGAAACTGTCGACTATACTGGGCATATTTTTAGTTCCCTCCTCATCTCTGGCTCCCCTGCTCTGCCTTTGTCCACAGCTTTTCAAGGAAAAGAGTAGGATATTTGGTTCACATTTTGGATTTCATCCAGGTAGATGTAGCAATTAAAACCTCTTCTTATTGTCCAAACTGAGACAAACACACACAAAAAATAATACAGAGAACATTTGTATGTTAAAACTAATTGGGAGCAAATGGAAAGGGGTAATAATAATAATAATAATAATAATAATAATAATAATAATAATAATATGTAAAGTGACTTCACTCTGTAAGTGGTTCTTCACTTGAATAACTTTTAAAGTAAGAGTTTTTGTCTTATAACTTAGCTGTAGCTGATTTCAGTTTAAATTCTGGAGGCTTCTCAATCTGAGCAAGAGATCCACCCACAAGAAACAGCTTGCAGACTCAAACCTTTAGCTGGTAGAGTTGGGTGACTTATGTTGATCAGCCTGCCAGTATATACTCTCCCTACTCTCTTCTTAAAATAACAGTAGGTAGTTGAAAATTTGTTTTCATGGGATTGAGGAGGTGAGAGGAATAATAAAATGAATTCATAAGCCTGGCTGTCCATCATGAAATATATCTCTTGATTCTTATGTGTATTAGCCATTCACATATGGTATATGGCTGCAGAGTTCACAGTAATGTCATTCAAGGGGATTTTGACATTTAAAGGTCAAGTAGCACCACATTCATTGAGAGAGTGCAACCCAAAAAAAAAAAAAGTGAAAATGAGTCTCAGAAAGAAAAATTAAGGTAATGATGGTATGATAGCTTGCCATTTTGCTTGCAAGTTGTTTTGAAGATCAGTAGGTAAAGTGAATCTGCCTTGTATGGGAAGCTGTGGTTTGAGTGTGTTTCAAAATGGCTTTTGTGGTCCCTTTGCTGGCTCGTGCTTTCTTCTTCCCAAAATCCCCCATGGCCAGTTCTTATCTCTGTCTCAGGAATGTCCTGAGAAGATATCAAGAAGTCTTCTCATTGGACCTTTTAACCCCTTCCTGCGATTGGGTGTCCTGTAAGCCCCCTGACCCCGTAATTGGTCACTCTGTGAATCCTCCAAGACCTATATATGTAACCGCCTCATCAATAGACTCGCTCTCTCGCCTCCTCTCCACTGTCTCTCCGGCTGCCATGGGACCGTGTGGGTGGGGGGAGGGGTGAGCACCTAACCCCTCCATGCATCCAGGACCCTGAAGAAACCCCTGGAGCTGGAGTAACCCCTTCCCTATCCACCTCAAGCCGTCGGAAAGGGTTCCTCAGATGGAAATGGAACTAGGACTGGTGCTGCCCCACATCATGAGAGAGTCAGTAGGTAAAGTTTTTCTTTCCTTTGACGATGAAATATAGTTCTAAAAAGGAATATATAATGGTAAGCCTCTGGCATAAAAACAGTTACAGCACCTATCTGCTAGAGATCAAATAGGCAAGGCACTTTGAAAAGCAGAGAAAACAACAAAAGAATTACATGACACAGGCTCTGCTTTCTGCCTTCTGCTTCCTTCTTCAAAGAGCTGGCAACTGAACTAACCTTGTCTATGGTCCATGCTTTCCTTTGTCTCTTTGCTTCTCTTTTTTTCTTTGAATTTTTTTTATCAGACAAAAACCTGGTAGTTCTAGGAGAATGTAGTTATTAAGAAAGAAGAACCAACTGAGTTGGTAAAGGGCCTCTTATTCAGTTTAAAACTCACTGTCGTGCTTGCAGAGGCCCCTGGATATGTGCACAGTACTGTTATTTGCACAACCTAAGGGAAATTAAACATTTTTTTAAACTCTTGTTGTCACAGCACTTTTATAATAGCCATAGCCAGAGCAAAAACCTTGAGGAAAAAATGTAAACATTTTTATAAATTTGTTCTGTTGCGTAAGAACTGAAAGGTGAAACCAACCTTTCCCCCGTTCCAGAACAAAAATAGACCAAGAGCACAAAGAGGAGATTAAATTCTCAGCTTTTCTTGAAGTCCTTCTGCGATTAACACAGAAGTGTGGTTTCTCAGTGGGATGCTCTCCACATCTGTAAGTCACTATTTGTTGTCTACTTTTCCACACCATCTAGTTCACCTGAGAATCTGCCTTTGATGTGTGTTGTTAAAATGAGTCTTTAAGCCAGATTTTTAAGAGGCTGACATTTAGCTAGATGGGAAGAAAAACCCGCATGACTGTAATGATAGCACACACTCTTTCTTCTCCATCCTTCCAACTTTTGGAAGGATGAAAGCAGAGGCCTGTCTTCTTTCAAGGCATTTTCAAACTTCCAGTAATGAGTTAGCAGGAAATTATTGTCAGAAACAAAACACCATAACTGCCACTGCAGAGTTCCCTGCAGAACTGCAATGCACATCATCAACATGGCTGTTTTGAAACTACCACAAGTAGTTTGAAACTAGCTGCCTGTTGTCAGGGAAAAGAGGCAGCGCACCTTAAATCACTTCCAATATGCAAGATTTCTAGAAAAAAACCCCAAGACAATGAAAGGTCTCCTACTGGTAGATTATTATTTGTCACTGCAATATAGAACACAGAAAATGAAAGTTAAAGTGCTTTCAAACTCATAATTGATTTGACTGTTCTTTTTACAAAGTTTCTAAATTATGGTTTTACAATCTCATTATTTAATAATGAAAAGAGTAAAGAGCAAACACTACAGATGAATGTTTGTAAAAGACATAGAAGACTAGTCAATATATTTAAGTTGACGTAACCAGAAAAATTTACCTGGATCAAGCTGAGTAGGGAGAAAAGCAGTAAAATATATGGAAGTAAATTAAAAGAGGAGCAACAAGGAATTCTTCTAGACAGTAGATGTTTATTTTTTTTAAACAGTGGACTCACATTACTTTCTGATGCATCTCCCTAATTTGAAGACTTATGCCTGCATGAATTGAAGAAAATATTAATAATAACTTGTTAATCCAGATGTTGTGATGTACAACTTCTATGAACATTAGTTTTCAAGGAATGCAACAGTTTTGTCTCTGGGCTCCTCCACTGTGGTACAAAGTCAGGGCACATGAAGTGAAATGAGATTGTGTTCCTTGGGAAGAGCTTGAACTGCTTTCCCCCTACCAAGAAGAAGACAAGATGGTGAGCATTGTTGTTAATGCATTAAGCAACTACCGCAACACAGTTTGCTTTCAAGGGGAATATAAACTCTTCTGATTATTTTCACTAGAAAACAAATGAAGTATTACTATGATCAGCTGTTTGATCTCCTACAGTAAATATTCTTCAGGTACTATCTGGTTATATAAGGTATATCCAAAATAGGGTTTCTCAGGCACTTATATGTTACAGTATTTTACACCCTGCCTAAAAATATTTTCCTATGCTTAACTGAATTTTCCCCTCATCTTTACACTGCAAAAACACTTCAAAGCAATGAAAGGACTCATAAGAGGCATCTGATGCCTGGACTTCCATCTCCAGCATCCTGTGTCATGTCACAGAGATATTCCTGACAGATGTGGGTCCTTCAGGATCTGTATCTCAATCATTCTTCTTCACTGCTGACTGTCAATACAGTAGGTCCATGAAACATGCACAAGAAGACAGGCTGAGAGAGTTGGAGTGTTCAGACTGGAGAAGAAAAGGCTCTGGGGAGACCTCATAGCACCTTCCAGTACATTAAGGGGGCCTCCAAGAGAATTGGAAAGGGACTTTTCACCAGGGCGTAAAGTGATAGGACAAGAGATAATGCTTTTAAACTGACAGAGGGTAGATTTAGTTTAGATATTAGGAAGAAATTTTTTACTGTGAGGGTGGTGCGGCACTGGAACAGGTTGCCCAGAGAAGCTGTGGATGCCCCATCCCCAGAGGTCTTCAAGGCCAAATTGGATGGGGCTTTGATCAACCTGGTCTAGTGGAAGGTATCCCTGCCTGTGGCAGAGGGGTTGGAACTAGGTGATCTTTTAGGTTCCTTCCAACTCAAACCATTCTAGGATTCTATGATTCTATGGTCTTGGAAAGTGTATAACCTGTACCTTGTCAGGAATAATTTTTCTTGATTTTGTAATAGCCTGGGTCATTGGTCTTCTGAGTGCTGTTTCTGTAGCTATGTGTCATTATAAAGGCACCAAGTATATGTTGGTCTGTCATAGATGCTGTCTGAGATTAAATCCCTTGGCACCTTGATGTGAGTTAACTGGAAGTATTCCCACAAGCAGTTCTGACAGTTTTATATTTATGTTGTGCAGTGCTTTGCTCTCCAAAAACCAGGGCCAGACTTCTGTCTCAGGATTATGTATCACCTTCTCTAATGAGCTGGAAAACACACCAGAATACATTGCTTGGAAATTTAGTAGAAATGACCACACAACAGCTACTGAGGGAGTTTTTTCACTCATCACAGCTGCCAAAGGAGCTTTGTGCCAACAGGAGAGGCAACATGAGACTGCAGCAAGTCATTAGCAATACCCTAGTCAAAGAAATAGTTTGCACTGCTACTTCAAGAGTCTCAAACCAGATTTGACTTAAGTGACCTTTAGATTTCCTTTCACAAACAAGCAGAAATAATCAAATTAGAGATACTTTGAGCACTGGTCTGGGCTTTCAGTTTTTCTGAGGATCCTGCTGAAGACCTTTACTGGGCTGATTTATAGATAGTGTGTTACTGTAATTTTTTTTTTTTTACACAGGTACCCATCTTCCCTTTCCCATCAGCTCAGCCAGCCAGGCTGCAGCTGAGCTCCATGAGAATACCAAAAGAAGAGTAAAGCAGTTGCAGTTAAAAAGACCATAAGTTACTCCTTTCTGTGGTGGTGGGTGAGTACAGCTTGCATTGATCCAGTTCTTCATGCTAGAATCCCTCTTTTCTTAATGATTGCCTTAACTTCAGCCCTCACCCCTGTCCTTCACAGGTAACTTTTAAAGCATGTAGAAGTACAAAGCAGAACTTTCTCATTTCCCCATATTTGCAAGCTGAACTTTGCTAACACAGGTTTTCATGAGTGAAAGTACTCTGTAAGTGCAGGAGGATAGAGTTGTCAGGAATATGATAAAATATGACTGGTCAGGATTAATTTTTAATTTTTTTTTCTTTTAGATTGTAAACAGGGGTGCACCATACTCATTGGGGCTAGGGGGCAAACAATGCTTGGTTCAGAATATGGCAGGCCACAGGAATGGACTCATACATCTCAAGAGTTCTTAGGAGAAGGTGGGATGATTTTCTGCATCGGTTAGACCACCTCCAATCATCAGAGGTTGTGCTTTGCTATGGTATGCATGGGATGGACTACAGCCGTACTTTCTAGTGTAGTGTATAGTTTGCTCTGGATTTTTTGACAACAACAAATCAGTAAAAGTGAAATGACAAACAAAAGCTAACAAAAACAAGCAGCCTCTGTCCTGAGACTTGACCTAGGCACAAAAAAGTAAGCATTAGTAAGAGGTTACAAGATCACTTAATTCTGCCTCTTCTGGTGCTGCTAACAGTTCTTGTCAATTGAAAATGCCTCAGCAGTGTCTCTTAAGGACCTTCCTCATCCCTTTGTTTTCCTCAAGGAACTTATGTCTCACTAACATTTAAAGAGTTTTATATCTTTGCCCAGCTAGTGTTTTGAAGCCCTGTAGAACAGTTTAAAATATGCATCTGTATAGAGCGTGTATCCGGGTAAAACAAATTCTGCAATTTGCAAAATTAAATTCCCAACACGTTATCATATAAATGTGTTATGTTAAATGTCTGGTTATTTGGGCAGGGTGAAACATGATTTTTTTTAAACTCAATTTATATATGGCATTACTCACATAAATATAAGCTGAGTGTCAGATTTAAAAATTTATTGAATTCTCATTAAAGTAATAGTTACTGTGTGCCTAAGTTAATCTTCACTGTTAATTACTATCCAGGTACCTTTTTCTTGCAGTTGAAGTTTATCTAAGTTAAGTAGCTCAGGACTTGCGTCTTGACATCTTTTAATATACTGAGTGAGAATCAAGTGTGTGGGTTTCCATCACCTTGATTAGCCTTGCCATCAGCAGGAGAAACTGTGATGCAAGTAATCACAGCAAAAATAAGATCATCTGCTTTTTATGTATTTCAGGCAGGGCACTGTCAGTTTGCAGAGGAGTAAAATTCATGCCAATAAGAAGATTAAAGCCTGTTTAGACTACCATCATTTGTGATCCATGGAGAACTTGAAAGCAATATATTTTGCCAGTAATACCTGCATAATTGTGAAATACTAGTAACTTGTTTTCCTGAAATGATTGTAGCTGCCCATGTCTACAAGCTTTAAATAAAGCTAAGTATCACAAAGGAGAACAGATACCAGTCTCATAAGTAAAAATGTCTGCTTTCAGTATGAAAATGTCTGATCTACGAAGCTTGAAAAAATAATCGAGATTATTGATTCAGCCCTACCTTTCCTCCTAAAATGAAATCTTTACACAGTTGCTCTGTCAAAGCAAAATGGTGGGTCTAAAGATAAACTAAAGAATTATATTTGAGTTACTGACTTTCTGTTAGCTAAAAATAGTTGTCTCACGTAGGGCACTGAGGGTTATTTATTAGAATCACCAGATTCATTCAGACGTTACCCAGCAGTACGTGGAACGAAGCCTTGCAGGTTTACAATGCTTCCAAGAAACACAGAATCTTAGAATGAAACAACCTTTTAGGATGGATATGATCACTCAACCCAGCACTGCCAAGTCCACCACTGAACCATGTCCCTCAGTGCCTCATCTACACGTCTTTTAAATACCTGTAGGAATGATGGCTCAACCACTTCCCTGGGCAGCCTGTTCCAGTGCTTGACAAGCCTTTCATTGGAGAAATTTTTTCATCTGAAGGAAAATCTCTTTTCATTGCTTTTATTTTTAACTTCTTTTTTTTAATCTATAAAAAATTCAATTAATTCAGAGTTGAGTATAATTTGATTTATGGACCTCAGAATCCACAAAAACTAAGAAAAAAACCCAAATTCAAACTTGAACCCCTGGAATAGAAAAACTCCAGGCACCAACACAGGCTGGGAGCCATCAGCTGAAAAGCAGCTTTGGAGAGAAGGACCTGGTGGCTCTAGTGGACGACAAGATGACCAAAAGTCAACAGTGCACCCCTGAGTCAAAGAAGGTCATCAGCCTTCATATCCATGTAAGTGATTCTTCACATGAATTTGGCACTTTTGAGTCCATATCTAGAGTATTTGTCCAGTTTTGGACTCCCCAGTACAAGACGAACATATACATACTAGACTGAGAGAAAAAGAGGAATCCTGCAGGATGAAATTAATCTCACTTTCACTATCCTTAATGTCCATGTGGAATTCAGGGGCCCACCGTGTTTTTATATGAAGCTTTCCTAGTTCTCTTTAAGGAGAGCTGTTACGGTTTGAACTTTCTAAAGGAAACCTAGCGGTTTACCCAGTTTCATAGAATCATCATTCCTTCTAAGTTTCCTTCTAAGCGGCCCACAGGGACCATCAAAGTCCAACTCATAATCCTGCACAGGGCAGCCCCAAGAACCACTCCTGATGTGATTCTCATGTGCCTGAGAGCATTGTCCAAATGCTTCTTGAACTCTGGCAGGCTCAGTTCATCTTGAAGAACTAGTCTTACTAGAAATTACATTCACCATCAATGTGCCAGGTCATATGGAAGTTCAGAATTTCTTGTCTCTGTCACTGTTTTGTGTCCTTCACTGTGGACAATGGCAATCTGTTTGCTGTTGGAGTCCTCCTGAAGTTCTAACAGCTGTTGTCCTGTTCCTTCGATTAAGTTCTGTGCTGGATGTAGCTCTGTCATCCAGTCAACTTCTTTAAATCAGAATAGTAACATTTATTTACAAACACATGTGATTACAGTGAAGGCAGACTATCTAGGCTTTTTTTTCCCTCTTCCTTTCAATCCTGAAGACTTCCACACACCAGTTACGTGTGCGAAGACTGACATTTCCATAATCTAATCAGAATATGCATAAGAACACTCAGAGGACTTTCTTCCCTTTACAAAAGTTTAAGTGACACAATCACATTGGGGTGTTTTATTCTAGGAAACAGAAAAGAATACCTGAAAAAGTAGCTTATTGCTCATATTCTGAAATATTATAATAATTGCTTTCTATTTGAAAGTAATCAAGATGAATTTGTGCAGTTGTTGTGTGAAGTCAGTTGTTAGTTATTTGTTTTCTTCCTTATGCAGTTATTCTTTCTTCATAATTAAAATTCCCATCCAAAAAGAAGTCTGCATTCCAGCTGAGTCTGAGTCTCCTAGAGGGAAACAGTTTTTTTGTTATTGCTCATTTTTAGTCATCCCCTGCTGATATCCTGTCGTCCAGTCAAAACAGAATGAATTTGCAAAAGGCTTTCAGCAGTAAAAAAGTCTCTGAAGCTTTGCTGTAAAATAATACGTACAATGTATTGGAAAACAGTTGAGCCAGCAGTGGTGGAATATAAAATCGTAGTAACAACCACTAACCAGTTTGACACACTGATTTCACTATTGATTTGAAACAATTTCACATAGTTCTTGTGCATTATCAAAATGGGAATTGAATGTAATAAAGACACTAGAACAATTAACTTATAAAAATGTGTGAGTGAAGCAAATAATCACATAGAAGTTTTAAATGACTCAAATATTTGATCAAATTTCATCTTACAATGGTGAAAGCCTTGTCTGTTTTGTCTGAGAATATTGTGACATGCCTAAGAGCAATCAGGTTTCTAAAATAACTTAGAATCCAAATGAAGAATTTAAAAAAAACCAAAACATTTCCTAATTAGTTTGACTCACTTGATTGCCTGTGGACTATCAGTGCTGATGTGAGGAATTGGCAGATTCATGCGCAGTTGGAGACAGATTCTTCTAGAAGTCACCAAAATGGAATCTGAAGTCTACAAATACACAGAGTGTTATCACTACTGAATCCTGTGAAAATCATCACATAGGTCAGAAGAGCACAGAAGACAATCTAGATTCTGGCTCAAACACAGGATGGAAGGTTAATCTGAACATTATCTGTATTTTAAAATCAGTTTAATAAAATTCTTGAACACAGTTGAGTGGACACACTTTTCCTTTCTTTTGGTGTATAAGTGAGGCAATATGGTGACACCAGTCAGAAACGTGGGAGTCACTTATGTACAGCATGCTTGTGCATCTGTCATACACAGCATGCCAGCGCATGTGGATCCAATACCATTGAGCAAATCTATTCCTTGTCGCATTTTGATGGGGCTTTTTACATCTTTTATTGCTGCAATATTGCAGACCATACTCAGCAATATTGAGATTTATTTTCATGTCTTCTGCATGGAGTCCCTGAAAACAGAATTAGTAGGATATTCTCGAAGAGGTGCTTCTGAATGGTCTGGCAATCTGAGACAGCAGAAAGGACTTACCCTCTATGGTCTTATGTATTATTGTGAGACATTTTATTCAAATGAAAATTTTGTTGCCCAGTTTATTCTGTATTATTCTTCTGTCTTTCTGTCTTCATGTTTTTCAAAGCTTTTACATACTTCTCACGCCTTTTTAAAGATTCGTGTGAAGAAAATGATACATACAATCACTGTTGTGCTGAAAAATTTATTATAAAAATAAGATCTTCGTGATTTATTGCCAATTCAGACAATTAACCAGTTGCACTGAACATTAAATTTAAATTGTTTTATACAACCAAAACATTTGGAATACACAAATGCTTTCCAAATATTAATTAGTCATCCAACTATTTTTCTGTCCCTATTACACTACAAATTTGAAAGTGCATATTACAGACCCAAACATGTATAGGGTATTAGACAAAAGCAATGGGCCAAATTCAGACTGATGAAGCTCAGCCAGATTGTTGTGTATGATTCAGTAAGCTTTTACTGTCTAATACTTAAATCACGTAACAATGTTATGCTTCTCATTGTTTACGTATCTTCTTTGCAAAGGTAAAATTGTTCTTTTCTGTGTGGAACCACATTATCATAGATCTGACTTACTGCGAAACAAAGCTAAGCTCTTGTTAAGGAACGCTACAATGGAGGAATGTAAGAAATGTAGGAGTTCTGCTAATCTCAATTACAAACCTGGTATTAGTTACATGAGAATTAATATCTTGAGCCACCTAATTTATTCCACTTTTTTTCAATTCTGAATTAATCCAAAATACAGATATTTTGCTGGTCACAAGGTTAGAGGTTGAATACTATCATATACAACTTAACTCCTTATTACTCTATTTTGTTTCCGATCCATTCTTGATTTTGTGACTGCAATAACTCCTGAATGTGCTGAATAACCCAGTAAATAAATCTTTAGATACTTTTTTTCCCTATAGTGAAGATCTGACATCCAACAACCAACTCTTTAAATTATTTTTTAAGTTATTCAAGAACAGCTTCATTTATCTGAGATTTAATCTATGGAAAGCACAATTTTCAAACAGGTCTTAATAACATAGAAGATCACAAGGTGCTGTGTAATACATAATAATGTTTTGCCATGAAATCGTTTTGTGTGAATTTTTCTATAAATACTGTTTGATCTAATGGAACTTATTTTAGAACTCTACTGAAACAAATCAATTACCTCTTGAAACTTTTCCCAGTATCATCTAGCATACTAAACCCGTAAATTTTAGTTTCTAAAAGAGATAATTTTATATAGTGCTCTAGTACTTTCTGAAGATTTCCGGAGTAACTATAGGAGAACTTCCCTTTATAAAACAAATTATTTTTACTCTCTGATGGGGTCTTGTTCTGCTAAAAAAGTCAACTTGATAATAAAACTTTCCATTAGGAAATAAACTTTCAGTAACTTTGAAATGTGTGATTTAAATTTGCTCTTCATTCACAAAACCTATTTTGTAAACTATGAATTTTTAATAAGATCACAGTTCTAATATGCCAGGAAATATTTATATTTCAATGCTTCTGAGCCTGAAGATTTTTTTTTAAATTTAATTTTTTTACATAATGGTGAAACAGAGGATCAAAGAATACAGTGCTTCTGCACCTGTGGTATGCAGTTAAAAAGGCATCTTAGTACTTTTTGTTCTGTAAGCTACCCAGTAGATTGAAATATGTTGTAATCTGCTGTAATCTGCAGCTCATTTTCTCACAGATCACGGTGGTTTTTTAGTCAGTTTTCTCCTCTCATTGAGTATGTGGAGGAAAGCAAGAAATTCTTATGCCAGCAACTCCCTACACAGCTGCCTACCAAACACCGAGGCCCCTGAAGTTGACTATCTTTTCTCTTTGGCATGCAGTGCTCTCTGTGCATATCCGTAATACCCTGTGTCATTGCATGCCCAGCAGCATAGGTGAAATACTCCAGCATGGCTCATACCTGAAACATACAGAGGTCTGGAAACCTACGATGACGTTCATTTTGCCCAACTTTGCAGCCTGTTTCAAGAATTTTTGTTCCCCATATGTACTTCACAGGAAGCACAAACACATATGGAAGGGTTCAGATGCCTAAAGGACAAACAACTTTTTTCACCTCCCACCTTTTTTATGACTATCCTTCTTGGGTCTCATACAGCTCCGAATTGAGTCGAGGGTGGATCTCCCAATACCCAGCTCATACCCTTTTGTGCTCCTCACACCTACTTGTATGAATAATTAATTTTTTTTACTTCTCAAAACAGGAGACAAAACATAACCTCTTATAATTACAGAATCAGTGAAGCTGAAACCTGGAACCCATGTGCCACTTAAGTGGCTAATTCCAAATGACGAGGCTGATGTTAAAGGAAAGATGCAAACAACTGGAATCAATTTAGAGCAAGCCACTGAGTTTGATTACTTTGAAACTGTGTTTCTTGTTAGAAATCAGCCTTAGCCTGTGATAAGAGGAGATGGCAAAATAATTTTTAAATGCATTTATTTTTAATACTAGAGGGAGACTGTCATAGAGATATTGCCAACAAAAAGCATTTTATATGGCAGTAGTGGAATGAGGAAAAGTAATAAGATTCATATTGTCATTTTTCAGAGGTGACTTGGTTATATTTTTTTAGAAAGCTATTAGACTCTCTGAATGGTTAATGGAGCATTGTGTATTCATAACCTATTCTCAAGGGGTACTTCATAGCTACCACATATTTTAGTCCCTCCATTGTCTTCTGGGTCTTGGCTCCCTGATCGTCAATACTGTACGCATTAATCCAGCGGTAAGCACTACTTTAGACTAAAACATTTAGTTCCCCACAAAACAAAGTCTAGGTGCAGTTCTAGGGATAATTCAGGCTAAAAACTATTATCCAAAGATGATATTACCCTGCATAAGCTAAAATTTCTGCATTACATTCTTCCAATCCACTCTCAGTAGTTTTGCTGCCTCAAGCAGCCTTACATGTCTCACCAAAACAGGTAATACATGGTTTCTGTTTCATGCTATACAAATATTGCTCTTGATAGTTTGAAACAACATCCTCATATTTTTTTCAGACAAATTCAACAAGAATAGACAAGATATTAAAAATCAATTATTTTTCTCAGCAGCCAAGGTACCATATAGGTCTTTGAGAAGGAAGCCCAGGGCTAGTGTGGGTGCAGCCAGATTGTTTGAGCGGGGGAAGTCCCAGTGTGGACATAAGCCATCCTGCACCATGTAGGGCAGGGTCAGGGATATCCCTGTAGTGAATGCATTTAATAATGCGAGTACAGCAAGAGAAACTAAGGTTTACCAATTATTCAGGCAACTGATGGCATTTAATAATGCGATTACAGCAAGAGAAACTAAGGTTTACCAATTATTCAGGCAACTGATGGCAATCTCACAGTTGTATAAGTGGCACCAAACAAAATCAGCAGAACTTGTCCACCACTGCACCTTCCTGCACAAAATATGTGTGCTTTGTTCCCATGTGTATTTCATGGGTTTTGTACTTTGCTGAGGTATCCAAACACTTTATTGTGTATCATGCCACAAAAATCTTTTGAAAAGTCTAAATACCTGTCTTAGGCATACACTTCTGCATATACATTACTTTACTAATGCAAATAGCTTCATTGGGTTTCAGTGATTAATTATGTACTTAAGTCTTCTTTGGGTCCCAAACCATGTTGAGAGTATGAGTGAACAAAACAACTTGGTGTATAGGCCCACTCCACCATGACCTCTAAATAAAAATATCTGCAGTCCAGTGACTTCAAAGACTATTAGTCAGTCCCTTGGGTTCATAATACTTACCTATAATAAAATGGATGCTTTTTTGATCTCGGGAAACAGTGTTCAGTTAAACTATATTTTGTTATATCCATCCTCAGGATATGCCAAATGTCTACTGCCCCCGCAAACCTTGAAATTATTAAGAATTTTGCTACTGTTAGCAATATGCTGAATCAGGGTGAGATTTTCTTCAACATAAATGTGCAAATCTAAGATGAACAGCTCAACACAGCTTTTCTGCTCTGTGAACTTGGCTATCCTTTAGAGAAGCTGAGTTCATTCACGAGAGCTGTTCTTACAGTTTTGAGAGCACAATCTTTCCTTACATAATTACACTTTTTTCTTCAATCCCTAGCACTTTCTTAAAACTACTAGGCAGACACACTATTTTATGTTATTTCTAAACAAAGTAAAATTCCATGATTCCTATGGTTTAATTAAAGGAAGGGATTTAAGTAAGTACTTAGGTTTACTGATTTCTATGGGCCTTAAGTACATACTTCAGTCAGCATATAGGTAAATGTACTGCTAAATCATAATTCTGGGTTTTTTGATAATAATTGCATTATCTGTCCTCTATTAGTCAGTCTAGGTCACCCATGCTCAGCTGTTGTTTTGGATACCTTCTTCATCTCACCCCTCTAATATTTGTTGTCTGTTTGTCTTTTTAGAAATTTAGAAACTATGTCTTTGTTTACTTTTAGAAAACAAACCTTTTCATGATCCTGATTCCCCACGTAAGCAGTCCTTCTATCACTTGCTAAAGATGAAACATCAATAGCTGTAGTTACTGAGGAAGATACTTCAAATCTAAAGAGAATTGACTTGATTTTTATTTTACAATTAATGTGATCAACAGAAATACTACTTTCCAGACATCTTCAGTCTCATGATACCTTTTTGCTGCTGTGGTCAAGATAAAACATGAAACATTAGACACGAACATAAAGCATTGAACATAAAACAGATCTCCTCACCTCTCTTTCAAAACCAGTCTTTGAAAGAAAACATTCAGCAATGATCTTATAAAGATACTTCATAGAAATCTGTAATGCAATTACAGACAAACCCTCCAGTCCTTGTAATTTCATAACCAAGGACTGTAACAAAAACCCTTAGGGATGGAGGGGGAATTTTCATTTCCTACTTGGTCTTCATTTGGCCCTTTTGGGTAAAGTAAGACAATATTCAGAGCCTATCATCACTGTTTTTCATTTTATTGTGTTTTATTGCAGACCTATGTCTGCAAAGAAGGCAGCAGAGACTCTTTGAGCCTGTTGTCAAAGATTCATATGAATACTTCACTGATATATTCTATCTGGATAATACAAGTAAAAGAGGCAATTAAACAGTCTCTGAGGACCACAGAGGCACAGCAGGGTGAAAGACAAGCTTTAGGATTAAGGCTTTAGGAGGATCCAGAGTAGAAACTAAGCTGAGAAAATGCTGTCTGACATTACTTGAGGCAGACCTGGTATCATGATTCTGTACTGAGTCCTTTAACTCAGAACTGTGTCACCAAAAGGGTAAAGGGTTTGCCTTCTGCTGGTCATGACAAGACACAGCTATGTTCTCTTTGCTGATGCCTGGGCATTATGTCACTACAGGGTTTCCAGAGTACTTCGTAGGGAGAGGCAGAGATGAACGTGCAGATATACCCCTTTCTCCCATTATCACACAGTACTTATTTCCACAGGCTACTGGTCTGATTAACTAATACTAATTTCCAATTGTTAGTATAAGAGAACTGTTAATTTTGTAAATGCCTTAATACTCTATACATAACCTAATAATTGCAAGAGCCAGAACTCCCTGAATACAACATAAACTGGGACTAAGAAGAAAAAGGATATATTGTACCCAATGGCCCATTACATTCCCCCTCAGCTTTTAGGGATTATTTATATGCCATTTGTATCACAGTCACGTGCAAAGGGCCACCACTGCAATATACTGAATCATAAAACAAATGGCAGTATTTTCTTTAGCACTGTTTAGATGGTAAGCATATGTTTGCAAGTATTGCACAAATCACACCATGGAAAACATTTTCAAATGAAAGTCCTGAGAAACCAATGGGCTGTACCTCTCAAACAGCACCTATATTATATATGGTATAGGTTTAACCCTGGGTCTTTGAGAGGTAGATTTGTGATTGCTTGGGATAAACTACATTTCCTTTAAGGATGCTGTATCATGTTTCAATTTAAAACCAAACCAAACCAAAACCCCCCAAACAAGGCAATTTGCTTTCCTTTGAATTTTAGCTCATTCTTGTATCCAAGAGGAAAAAAAAAAGGATATATAAGAAACTTATAAGAAAAAGGATGGAGAGGCTAGGATATTCAACATAAGAGGATCTGTACAAACACTAAGCAGTTAACCTCCCCTGTCTTATTTTACATTGTGTCTGATGTGTGTACATGGGCGTACATATCTATCCTTTTCTTTTCCTGTTTCTCTCTCATTATCACTGATTGTCCCCAAAGTATATCTTCTTCTATCAGGCTTGCAGGCAGTACCTTGTCTTTCATCTTTATATAACCATTCTCCCCCTCAGTTTGCAACACAGCAGCCTGTTTTTTCCTCTCAGCTCCCACATGGCAATCACCCCCTCTTTGCTATATGGCTATGCAGTCCCTCAGTTCTCAGCACATACCCATGTCTAACTTTTCATAAATTCAGGAATATACCTGTTCAGCTTTTGTTCTGCTGGATTCTACTTGTGGGAAAATGTGCTGGGAGTCCTTATGTGCCCAAGGGAGAGATTTTAAGTAATACTATCTTATAACAAAAAATCATATACATAATTTGTTTAGGGTATCATCTCATAAACTTGCTTTTCTTAAGTTTGGAAGATACACTGCACTTTGTTGTTTCAAGACGGCACATGTGAAATACAAATGGGACTGACCCAACATGGGTCGTAATTAGTGCTCTTTAAAACGTATAATCACAATTTTCATTTTACCTTGAAGATAGATGTGAGAGCATATGATAGCAGATATACATAAGAGCACACATTCCTACTGATTAAATCAGTGTCTTTTTACACATATAATATCATCAGACACAGTCAGAATACTATAACCTGCAGCATACATTCTGAAGGCCTATCTTGACTTTGTTTTCTCTTTTTTCTTCCCTCAGCTTTGTGCTTGTTTTATCGTTTCTCACTCAGAAGCTTTGTGTCTTCTCTCTAGCTTGAGAATGAAAATGTATGAACACCAAAAACTCTGCAGGGAGTTCAGGAAAATCACTATTACAATGTTGTTTCCTGCGGTTTTCATGGCTTCCTACACAGACAGAATCACAGAAATGGTGCAGAAAGTAGGGCAATTCTTCCAGCTTTGCACTATACAGTATGTGGCCATGGGGAAGCTGAAGGACTCACTTGTATGTCCAACAACAATAAAGCAATCCCTGTTGAATGAGAAAGGAGGAAGAAGCATTTTTCATTCCAGATATTCAAGGATTCACCTTACTATGGAGTTCAGCCTTTGTTTGTTCAGGGTCACTTCACCTCCTTTGCAAAATACAACTACCAACTTCTAACAATATTATTTTTATCTCATAAGCCTGTCAAAAGCACAAGTTTTGCTATAGATACGTTTTTCAAAACTAGTCACACAAGTGAAAAGTAATTATTATGATGATGTTTTTTCTTTCTTTCTAATCCACCTTTTCGCTTTGCTTCCTTCTCCCTCTTGCTCTCTATTTCCATTTACCAAAGAAAGGGGAGAAAGCAGAAAACAATGCAAGTCGTGGGTTTTTCCTGGGTTCAGATACCCACTGTCAGCTGGACTATTTCTCTATCCAGCATCACCAGGGATTAGATAAAATACAGGATCCCTGGAAAACATAGTCTAGGAGTTACATCTTTGAGCAACTAGTAACTAGGCAGTATGGTTATGCTCCTGCATGCTATCAGCCTGCAGATGTAACATAAGTAAACCAAAGGGGAGTGTCGATTATTCTGTAGTCCTACTTTCATTACAGAATATGAAGTAGCATAGAAGACAATTTTCTTGCTGAGATTATGGGTGTTTGGGGAACATGCTGAGCTACCCAAGGAATATGCAGGGATTACATAAATGGATCTGTCTGTCAGACATTTGCTGAGACAGAAGTTTTCTGCACTGGTTCAGCTAAAGATACGAAACTCAGAAAATTCAGTAATGGTCAATTAAAAATGAGCTTCTCTAAAGTACGGAGCAAATACTGCCAAACTGAGTACCTACCTGAACTTTCAACATGTTTTTGGCAGTGCTAAGGTGTGGACCATCCATTCTCCCAACAGAGACTAC
>NW_020897702.1:1369305-1375100 GCF_003984885.1 Neopelma chrysocephalum
CACTGCCAGCCTGCTACCATTGGTGAGCAAATCCATTCAGCTGCCTCCTCATCACATGCCACCACTGGAAACTGTAATCAAATTGGACAAGAGGAGAGAGCGCAAGTACCTTGAATTCCTTAAAATGTTATGAAGTGAGGCAGCTGGCTAGAGGGAAAGGGTATTTGTGTCTGTGCTGAGGAAAAGATCAAGATGCTCACTCACCATTGGACATCAAAGGATCAATACAGGCAAGATGTTCTACTGACTGAACTCCATTCGTTCTGTTGCTCTGGGAACAATTTTTTTAGCATCTGTCTTAAAAGTGAGGGAACTTTCTACAACTGATGATAAACTTTGCTTAACCACTTTTACATTATTGGTGACTTTCATCTAGCTAAGTGATTATCGTGGTGTTGTGCAGTGCATTTATCACTTCAGGGTTTATTCCCTTTTGCAGGTTTAATACAGTGTTTTACTACAAAAAAAAAAGTCCAGGTTCTTTAATAAGAATGCAAATTTAAACTATTTCAAGCTGATATTTTTATTTTAGTTTTGAGGCATATTTTTTGCACCTTTTGTTCCTCAAAACATTTAAATAGCTCAACTAACATGGGAAACAGGTAAAAATGTTATAATTCTTTAACAGCTTCTATCTACCAACTTCTGCTGTGTACTAGCTGAGACAATGCTCAAATCTAAGATGCGAAAACCAGAACTAATACTCCTCAAAAAATTTGTAAAATATTTTGAATCATAAAGACATTATATATACTTAAGTACTTTAGAATAAAGTGCATTTTCTGAAAGATTAGCTGTAAAATTTTACATTGCTTCAGTTTTCAATAAAAGGCTTTAGACCACTGCCAAACAGCAGTGGAAAGCTATGCTGATGTTAAGAGGGAACAGAGGAAATATTCACATAATAACTTAAAAGAATTCTCATTAAACAATCAAAACTCATACACATAGAGGATATTGAGGTTTCATGTTTTTCCTCTGCTATGTGTAAGAAATAATACTTTATATTAAGTTACTTGTCATCTTAAAAATGATTGAGCCTCACGTTTTCTGCATGGTTTAGTACTTTCAAAGTGGGACGAGTAATTATCTCTTACATAACAAACCATCTGCATGGATATAATTAAACATTTGCCCAGTTGTATTTGATATTAAACCAGAAAAAGAATGTGTTTAAGAAGCATTTATCATGCAAAAGATGTCAAAATCAGCTGAAAATCCATCTATAATATCCTGGTTAGTTGCTAAGCTTTTGAAGGGGTCTTGAATAGATCTTGAATGTGATGCTGCATAACTCAGGTTGACATGGTAACATGCATAGTAAGGAAAATCTCAGCTTTATTATCAAGTTCATTTTAATTCCCTCCACTTTTCATATGCTCCCTTCAGCTTCTGGAGTAAATGTATCTTAAGAGTCTCTGATTGTAACTCATAATTATTTGGCACAATTAAGATGGTGTACTAGTCTTTTATTTTGCAGGCAAGAGAATAGTAGCAGGTCTATGAGACGAATCCCTAGCAGCATTTTTTTATGATCATGTTAAATTTAGAGCTATTCTGAAAGAGATTAGGTGTATTGCTTGATTAATGGGATATTTGCTATATTTGGAGTGATCCGGCAGCACCGTGCCTGAGGAAACAGGCAGAAAAGAAATTTTCTCAATGTAGGTATTCTAACAAACATATAAGCTGTTAAGGGTCAATGACCACAGCCATAAGTCCTGAAAACTCCTGTTGAGAAGACAAGGACAGAAGAGCCATAGCTTGAGAACACAGGCTGGAAGAATGATAGCAGGGTAAAAAAAGGACCCTGTAAGACAGAGACAAATCGAGTTTGAAAGGACAAAACTGAGACATAGTCAACACTTCTGGTATATTTTGATAAAAACGAGGCTTCATAGATGACCATCACAAAACTATATGTCTTAAAGGAATATAAACATATCTTTAGATTGTTTTTTTGTTAAAAAAGATCTTTCTAAGAGCTTTATTTCTTCTGCAAAGCACACCATACTTCATACATTCCTTAATTATCTTCTTCTGTGAATGGGAGAGCACTACAGATTGGTGTATGGTGTGGGATGTGTCTGGCACCTTATAACATGTGATTGAGCAGAGGGAGGAAGGGAGCAAAGGAAGTAACTTCAGAGCTAGGATATCATCTGAGGAACATGATAGACTAGGAAAGCAAAGTGTTATACTGCATGAATGCATGAGGTACAGAAAGAGATAAAGAGGAGAGGCAGGATCTGTTTAATTGTGCGACACTTCACGGGTCTACTGGATACCCAAAGGTACTCAAACTCATCCAACCTTTTCCGTAAGTTATGGCTGACAGAGTTGCAATCGGATATGTCTATCTCGTATTGGCCTCATTAGCCACCAGCGTGCTTGTAACAAATGTGGATAGAGCCTTCCTACATCTTCGTTCGCAAAGCCTAGCCATGATGATGATGGATGACAGAGTACTTCAGCTCCGAGACTGACTGAGGGATAGGAGAACTGTGAGATTCCACAGAGGATAAATTAAGTCAGTGACCAAAAAAAAGCTTAGCTGAAGCTTTCCCTGCAACCTTGACATGGGTTACTCTTCAACTCCCAAAGTAACTTACTGCTTAGAAAAGTGAGATTTTCCCATCACACTAGACAGCAGTGTTATGGAGTGAGAAATTAGTGCTTAAGTTTGTCACCTGGCTTTACAGGGAAACCTCAATTTACCATGGCAATATTGACATCACTGTGAGAGATCTCTTACAATGGACATATAATTAAGGAATTAGAGATACTTGAAAAGGAACCTGACCAATGAAAGAACAGAAAAGATCTTCCTCTTCTGTGATAACTGTGTAATTAGCAAGATTGAAAAATGGTTGAAACGAGCTTCTGTGAGAGCTTCTGGCTCCATAGAAGTTCCACATATCTATTTAATGTCTGATTCCTTCCACAGTGGCATTCCAGAGCGCCAAAAAACAGCCAATTTTTTAAACTGAGAAGTAGGTTTTCTGTTGTTTAGATAATTCTAAATGTAATAACTCTGATAAAATTAAACAGAGAAACAAAACAAGAATAAGTGTTTGGAGACAGTTTCCCCTAGGCCTACATCACCTAAAAAGGAAGAAAGAAAAGATAAATTTTATTGTCACGATCTACTGATATTGTCACTATCATAAATTAATTGTTAAGCCTAAAGAAATACTGCTTTTTCCACAATAAATTCCATTATTGAAGCTTCACAAACTTAAACCATGCATGATTTAAGATTCTTTAAAGAGCTGTAATTCTGTTTGCGTAAAACAGCCCTTCATAAATTTTCAGGGGATATTTTACACTAAATTTTCGTATACTAAAGCAAAATTAATTAGTTATTCAAAACAGTGGACTCTGAATTCCACTTTCACGGTAAATTAGATTTTGCTTTGTAACTATCTAAGATCATGTGGATTAACTTTCTTAATACTACTTTCCTTCCTATCCACAATGATTTGAATGTAATCTTAAGAATTGTCTTTGAGTTCTTTATGGCTATTAATTGCAATAGCCTCTTTTTATCAAAATTCATGTGTAAGGCCATATGTGAATATATTTCACATTGACTGCACCTAAACCTTCAAAATATAATCACAGGGACAAGCAGAAGAAGAGTTATCAGCCAGCTACCCTTCTAAACCTCATTAATTTCCCCACCTAAACATAGTTACCATATAGATAACAATGACCTTATTTCTGACTAAGCTAACAATTGAGAGAATTTTAAAATTAGAGCAAACATCAACCTACCCCAGCCCAGAGCTTTTGCCTTACATTTTCTAATAAGTAGTTCTAAAACAGCCACTCCTGAAGATATCTAATTTTGAATCATTCCAGATCATTGTCAGTTAAACTGGCTGAAGACTTTTCAAGCTCAAGTTTTTAATGAACTTTTGGGTAATTCTAATTTGGTGCAGTAGAACTGGAGGCACCTGGAACTGTCCAAAAGGGTATTGTGTTTGGCCGATTTCAGTTTTGTATTTAGGTTTCTAAAGTCTGAGTACACTTTTAGGCATTTAACTTCTTTCTTCAGGGGAAGGCGAGAAGACTATCAGTTACGTTTAGTTGTCTTCTGTTTAGTTTATCTCAAAGAGTCTCTAACTTTCATTCTTTTTCCTTTGTGTATACTAATTTGGTTATCTGTGCATCCTTGACACAATCTATGAGACTATGGAATGTCTTTGATGTGATTTTACCTTGAGCCATGTTACCACAAGAGTCACAATTTATGGCTAGGCTTCGCGAACAAAGATTTGGGAAGGGCTCTACCCTCATTTGCTACAGGCTTGCCGGTGGCTAAAAAGGCCAATGCGAGGTAGACAAGTCCGGTTGCAAAAGGCACAGCAGAAAGACTCTTTGGATGGTATTGGCAAGACACAATTCTTTCTGCATTGTCTTTTCTCCTTGAGAGTGATCCTGTGTGTGTTCTCAAAAGCATCAGCAGCGTTATACAAAGTGTGTCTCCAGGCCTCCCGATTGGAGGCCAGAGTAGACCAGCAATGATGATTAATATGGCCAAGGCTGAGATGTTGTTTCAGGGAGTCCTTGTATCTCCTCTTCGGGGCTCCTCTCTTGCGGCAGCCAGTGGCAAGTTCACCATAGAGCAAGATCTTAGGGAGGCGGTGGTCCTTCATCCTTGAGACGTGTCCTGCCAACGCAGCTGTGTTCTCAGCAACATGGCCTCAATACTTGTAACTGCTGCTCATTCTAGAACAGACGTATTGGTCACATAATCTGACCAGTGAATGTTTAGGATTGTAACGGAGACAGCGTTGATGGAAGTGTTCTAGGAGTCATTTGTGGTGGCGGTAGATGACCCATGATTTGGACCCATATAAAAGAGTAGACAGCACAATGGCTCTGTAAACACAGATCTTTGTGCTTTTCTTCAGGTGTTTATTTTGCCAGACTCATTTATGGAGTTTTCCGAAAGCACTATACGCCTCTGCTAACCTGTTGTCTATCTCTCCATCAATCTTACCATCCGAGGAGATGATGCTGCCTAGGTAATTAAACTGCTGGACTGATTTGAGCTCCGATTCGCCAATGGTGATATGGGGATGATGGAAGACTTCCTGAGGTGCAGGTTGATAGAAAACTTCTGTCTTCTTTAAGCTAACTTCCAGCCCAAAAAGCTCAGCAGCCTCAGCAAAGCAGGATGTTAAACATTGCAGAGCTACTTCTGTGTGGGCGATGAGGGCGTTGTCGTCAGCGTAAAGCAGCTCCTGGACAAGATGATTTAAGGTCTTAGTGTGGGCCTTCAGTCGCCTTAGGTTGAATAGGCTTCCATCAGTACAATATCGAATGTAGATACCATCTTCTTCATCGAGGTCTGCCATGGCCCTTTGGAGCATCATGCTGAAAAAGATTGTGAATAGGGTTGGTGCAAGGATGCAGCCTTGTTTCACACCATTAGTTATTAGAAAGGGCTCAGAAAGTGCACTGCCATATCTGACTTGGCCACGCTGATCCTCATGAAGTAAGATGATCATTTTAAGGAACTTGGGGGGACATCCTAATAGTTCCAAAATCTGCCACAGACCTTTTCTGCTCACAGTATCGAAAGCCTTGGTGAGATCAACAAAGGTTACATAGAGACCTTTGTTCTGTTCCCTACACTTCTCTTGCAGTTGTCTGAGAACAAATACCATGTCTGTGGTGCTCCTGTTGGCTCTGAAATCACACTGACTTTCAGGTAGATGTTCTTCTGCTATAGCAGTTTGTGGTGGTTTGGGCTAGGCCTTCCTTGGTGACCAGTTTGTAACCAA
>NW_020897702.1:1375110-1550648 GCF_003984885.1 Neopelma chrysocephalum
ACTAGATCTCGGGCTACTGATTGGGATATATATATATATATATATATTTTATTTTAGTTTTGTTCCTTTTCCCCTTCCCCTTTCCCTTTCCCTTGTGAAATTGTATATAAGTGTAAATATATTTATATATATCAGTTTGGTTGTCCTCTCTCTCGTTTTCGGGTTTTTCTTAGTTTTTTTCTCCCTCTTCTCCCTGAGGTTTTTTTTTTCTTTTTTTTGTTGGGGGGGGGGGGACTTCTGGTGGTAAGGTTTGGAGACTTGGCAGGGAGCCAGCTTCAAACCATATCAAACCATTAGTCTGTTCAAAAGTATTCTTGCCAGGATTTTGCTAGCAATGGAGAGCAGAGTAATACCTCAGTAATTTGAACAGTCTGATTTATCTCCTTTCTTCTTATACAAAGTGATGATGACTGCATCATGTAGGTCTGATGGTAGTTCGCCTAGTTCCCAACAGTGCACCACAAACTCGTGAAATTTAGCATGGAGTGCTTGGTCCCCATGCTTCCAGACTTCAGGTGGAATTCCATCAACCCCAGCTGCCTTGCCAGTTTTCACCTGCTGTATGGCCTTAAGAGTTTCTCCCATAGTAGGGGCAATATCCAATTCATTCTTCACTGGTTGCTGTCCAAGCGCAGTATGGCCCGGCCGCCGTCCAAGTGCAGTGCCACAAGAGTCACAATTACTCCTTCAGTAAACCACTGTTAATTAAAACAGCCCACTCTATCAGACCTAAAACTATTACTGCCTGTATGTTTACCTTTGTTTTTCTTTAGTAATATTTAGTATTGATATCTGTGATCTGCACAACCTTATGGTGGCCAAGCACAGCTAAATTAGAATCAACAGAGATGTTATTAAAGAGTACTTTTCTAGAAGTTACATTTTCAATAATTTGGAGGTAAAATTATTTCCTGCTCAGCATCTTAAAACAAAACTTACTATTTATCCATGCACTGATGGTATTAGACAGTTAGGCTGAAATCTCTGAGATTACCATGATAGTTTGGAGGTTGAATCTCCTTTAAATTAATCAGAATTTGACTTTCAGCCATAATGTAGATAGATCTTTAATTAAATGCAATGGAATTAATTTTACCTGCTGCTGTTCTTTGTCATGGGGTGGTTGAGTGGAAGGACTGTCATGTCAGTGAAGGAGCCTTTTCAGACCACGTAAGCAGCAGACCCATGTCCCTCCATAGTACACAACATGCATGACAAGAGAAGTGGTAGTCTACTTACAGTATCAGCTCTTGCCTTACACCCCTAACCTGTGAATGAACTGTGAGAGAGGATGGCATCCAAATCTTCACTCAGAAATGTGCCCAAAGGATCTGATTCAGGTTGTAACAGGAGGTGTAGAACTCAGCAGACACTGTTTGACAACCTCATATGGCCAGTGCATTGCAAAAAAATAGCATCTAGAAGGTGAAAAAGCTTCTCCTATACAATAAAAATTTGAGACACCTCCAGAGTCACTAACGTCTTCCCACTTCATCTCTTCTCTTTGAATGACCTGAGATTTCCCCAATTGTTTCCTGTTTACAGCCCTCACACATCCTTTAGTGATTTGGGACACACTGGCTGATTACTTACCTGAGGATGAGCTATGGTGTATCCCTTCTTCTCCTCATAAAATCCTGCCTCAGCTACTGTGATGTTCCAATCCTCTTCTGACTGACCAAACCCACACTGCAAAAAAAATTATTTGGGGATTTACTTCAAAAGTGCCAATAGCTGGTGAAAAATCTCACCCTCTAAATCCTTTTGGGAAGCAGGTCCTTTTTAAAAGTAATATTTGTAAAAATTTTGTTCCAACCCTAGCCCCTCTAACTTACTTTTTGAACACTGGTAAACAAAACTATTACATATGCTCTTCTTGGGTCATTAAAAAAAAAAACAGTTTGTGTATTTATATTCATAAAACATTCCAGCTTTCTCTCCAAATGAAAAAGACAGTCCCGAAATCTTCAGCTCAGAGCATGTGAATACTACTAAGATTGAATTAAGGTTATTGTTGACATACATATTCTAAATTATTTAAAATGCTGCTGCTAAAGGTTACCAGTCAGCAAAGAATATCAATTCACTTTAATTAGTTTGAACCGAAGACGAGCAAAAATTAAGATTCTGCACTTTAGAATTATTCTAATTCAGCTTCTTGGCAACCTGGAAAAGAGAAAGATTATAGGAGCAGTTTACTCAGATATACATCTTTCTATACTGCATGACGATGGAGAATATTTTGGAGATGCATGGAGTGGTTTCACAGGTAGGATTTGACCTGCCACATGGATGGTTCATTTATAATTGATAATCCCAAATGACAGGTTCAATTTGTTAACCAATATGGGCAAGGAAATCAAATCAGAAAAACAGCTCTTTAAACACGTCCTTAATAATACCTGAAATAGTAATAGTAATATCTGAAACATCTCAACAATATATGAAAGAAAAATAAGAGACATAAGTTTGATAAACCATGTTGAAGGTCTTTTGTTGACGTAGTGAAAATATTGGTGGAATATCAGAAAGTGAAATGAGATAATTTTCCAATACCAAATGTGTTCACTTTACAATGAGACCTCTTTCCAGTGGGCAAACATGTAGAAATAACTTTAAGAATGTTTTATCCAATGACCAGCAAGTAATTAGATCTGCTGTATGCAAAGAGAATTAACTCCCGGTCTGTAGTCTAAAAAGATTAATTTCTTGAAGAAGTCAGTTATAAGCCAATAAATGAGCAAAAAAAGTCTTTAACATTGAATGGTTTTACCACTGAAGAGAAATATAGAAGATAAGACAATATAGCAAAAGCTTTTCTTTTGCCCGTTATTATAAGTTTGGACAAGTGAAATATCAACAACAGACATATGACAAATTATCAGTGAGAAATTTTACAGCCAGAAATACTAAGGAGAAAGAGGAATTAAAAAAAAATATTGTGAATAAAATTAATCCTAGAAAAATGATAGGATTGTTATTAGAAGAAAACAGTTGAAATTGTCAATACTGATTCAGAACATAATGTGGTCATAATGTATGCATAATGTGGTTCCATCCTAGTCAGGAATATAATATGCTTTTGCCTAAAATAATATGCAAATAATTTTTCATACATGAGTACTTTAGAAAGAAATGATTACTGGTCTGCCTGAACATTTAATGTTGCTATTCAGAAAAAAGAAGGATGCTAAGGAAGTATTAAAAACATGGATAAAGCTAGGGTTACATTTGAACAACATAAAAATATGATCTTGGTTATATAATTCTGTCTATGCTGGAATCTCTAACAGGTGAAACAACTGAAGGCCTCATATGTGATGCCATCAATACAGAAAATGATTGTGTAATTAGTAACAGTGAACATGTCAAATTGGGCTGGGTGAAATTGTTGAATATGATTGATAAAGATGACTACATTGACATATCCTTCTGTAAAGCAACAGACACACAGCAGTATATCAATCTAATTAAGTGATTAGCATTATACAAAATCAGTGTAACACATAATAATTAATTAAAACCCAGCTAAATAGAAGATCTGCAAAAGTAACCATAAACAGCTAATCATCATCCCCTGGGTAATCTTGAGGAATTCATATAGTTCTGTTCTTTTTCATAAGTGAGTTCTTCCCAACGTGTGGCTGGTGCCAGGACTCTGCCACCCCACCCCACGCCTCTGCAGTGCCCAGCTGGCTGGTGCTGCTCCAGTTGCTCAGATCCCTGCTGGGAGCTGGCACAGACTGTTTGCTCAAGTGGGCATACGCGACGGCACTAGCACCAGTTCCCTTGGCCTGGTTTGGCATCCTAAGAGCTGAGTGCCTCTCTGACATGAAGTGGAATGAGCTATAAACACACCCTTGATACCACTGCCTTGGGGGATTGAGCCCCACGTTTTAGAAAATGCTGTCCTCTGCTACTACATAAATTTATGAGTGATCTGAAGAAATATTTAACAGCATTAACTGTAAAATTTACAGATGACATCAAATGCATAAAGCACTAAATAATGCAAATAAAAACCAGTTTTTCTGTAGGGAAATTGACATCCTTTACTAAGCCAGGATCATTTGAACATGCTTTTTGAGACAGCTGAATGCAAGGTCATTCAGCAGGAACAAAGAATGTAGGTCACGTTTAGAAGACTGGAGACAGTGTCCTGGAAAGCAGTGACTCTGAAAAGGATTTAAGGGTCACAGTGGTTAGCCATCTAAAGAGAAGCTCCCAGAACAATGTTCCAAGGCATTTGGTATGGCCTTCAGATACAGGAGTGTTGAGTGGTGACATAACTGTATCCAATTCTAGTCTGACAAAAGTGCTTAAAAATTACAAATGTTCAGAAGAGCACGGCTGGAATACTGTTAGATCTGAAAGTCTTGATTAAGAATAACAGAGATGAGAAGTTCAAGTCACTTATTTTATCCAAAGTGGGATTAAGAAGTGACTGTTTTGTGGTTAATAAAGATGCATTACAAGGGCTCAGGAAACACAATACTTCAAAGTCTGTCCAACAAGGAAAGATAATTTTGTACTAGCAAAACAGTATGTTTTGTTAACAGGGGGACTATATTAAACTCTATTAAAGTTTATTTAAGCTTTATTTCTATTTAGAATGGCATTGTTTTAATTTGAGAACAAACAAATGGAAAAAGCTAAAGAAAAAACATATTTTAAAATGCTTTAAAAAGAAAAGCACTGTAAGCATGCTTGACGGAAGCAATCAGACTGTACACTATTGTGTTGTGTCTTCATGTTAGACACAAAACTGTAAATGAACAAAACAACACATTTTAAAAAATACTTTTCTACTGGGTTTATACTTTTGTATTGATTTATATTGTATTCTCTTCTTTGCTTTTAAATATAATTGGAGTGAAGATCTTCCTTGAACATCTGTGAAATATTTTGCACACTTAGGGTAGGTGTAAATAATACATGTTAGAGAGATGTAAACACCAATGGGAGAAATAAATTATGTACGTGAACACAAGGCACTATAGCTAAAGTAATGAGTTGAAACATAAGAAACTTCCATTAACCTGATCATCAGAAAAAAATTCCTTATAATTGGAAGAATTCAACTTCGAAGAGATGTCTCCTTTGGGAAGAAGAAGCCCCATTACCCGAGACATTTAAAATGAACTGGACAAAATAGCAGTGAAAAATGTTTAAGAGCAATCCTTTGTCAGAACCGTGATAGTATTTTCCATCTCTAATCTTTGTGATCTCCTGGTTTTTCTTATAATTTAAGATGGTCATGAATATTTTACTTGGCTGTCGACCTACAAAAGAAGTGGTTTAAAGACTAGAATTTTGTTACAAGACTATCAGAATTATTTTAAAGTTAGTTTCCATTCTCCCATCGGGTGTACCAACATTACTAATATCACTGTATCTGTTACGGTTAAACAGAGACCAAGAGGTTTACAAAAACAATAGACTAAAAAGCAATGTAGCTGTTGAAATACTCAATGTGGAGGTGTTCCTCTTCTAGGATCTTGCATCTGAAAAACAACAGCCTTTATAGTAAAGTGACTCTGCACCCATTGATCATAAAGCAAGAATTAAGTTCCTTAGAACAAGATCTACAAATACTAAGCTAAGTGGTAAGAGTGTGCTGAGGACAGAGTTGTACATTGAATTCTGAATCTTTTTGATGTTCAGGTATTTTAATACTATTACTTCCTTGAGCAGAGGTTTTTCTGGAGGTTTTAGGTGCTCATTTCCCTTTCAAAAAAAAAAAACAAAACTAAGAAAAAAAGCCAGAAGACTCCTATCTCTGCTCTATACTTTAGTGATTAAAGAACCCCTCCAGGATGATGAAGACAGAGAACAATTAGTTTTTCTCCTTTAGGGAATCTCCTGTCTCCTAAGAGCCTATATGTGGACTACTCAAGGGGAAAAAGGAAAGACAGGGTGTGCTCCTTCCCTTTCTTCTTCTGAGCCTCTTACACTTTTTGTAGACTGAAGGCTTCGTTTGCCTTCAGACAGATTAAGTGGGAGCCTCTATTCTGACTAGAGGAATAGATGGGAGCAGGGCACCCTGGGCTTAAGTCCCTGCTCCACGGATTGTCTCTGGATTTATGGATATAAAACATATAAATTGTCCGTAATACAGACAACACAAATCCATCTTTTGTCCTTCCCAAATGAATGCTGTAAACCATGAGGTTATAGACTAATTCCCTCTCTCTGATCTAATGCATTTTTAATTCTTTCAAAGTGTAGCAGCTTCAACAGAAGGGACAGACTGTGTTTTCTTCCCTTCTGTGTCCCCCTGGACCATGGGCTGTTTACCTGACAAAAAGAGAGTTGAAGTCTTTGTTGCACAAAAAACAAACCAGATCCTTCACCTCAAGAATGTTTTAACCACTGAGATTTTTACATTAAAGTGAAGAACAACCAAGCCTGTGAGTAGAAAGCATCAGCTATGGCTGAATTTTTATGTGGAGGTTGCCTTAGCAAATGTGCTCCAAGACCGGAGAGGCTAAGGCCATAAGAGGAGTGACTCAGTCAGATGAAGCCTGAGATACCCTCGGGCAAATACAGCTTCTGGGAAATTTAAGCATAAAAACTGTAGCAACTGTGGATATTAGTCACTTCCAAGGTCAGCTGTAACTAAGCAAGTGGTGTGAATAAGCATGGCTTCACTGGTTTTCATACCTAAATTCCACATCAGTACCACCTTCAGCACCCAAACCCTGTCATGGGGCTTTGGGGACTAGCCAGGCTAGCAGTCCTTCGTGACCAGGCGAGCTTCATGGAAATGCCAACTCACACATTTGGTAAAATCACTTCTCAAGGCGTTTTTTGGACGCCGGGCCAGCTGGCCCCGCCAGGCATGGCCCTGCCTCGGGCACAGGCATCTTCCGATCGGGCACGTCTCGCTGGCCGGGGCTCCCCGGGGCGGAGGGAGGCGCCGGGGGGGCGGCGGCTACCCGCATTGCGACCAGAAATTCCGCCCCGGGAGAGTCTGCTGGTCCCGGCAGGGCTGCCCCGGCACCCCCGCTCTGCGGGCAGGGCGCGCTGCCCGGAGCAGCTCCAGCGCCGATGGAAGATCGGGGCCGCAACGGGAGGGAGACAGAAAGGGGGAGACAGCGGCGGCGGCGCCGCCCTCTGGAGAGCGCCTGGGAGAGGCTGGTGTGAAGAGCCGCATTTCAATGAGGGCCGGGCTAATGCAAATCACTGCAACCGGCAGCAGCAGAAGAAAGGCGAAGCAGCTGCAGCCCGGGCTCCCCAGCAGCGCGCTACAGCCAGGGGAGGCGTAACAAAGGCAGCGGAGCCGCTTTCTGCGGCAACTACTGCGCCTGCAGCCGGGTGGTCGCCGGGGGGAGGGGGGAGCTCCTTGGCCGCTTTCCATTCCGAGCCGCCGCCTTCCCTCCGCGCCCCGCCGGCAGGTCTGAGCGAGGAGGTGCCCGCCAGGCTGCGGAGAACAGGTAAGGGCCAGGGCCGTCCCTACCCTCTCTCTCCTGCGCGGGGGCTGCGGCGTGCGGGGCCATCGAGGCGCGGTGGCCGGCGGTGCGGGGCAGTGCAGTGTGTGCACCTGTGCCCATTGTGTGGGGCGGCGGCCTCGGCCGACGCCGCGGCGCTGGCCCCGGGCGGCCCCGCGTGTGCCGGTGCGTGTGCGGGGGCGCGGGGACCCGCTGCCGCCTCCCCTCCCTGCGGCATCCCGGCCGGATGGCCCCTGGATGGCCCCGGCAGCCCGGGGAGCGGGCGCGGTGCGCTCCCGGCTCGGTCACCGCGCGGATCACGCCGCGCACAGCCCGCGGCGGGGCTGGAGTGCTTGGTGCCACCTCCAGCAGGCTGGGGGTATTTCAAACACGTTTCCCATACCCCAGCATTATAAGCCCCTTTTTTATTCGTGAACCCGCTGCCGCATTTATCCACGTTTCCCGGTTCCCCCTCCCCCCCAGTGACTAGTAGTTGTCCTGCTGCTTAGTATCTGTATGATCTGCGCTGGGTCCCAGTCACATCGCTGCGTGATGTATTTTTTTTTTTATCGGCATGTGTGGTTGTTTCATGGAAATGCTCATCCACACCTGTGTTATAAATAATTCTTTAACAGATGTTAGGGTGTGAAGCGTTGGGCATGGTGGTTTTCCAGGGGTGTGTCCGTTCGTTTTTCCGTATCTGCCTGTATACGGCTATATATTTATACACAGACAAACGGAAACATCTGATCGGATCAAATTGTTTAGGATTTCTTTGTCTGCTCTGACCTTGTGGTTTGAACACGCTTTTCTGTAAATAGCAGGACTGTGGTGTTAAAGGGGAGCTCTATTTCTGTTTTAAAGGGCGAAATTGGGAATTACAGGCATTATTGATTAAAGCATAAGCGTGCGGAAGAAAGGGCAGTGACTCGCACTTCTTCCTTCTCTCATTCAAAATTGGTAAAGCTGAAAGCCTCTTAAGAAAGTGTATAAGTATATCTTCACCTAAACTTCTTTTTTTTTGGTTTTGTTTTGTGTTTGTGTGTGTGTGTTTGAGATGGTTTGAGCAAATGAAGCAGCAGACCAAGGAAAAATCCATTTTTCTTGGCACAGGCATCATTGCTTTTGAGATACAGTTTCTGAATTGTGCATTATGGAATTGTTTAAATCTGAATAACAGGTTCTCATTGTAATTGGAAATGAATTAAAACAAGTGACATCATTTTTTGAACATGGAAACAGAGGTGGTATAATCTTGATTCTAAGCTGTGGCCACTAAGGTATATTTTGTATTTAACCTATAAAGAAACATCAACAAAATGCCACAGCAAACATTCTTGTTCATTTCAATTAAATGGGGTGTATGGGAGAAACACAGATTAGTCTTTTTTCTTATATATATAAGAAAACACAAACATATACTGCACCATGTGTATGTTACGTGCCTTTACAGTATTTACAGGTATAAATCCTGCATATACACATAAGCATATGATCCTGTGCCAGTGTAATAAAGTAAGTTGTGAGCTGTAACCAAAGCAGGGTAAATAATTTCCACCAAGGCCCCGCATTTGCAATGGTTAGCTTTAGGTGCTTGTGCTAGCCAAGCACATGAGCTGCTCTGAGAAGTTGCTGAGCGAATCCACTACAGCTTTGCAGCATGAGGGTCCAGTTGTATAATCATTGGTTTAATACAAACTTCTGTAAGCCAAAGAGCAACTGTAAGTTTTTCTGTATTTCCTCCCACTGTTTTACAACTGGTCTGAATACAATTTTTTTCTTAATGGTCACATCATTATGAGTGGTTGAAACAAAGCTAGTGCTTGCCATTTTTTGTCTTTTTATTGGAAATCAATCAGAGAGGCCACTTCTAAATTAGGTCTGTGTATCTGTGCTATAAATAAACTTACTGTGCTTTGCTGTTCTGCAGACAACTGCAGATCTAGGTGGCTCTTAAATTAAAATAAAAGTGTTTTGAACCTAATGATTTTTTGATAATTTTTTTTATTTTATTTTTTTACTTCCATTTGTGAAGATTAACATACTCTTTGTAGAATTTAGTCTTGTGTTGGCTGTAAAAAGGAACAGAAGTATTTTCCCCTTTGGTTTCATTTCAGAACATGTGAATGTCTATTTATGTGAACTGTATTGAACAACTGGGATTGTTTTGGTCAGGGCTGATGGGTTTTTCTCACTATCAAGCATGGGAGACGCCAATTGCTAATCTGCCCTATGATACAGATTTTATCACTCCTTTGGTAATGGCAAAAAAAAGATATCAGCCTTAATCAATTTGCATATTAGACTTAGGATGTCAATAATACATCTTGCAAGTCTTACAGAGCACTAAAGTAGCTTGCTCATTGAAAAATACTGATTTCCTCTCTACCCCAATATATTTTTTTCTTTAATTTCATGCCAATTGAGCCCTTCTGTTGTTTTAGAGTGTGTAAAGCATTTGCACGAGGACAACTGAAGTAATTTAATACAAAGCTTAGGCTGTAAGGAAACCAATGGTTGGAATATGCAGGGACTTAACAGTGGGATTGACCCACTAAGTGATAGTCCTGATTCTCATTGCCAACCTGCAAGATCTGTTCCTCTGAAAAGTTCTTAATTGCTTATTTGTTGGCGACTGGCTGCCCTTCTGAAACAACACCTCTGGAGATAGAAGTTGGAACAAACAGTTCAGTGGGGGCAAGCTGTCTAGGAGGTAGACTAGACTCAAATAGCACCTGAATATAACATGAGAAAAAGTAGAAAGTTGATGCGTTTGTTCCTTTTTTCCAGTAACTCAAGTTTGTCATCTCATTTTCAGAGTTACTGAATTTGAATAAACATTTCTAATGTTTTCATATCACTGGCAGTTTGGTTTGATGAGTCATGTTTCTATGGTGTACAAAAGTCTAATTTATAATCTTAGTTTTATGGCATGTGTGAAATGACCATGTGAATATAGCACGATTTTATTCAAACATTCTTCTCAACCTAGAAAGTAGTCCTCTGTAATGTACAGTAGTCCTCTGTAATGTACAGTCTTCTGTAATATAATATAATTTCAAAGTGAGCTCCCTTAAAATGTCTAAGTTTCTTTTTCTCTTCTTTTATGCATCCCTTAGGTTGAACTTCAAGATGTCCCTTGGGAGAGATATGGAGCTGGAGCATTTTGATGAGCGTGATAAAGCACAGAGATATGGCAGAGGGTCCCGGGTAAATGGTCTACCCAGCCCTACTCACAGTGCCCACTGCAGCTTTTACCGAACCCGTACTCTACAGACCCTGAGTTCTGAGAAAAAAGCCAAGAAAGTTCGTTTCTATCGTAATGGAGACCGGTATTTCAAAGGGATTGTATATGCCATCTCCCCTGACCGGTTTAGATCCTTTGAAGCTCTCCTGGCTGATCTGACCCGAACTCTGTCTGACAATGTGAATCTGCCCCAGGGAGTGAGAACAATCTACACAATTGATGGCTCCAAGAAGATTACCTCCTTGGACCAGCTAGTAGAAGGTCAGCAGTAAGATTTGGAGGTGTAAAGTTAAGTTTGAGTCAGTGTTTGTTTAATCTGTTAAGTCTTTCAAAAACAGGTAATGGTATTGTTCTTATTGGTAAAGGAAGGATCTTCAATGGTCTGAGCAGAATTGTGAATACCTGAAATTATGCCTTGAAATATTATTGCCTTGCTACTTATTTCCCTCTTGTTGAATGTGTCTGACCTTTTCCTGTCTCTTAACCTAGTGTTGGTAGTCCTAGATGCAACAGATTGTATCTGTTCCTTCTTTATTTTAAACATGCAAGTTCAAATGCCAGTGAGAGTTTAGTCTGTTAAACTTCACAAGGTCTGTGGTGCTAATGAAACCTATGTGAATTTCAGTTCTGATGGATTTTTATTTTTTTTTAAGTCTCTCTGTACCTTGTGAAGAGCTCCAACTCTTTCCTACCAGTAAATATGCCTTAAGTAAAATACTAGCCTCTCATGAAGTGGCATAAATGTTGGCAGCTTGTTAAAGGAGTAATATTGTAGCCATTGTTCAGCTGGGGTAGATCTCAAAATTTTCTCCCCTGTAGCATTTCACTTCTCCTCTTAACCGGTCATAGAATTGTTAAGGTTGAAAAAGACCTTTAAGATAATTGAGTCCAACTGCTAACCCAGCACTGCCAAGTCCATCACTTAAACCATATCCACTAAGTGCCATATCTGCGCATCTTAAATACCTACAGGAATAGTGGCTCAACCACTTTCCTGGGCAGACTTTTCCAATGCTTGACAACCCTTTCTGTGAAGAAATTTTTCCTAATACCCAATCTCATCCTTCCCTGGCACAACTTGAGGCCATTTCCTCTTGTCTTACTGCTTATTAACTTGGGAGAAGAGGATCAACACCCACCTTGCTACAACCTCCTTTCAGGTAGTTGTGGAGATCATTGCATTATTTGATAATAAGTCTCATGTACCTGCAGTATAAAGTAAGGGACCCCAATAATACAACTTGGCATATTCTGTGATTCTGTGGTTCTTGGTGACAGTCAAATGTCAGACATGCTAGTTGTTAATTTGCCCATTAACACTGAATTCATCACTCCTTCAGTGATAGTTTTATTGACAAAAGAAGCTGTCAGCATTAATCAATTTAAATCATCATCATCATCATCATCATCATCATGGCTAGGCTTCGCGAACGAAGATTTGAGAAAGGCTCTGTCCACATTTGTTACAAGCACACTGGTGGCTAATAAGGCCAGTACGAGATAAAGCCTTCAAGCCTGTGCAGTGGATTTTTTAGGTGAGACACAGTATGTGCGGAACTGAACCCACCCTTTAATCCTAAGGTTCATCTGCCAGGGCCGAGTGAGCTTGGACGGTGGCAGCGAGGTCCTCTGGACGTAGGTGACCTTCTCATAGATGGATGGCCTTACGGGACTAAGCGAGCTCCATCTGCCCGTGTTTGGGAATTAGAGTTGTCCTTCTCCTAGGATGGTTGCCAGAGGGCTAGTGAGCCCATTCTGCCCATGGACATATTATATCTGACCCTTCGGTTTTGACCTGTCTGGCATGGGAGACCCTGCCGACGGCATGTACTGTTGCCAGCATAGCTCACAACCTCATAGGGAATCAATTTAAATATTAGGCTTAGAAAATTAATAATACTTTTCACGAGTTTTAAAAGTAGCTAGAGTAGCTTTTCCAACGTAAAGTGCTTCTGGCTTGTAGTGGGTTTCTAGTATAAAACATCAGAATGTACAAGGTATGAAGGCATTAACTTTCATAATATCACATGGCCATAAATTAGGTTGTTTCTTATCTGTAAAGTTTAAGTGCAGGTGCTTGACTGTGTTCAAAGAAAATAAAGGTGGAACAATTCTTTCCCTGTTGCTTCCATTCTACCCCTGGCTCTAGTGTGCCATGGGCAAACTTGTAAAGGATGAATATATAGCCACTGGACAACCAATTTAGAGTTGTAGCAGAGATTGTAATTTCTTTGTGATTTCAATTTTTAGCACCAGGAGAGAGAACTTGCAGAATCAAGATGTAATGAGAGCCTTCTGTAATCAGAAGAAGGCTAATGTGGGGAGAGAAGAAAAGGGAATGCCAAATAAGGTTATTGAAAGAGGAGCACATCTTTGCATAGCAGGTGTTCAGCCACCATTGAGTTGTCTCCTTTTTATGTCATAGCAGAGGAAAGCTTTTTAAGGAGAAGCTTTGAGAAGCAGATATTCTTGGCAATCTTCCTTGTGTGAAAAGTAAAGTAGGAGACAACATGAAGATGCTCCAAAAAGAAAATTTAAGGGGTGGGATTGTCCGTGGAAGTAAGAAGTTTGGGGGTTAGGACCAGATGTTTAGTAAAATGGAAAGGAAACTGGTCTTAAGTTTCAATGTTATGAATTTCAGAGCAGAGTTTAAAACTATATTTGTCAGGACAGTATTTAATTGGTGGAGAAAATCAATTTCTGGGTGGAAAGACCAATATTAATCAACATCTGTTTAAAAGCAGTGTTTGTGCATTTTCTTATTTGATTGGTGTGCTCATCTAGAAGCAAGTTTCATTGATGTTAGTGGTGATTTGCACAGTCTTTTTGCAGCCAGTGAGAGACAGCTTTTGAAAAGCAAGAATTGAATGCAGAAATAAATTCAGCAACCTGTAAGACTGGTTTATTTTGGGATCCTAGAGAAGAATAATACCAGTTATAAATCAGTCAGTCAAAAAGAGTGACAGTGCAAGAACTTATTTTAAAGAAGAGCTTTGGTATTTCTTTTAGTCCTGTGGGACTTTATTCCTTACCTCTTCAATGAACACATCTTCCCTTCCTGGTATAGTTCAAGTTGGACAGTCTTACTTTCTTGTGCCATTAACACTGTGGGATTTACAGAAGTCAGTCTTTGTGTGGAAGTAGAGAGCTACATCATCATGTCATCTGAAAAGGTATTTCTGTTTATTTGTATAAAACTACAGGTAGCTTATTTTGTAGTTTCACTTGTAGAGCTTCACAGTGCACTCCAGGTTCATATAATATTAGCTCAGTGATGGTTTTTGTGTAAGCCCCTTCCACTCTTTATTATACAAATTTATTAGTTTGGCTAGTCTGTACAGCAGTAATTAGCTTGAAGCTGTGCTTTGTGTTTAAATAGCTGGAAAATCACTTGATTTTTGCCTCTTTCCAGATGACATTTGTACTCCAACTATTGAAATATGAAGCATTGCTTTTTTCATGGTGAGACTATTCCCTTACTGTATGAATTCATTAAGTAATTTAATGAGACTGTTGTGAATTTAGGTGATTGTGGGACCATTGATTTTAGTGATTGCATTTAAAGGCAAATGTCTAAAGCCTCAATTTGGTGTTGGTTTTTTGTCTTTATGCCTGTGACAAAGTTACTATATTTTTACCTTCCCATGCGGTACATAAAGACAGAGAAGCAACTAGCTCCTGGGGGAAATGAGACAGCAGTCACTGTCTTTCATCCCAGAGCTAAATACATAGAACTATATGAAAGATAGTCCCAAAGGAAAAAGATTGTAAAGGAGCAGTTTTGCTTCAGTTATATTTAGTTTCATTCTGCATACAATTCAGAGCTGGCATGGCTGTATGCTGGTGTACTGTAGGTTATTTTGAGCTGTATGGACACATTTTCTCTTTATTTGAAACTAATTACTTCCCTGGTTGTGGGGGTTTTTAGTTTTAGGGCATGTGAGATTTGTGGGAATTTGATAACAAGGGTTATGTGCTGTTGTAAAAAGTTTCACATGCTCTGTAACTTCCCTTCTCCTGTCACCATAGATGAAGGAAATAATGCAATGGATTTAGGTTACCTTCTTTTGTCAGACCTGATGTTAGGACCCTCTTACCTTTAAAGAATGGTTTCCACAGTTGACATGACTTTATTCCCTAGGTATGACATGCAACGAAAGCATGTAGAAACAATAAAGTTGCTCTTAAAAGCTAAATTTTCTAGCTGTAAAGAAAGTCTCAGGAAAGGACTAAAGGCCTTTTGCTTCTTTAAAAGTGTGTCATTAAAACTGAAGACAGAAGTAGACTCATAAGTCTTACTCCCAGAACTACCAATGAACAATGTACAAAGGAGTGAGCACAATAGCTCTGAAACAGAGTATTTACAGTTTTTACTCCTGGGGTGCTGCTTTGTGGAACAAAGACCACAGAATCAATACATAGCCAGACCTGCATCCCTTTCTCATTATTTTTTATTATAATATTACCTCAGAGTCTTGGTTATGAACCAGAATCGATTGGTTTAGGTTTCCACAATACCTACCACAAAGTTGAACCCTGCAGCAGAGAACTGGCAGTCAAAGACAAACCAAAAAACCCAAACCACAAGGCTGAGAGTGTACTGGGAAACAATGTTGTCACATGTCAATATTGGGTGCACTCCCAAACGATTCTAAAAACTTGTATCTGTATGTGCATGTTTTGTATAGGCATAATGGCAAAAATAGTTTTAAGGAATAATCTGAAAAAGAAAACGAAATATTTCTCAGGGATTACCTTGGAGCTGCAATTCTCATTGAAGTAGCAGTCTGAATATACCAGCTTTAAAATCCAGTGGGAGCTGTAACTAGCTAATAACTCTTGGGAGATGTGAACTTTGCTGCAGGGCAGAGGAGATGATGGGTCACGTGAGGACTGCAGGAAGGCTCTTGTGATGGAGGCAGGCAGTTTGTGTTCAGAGCAGCAGAGAAGCTGCCTGCCAGTGGAGAGTTCAAAAGGCAGTGTCTCCTTGCTAAAGGGGTGGGCTGCAACAGAGTTCCTGACTTTTTTTGTGTGTGGGTCTTGCTGCTCCTACTGTCACCTCATTCCTTTTATCTCAGCTTTTCCCTCTCCTAGCCACTGCTCCTGCTGCCTTCTTGACTGTACCAACCACTCCAGTGTTGTTGGTGAGAAGCCCAGCCAGGCCAGACTGTAAGAATTAATTGACGTGGTCTCTATGCCCTCTGCAGCTAATGCTCTTTCTTCTTAGTCATGCCTACCTCAGCAGCTGGGAATTGATGGGCTGGAAAGATTCATATGCATATGGAATGTGCTATCAAAATAATAATAGTAAAATATCTGTTTAAATGTTTGTAGAGCTGAATCTCTGTAAAATGTGGACATTTGTTTGAAGGATTAAATTTACACTGGATATTTACCATGGACTTGATCCAGGGCTATCAAAGTTAGTGAAACTTGGACTGGATCCTGAGGCAGAAATGCCTGCAATCCTTATATTGTTTAATAAACAAACAGCTGAATAATCCTGTTGCATAAAATAGTAGAGGGTTATTCTGGCACTGTTTATTTGATTATTTTGTACATCCATTAGCTAGTTGATTCACACTGTGTCTTCCCTAACAAGTTTTTGGAAGGCCATGGGGTTTCTTATTCTAGGTACTTTCCAGGGTTTTTTTGTACAGTACCTATCCTGCTTGGAGCAGAAATTTGAGGGCAAAGTATGTCTTTATTTTTTTACTTGGCTTTTGATGAGGGAAAAAGAGTTTTCAGTCTGAGCTGAGAAAAAAGAATGTTGTGCAAAAGAAGTCCTTTAAAATGTCACAGGAGACCTGATTTAGAGTTTCTGGTGCATCTGATTGCTAGGTGAACATCTGTAGGTCAGATTTATTTCCTGTAGATGCTCCATCTCTTTTACACTATTGCATTTTTTCAGACCCTGCAGAAAGACAAGGCAGCAGCAATGTACTTAAAGTAGGTTATTGTTCTATTAACTAGCACATTTGGGAACTACCAACTATCAGTAACTTCTTTGATTCAGGTCATCTTCCTTTTGCAATCTGCTCTGTGTGGTGAGGGATAGTCAGAATTCTTCGTCCTTTCTCCTGAGAGATGGAGATTCTGCCTTTTGTATGTACAAAACCAAAGGGTAGAAGTGAAGAAAGGCAGGTGTGCCTAGGCATGGAGTGCTGGGGATGCTAGTCCCTTCCCTATTCTCTTAAGATATTTCTTGCTGTATCCATTGGGGAAACAGACCCCAATATATCACTGCTGAACATTCTCACTACCCAAGTGTGCAAGTATTGTATTTTCTCCACCTTGGATGGGCCTGTTGATTAACTTCCCTTTCCTACTGTGTACTCAACTCCAAGGAATCAACACTATTTTCAATAAATTGTCAGGTCCTGAAGCCTCCACAAAGAGTGGGTTGGTTGTTCCCTCTCTGCTTGTATGATTCAAACTGTTTCTCTCTTCCTTGTTGGGTTTTCGCCTAAGATCAACCGGTTTCCTCATGAAGCCATTTTAGGCCAAATCACGTTAAACACAGAAAAGCAATACAATAATTTTAAGAGACAATGCCTTGATCACTCTTGCAGGGAGAATATCAGCAAACTGAAGAAAACAGACTAACTGCTAATACCAATATGCCAAAGAGGGAAACACTTGCATCAGAAACACTCCAGTACTTACACACAGTGATTCAATGTCTCCTTAGCAACCACTTTGTACACAGATAATATTTTAAAAAATTACATATTTAATAAATGAAGCATGTCTTGAAATTCTGTAATGACCTATAAGAACTATCCTTCAATGTTGCATGTCTCTAGTGCTGTGCATCTTTTTGAAGGGTGTGTGTTTCATTTGCACTATCACTTTTAAGAGGCTATCAGCAAAGGGAAACCTTCCAAGATTTAGTAATCCCTTTTTTTCCTAGATGTCAGATCTCCTAAAACAGCTGCATGTTCCCCTTTTCTTTTTCTAATGGCTATTGATGCTGTAATCAAGAGTCAAAATTTCATTAGTTGCAGCACTGTGAAAGACTTACTCCCCTCTCTTGGGGAGCTGCAAACAAATAGACACTTAAGTGGCTGTATTTTCTGTGCCTTTTGCTTAATCCAGTATCTGCAAAGAATCCTTCTTCAAGGTGTTCTGTTATGAATCTAGTGTCTGGAGATTGTTACTTTCTTCCATGCAGTTAGTCAAAGCTGATGATGAGGAAGCAATAACTAAAGCAGAAAGTGGATTTATTGGACTTGTAAGTCATGCCCCTTGTGAAACTTCTTTGCAGTCTTCTCTCCTGAAGGTGCTAGTGAAACAGAAGAGAGGACAAAAATCTAGGTGAAGACCTTTTGTCTTTTTCTCTGAGATTTCCCCTGCATACAAACACCATAGGTTTTTATTCTTACAGGCCTGACCCTTAGGACCAGCATGGCACACATGAGAACTGTAGTCCCTGGCTAACATTTAAAACAGTCTTAAATAACAGCATTATGGGAGAAGTGTCTATATTTCTGTTGACCTATATAAAATAGCTCTTACTAAAGATATTTCATCTTAAATGGCCTTGGATACTCTACCTCCAAGATGTTCTGTAACTAAATATGTACCTCTTGAAGGGAAAATAATATCTTCATGTAAATTTTTTATTGATGTAATATAGTACTGTTGGAAATGAAGAAAGGGCAAAAATGCTGATATTCAATTGTATTGATCTTTTTTTATGATCATTTACACAAAATTAGTTACGTAATGAAGAGCTGCTGATGTGCAGTTAAATTCTACAAGGAATCCATCTGACCTTTAAATATAGCTGATATTAAAAATAATATGGAATGCTGCCCTTCCAAGAAGGGGAACCAAAAGCATTCTTAATAAACTACAGTAAGTCTTCTGAGTACACTGTGGATGGCCATTTATTTATGCACCTGCCCTTTGAGAGTCGGTTTTAATATAAAGACTTGTTTTTAAATAAATAACTTCATGCAACTAAACTGAACAATTTCTCTGATAGGACTGAACATGAAAACCCCCTCAAAAATAAAATAAGATGTTTCTGGTGGATTTCATGTCTTACAGCAAGCACAAGTGGAGACAAGTTTTGTTTAAAAATTCATAGAAGACACTTCTGCGAAGTATTTTATAGGAAGGTATTTATCATATTGAGTGCAGTCTTAACATAGTAGGATTTCTTTTTTTTTCCCCCTACAAAATACTATTAATGTTTTTTAAAGCTTGTTAATTTTATGGATATGGTGTTATTGGTGCATTCTGACTTGGCAGTAATTGAGTAGCTAGTACTAGAACTATTGGAAAGGGACATGATAGAACTGAATATGTACTGTTTGATCACTCATTACTGTAGCTAAGCCTTTCTGTTCTGATGTTACTATATACATATCTATCTATCTATCCATCTATGTATCTTGTGTATGAATACAATGGCTAAAAGGAAAGGCTTACCTTTATCTCTTGTAAGGTTCTATAAGCATTCCATCTTAGATTCTTTTCTTAACACTTTGAATTTTACTGCAAAGTGAAGACTAACTTGATTTACACCATGAGCAGTAAGCACTGGAGTGCCTTACTTTATCTTCCACTCTGTATTTTGTTCTGCTTTAAAATAATGGGTTTTTTAAAAAAGAAAAGGAAAACAAAAAATCATTTTATGATTCTTTTTTGATCTTGCTGTCGTTGCCTGTATTTTTTCTGCTCAGTGATCCATTTTCACATTTTGTTCTGGCTTCTTTGTTCTTTTGGACTTCTTCCACTGCCTTTTTGATAATCACTATACAGTGTGTTGTTGTCTCACCTTTTGAGCACAGTGCCAACAAACTTGAATCTCTGTTGCATGCAAGCCTTAAGTCCCAGTGTTCCCTGCCTCCATTTCTAACTGTGGTGACTGCATCTGCCTGCATTATTTGTTGTGTGCTATAATATTTGTGGGATTGGGTTGGATGCCTTGAAACATTAGAATCTATTTTCAGAAGTAAATCTTAAATACTTTTAATAGTTGAACTGAGTCCTCTTTCATTAGGATAGGGATCACTAGGAATAGTTGATCAAGGGAAGCCAGCTGATTTAATCTTTTTGGATTTAAATGAAGCTTTCAATACTGATTTTCACAGTATCCTTCTGGACAAAATGTTCAGCGCACAGCTGGATAAACACATCATGTGGTGGGTGAGCAATTGGCTCACAGGTTGAGCAAAGAGGTTAATAGTGAATGGGGTAACATCAGAGTAGTGACCTGTCACTAGTGGGGTTCTGCAGGGCTCCATCTTGGGCCCTGTGCTTTTCAACATCTTCATAAATTACTTGTACGCAAGACTGGAAGGGATACTAAGCAAGTTTACAGATGACACAAAACTGGGAGGAGCTGTTGACTCCCTTGAAGTCAGGGAGGCCCTGCAGAGAGACCTTGACAAGTTAGAGGATTGGGAAATCAACAACTATATGAAGTTCAACAAGGGGATGTGCCAAATTCTGCACCTGGGATGGAACAACCCCGGATGTATGTACAGACTGGGGAATGAGATGCTGGAAAGCAGTGCCACGGAAAGGGACCTGGTGGTCCTGGTCAATGGCAAGTTGAATATGAGTCAGCAGTGCCCTGGCAGCCAGGAGGGCCAACCGTGTCCTGGGGGGCATCAGGCAAAGCATCATTGGCCAGTCAAAGGAGATGATTGTCCCACTCTGCTCTGCACTGGTGTGGCCCTCACCTTGAATATTGTGTGCAGTTTTGGGCACCATAATAGAAGAAAAATATTAAGCTGTTGGAGAGTGTCCAAAGGAGGGCAGTGAAGATGGTGAAGGGCCTTGAGGGGAAGCCATGTGAGGAGCGGCTGAGCTCACTTGGTCTGTTCAGCCTGAAGAAGAGGAGACTGAGGGGAGATCTTATTGCAGTTACAACTTCCTCATGAGGGGAAGAAGAAGGGCAGGCACCGATCTCTTCTCTGTGTTGACCACTGACAGGATCTGAGGAAATGGCCTGAAGTTGTTTCAGGGGAGGTTTAGGTTGGATATTAGGCAAAGGTTCTTCAGCCAGAGTGTGGTTGGGCACTGGAACAGGCTCCCTAGGGAAGTGATCACAGCAGCAAGCTTGTCTGAGTTCAAGAAGTGTTTGGATGATACTCTCGGGCACATGATATGACTCTTTGGGATGGTCCTGTGCAAGGCCAGGAGCTGGACTCAGTGATCCTCCTGGGTCCCTTCTAACTTGTCACACTCTGTGATTCTGTGAATATCTTTGGTTCTTATGTGCTTTTTGGAACTAATAACCACTATTTTTCTTTTAAGTGTGGTAAATTTGTTGTGATGAGAAGTCTGTAGTTGCTACTCTTTGCCTTCCTTTCCCCCAATATTACATATTGAGTCAGTGATAGTGATAATATAGTGATATTATATAATAATAGTGAGATTTCTTGCCTATACATATCCCGAGTTTGTGCTACTTAAAGCTTTAAATAATCATATGTTAACAAATCTCCCATAACACTTTCATCAACCTTTTTATGAGTCTGTTGTTTTTGGTAACCTTTCGTGTTATTTCCTCTGAAGTGTTTGGGGCCTGCTCTTTTGTTAGGGGTGGGCCGTTTAAGCGTGAAGGCTGGGGGAGTACGGTGATACTGGGCAGCTGAGGAAACATGAACACTGTTTACCGACAGCAGTGATCCTCACTGCAAATGGTGTTTCCTGAGAAGAAAACTGCTGCTTTCAAGGATTTTCATATCAGCCTTTATTGAATGGTTAGCTGAAGAGTGATCTTAAAAATATGTTTTATAGTCCATAGCATCTGAGAATGGAAGAGATCAATACTTTATGTGCTGTAGATCAAGAGCAATAAGAATAATGTTTAATAATTTGAGAAGGATTTGATTTTGTATTTTTCTGCATTCTTCTTTTTTTTTTCCCCTTCCTCTCTAGTCTGACTTGCTGGTCTTTCACTTTTCTTTCCACAGGAGAAAGTTATGTATGTGGTTCCATAGAACCCTTCAAGAAACTGGAGTACACGAAGAATGTAAACCCAAACTGGTCAGTGAATGTTAAGACAACTTCTACTTCTCGTTCAGTGCCATCTCTTGCCACTGCTAAAGGAGGTGCTCCAGATGCAAAAGAGAATAAGGATTTCATTAGGCCTAAACTAGTCACTATCATCAGGAGTGGAGTGAAGCCACGGAAAGCAGTCCGGATTCTGCTCAACAAGAAGACAGCACATTCATTTGAACAGGTTCTTACTGATATAACTGATGCCATCAAGCTGGATTCGGGAGTGGTTAAACGCTTATACACGCTAGATGGAAAACAGGTAAGAATTTTCATGATGACGATTCTCAGCATGAAGAAAATACAATTTTCCAAAAAGAAAAGAATGGTACATTAGTTAAAAAAACCCCTTTTCTCTAGAACATAGAATCAGACCTTCTACTGCTTAAAGTGTACTTAAGATCTGTGAGCAGTTCAGGAATATCATGAATCATTACTTGGCCTCAGTGAAGGTCTTGCCATTTATGACAAATAATAGTTCTAAATCTGTCAGTTGAAAGTGTGATGTGGTTTTGGCTCTGCATGCCGGAAATGTAGGATGAAGGATGTCACTTTAAAGACGCTCATTCTGTTAACTTGTTTCAGCTTTTTCTTGCAGCAGTTTTATGAGTCATAGTACTTGGCTTTCCATAAACTGTGAGAACGAACTGTGAGGACACATTCAACCGTGATAAGTGCAGGCCTGTTGCTGTCCAGAGTGACTAAACGATGAATCTTTTTGCATCTAGAATGAACAATGAAGAAGGGTCAAGCTTAGAAAATGAGTGAGCTTTTTTTCCCTTTTTCAGGAAAACAGGTAGGGTTATGTGTGATGCTCACATTTATTGAAGAATCTCATGTAGGTTACATGTTATTTCTTTTATTAAGTACTTTCTAGCAATGTCTCTTTTTTGCTGACTTATTAAATTGCAGTACAGTGCGATTCTTAAGAGGCTTCTGATTGAACTTGGGAATTGAGGGACATGAAAAGAATATTACAAAGTAATCCTACTTCTATTTTGTCTTTCACTTTATTTGTAATTTGTCTATGTACATGTATTAATTATAGCAAAACTGGAGAAGCTGTTAACCTGGTGAAGGGCAAGGCTAATTTCAGCATGACCTGAATTGATTTAGAGCAATGGTGACTCTGGAGAAATAAAGCAGATATTTGCATTTACAGATTTAACTTACTAAACTGAAGAAATTATAGAGGTGTAAAATGTGGGTAGAAAGATGAACGAACAGTCTCCCTCAAAAGCTAGAACCTGCTAGAGACCATGGTATTTCTTCTGTAATATAGCTGTGTTTTACGGATTCTAGGTTCAACAATTCACAGACATGCAGCAAACAGTGTAGCTATTGGGAAATGCTGCCAAACATGCTTGATACAAGTAAATTCTCAGCTAGATCTGGTGATGTCCTAACATGTCTGCAGTTACTGGGGCTAATGTGCTGGCATAGCTCTGGAAACAGCTACAGCAGTACCCTCTGATCTCAGAGAGGGCTGTTTAATGGGCAAGCTGCTTATTCGGAGCACTGGTTCAAATTGAGGCCAAGCATGGCTTGACCAGAAGTCCCTTCTGTCTGCTGTTTTGTGTCAGTAGCCTCTGACACTAGTTACAGACAGTAGTACAGTTCTCAATGACTCCATACATGCCTGTAATGATCCCATTACTGTGACTTTGTTGGGAACTTTGACCTGGAGCAAAATGTGAATGTGGAATTTTTTTTGTCTGCAGCAAAGGTCAAGTGGGGGAAAATCTCAACTCCTATCCTTCCTTACCTTGCCTCACGCTCCAGGAAGCACTAAGGCTAGTAAATCTGGGGAAGGAGTTGGGTTTTTAAAGCTTCAGAGATCAGTGGTGGTCTCTGCTATGACACTGACAGAAGATTCTGAATGACTATTCAGGTTCCTGCAAACTCTCTCAATAAAAAAGGGATGCATATATGTTTTGCATTGTATATGTAAATACACTTGTGGTTTACCTATGATAAAGTGCAGCCTGGAAAGATGTCAGTGTGGCCTATTGTCTCCTGGATAATGTGCTCACATATCTTTTTATATTTTAAACTCCCCTTTAATGTTTTTGATTAAAACAACAGAAAAATACCTTTACACCTTTTTTAGAACTCTAATTCCTGCAAGTATATAGCGCTATCCTACTACTGGGGAGAAAGTGAAGACCAAGTGTTCTTGGCCCTGATGTTGGCATAGTTCAGTTGAATCCTTTGTCAACTCATGGACTTTGAGATGAGCTTAAATCAGTGGTGTACTGGGACACTTGTTACGTACCTCGTAGCCTGAAACCAGTGTGTCTAGAAGCTCTCCCAATAGACTGCTGTTTCCACACCCCTTCCCTTTTTGGATATACATGCACAGTTGTGTAGCTTGCTGTCTAACCCTACTGGTAATGTTGGGGTTTAGGGGAAGATGTGTGTGTCCTGCAAGTGTAATGGAGACTTTGCCTGTGGTGTGTACAAAGCAGCTTTGCTGGCAGAAAGGGAAATGAATGATTCTGTGCTGAGCAGGAGCAGCCTGTTGCTCACCCCTGCATGGGGAAGTCATTGATTTCCTGTGCTGCTAGGCAATTGCTGCTCCATTTTTCTCTGCCAAAAGCCTAATCTCCCAGATGGCGTTGGGGACACAGTGATGGATTTCTTTATTGGTAAACGCAAGCTGTGAGTTATTACTGGAAGGAAAATCCAAAAGTTTTTCAGTAGTATTTGTAGTTGTGAACTTCTACTGTAACTCCTGCTGGAGCTTTGAAGGTTCTGGAAAACCTATGTTCTGTGGCTAAATTTAACAAATCTGTGATTAAATCTTTCATTGCTAACTTAAAAAGCAATGAAATCTTAAATCTCTGAGTTGAGAAAAGTAATTTACTGTAAGGATAAGAGAATAAAGCTCCCCTGGGATTATTCTTTGGGAATATAACTTCAAGAAAGACTATTCTGTACAGTTGTCTCTTGTGAGTTATTTTATGAGGCCAACACTGGACTTGCCCATCCATGGCAAAAATTGACATGAGTCCCCTGTATTGTTAGTTTGGGTCGACAACGTGGTTTGTATACTGTCGTTGGATACCATCATTAGATGCCTCATGCTAATAAAAAGAAAGTAGCAGGAGTCTTAACTGGGCATCCAAGTTAGGTGATTGTCCCATACTGACACTACACATTGAGAAACTGAGCTTAAATGCTCTTCTTACAACAGCCTTGTTAGTTGTGATGTTTTGATTTGTATCTCTAAAAGATGTTAATAAATATTGTGTTCAATAAAAAGGAATTTAAATGATGGTCTGTAAAATTTGATAACAATGTAAAGAGCTTGTCTTGATGAGAGAGGTAGTGCTTGGACAATCAGAACCTGAGGAAAGTTATAATTGCTAAGAGGAAAGCTCTCCTATTACAGCAGGTTGATTCCCCATCCCAGAAGTTCCTTCTTGCTTTTGGAAAATTCAGTAATTTTAGGTGCAAATGATGCTTTGTGAGTGTTCCTTAGAAGTCCAGGGGCTTGATTAGGTACGTGTGTTCTATTAGCCATTTCACTTTTTTAATGCTGGAATAGCAGAAGAAAGGAAGGGGGAAATCAAAACAAGAAAAGGAACAAACTGAACCTGCAAAAAACCCCAATAAAACAATCCTCAAAAAACCAAGCCCCAACAAATTTAACCAATCTTGTCTCATTGGGTCAGTGGCAGTTCAGGGACTAAAATTTGATGTTTTCTAATATTGGGTAGGTATTTACTTTGGATTTCAGACATGTAATTTAGTTTTGTTAAAATGTGTTTCTCCTTACTATAAACAGGGTAACTAGTGGTTTATTTGCATGTCCTTATAACACATCAGAATCTGTATTTTGACTTCAAGGTTTCTCAAAATTCAGAATATAAATTAATTTGTGCTAGAAGGGGCATAATATACAACTGCAATCTGATTGTAAAGCACAATGGCCTGCATTTATGGTACTTTTGCCGTTCAATTATTAATGATTCCTCAGAGCTGGATAGGTTTGATAATGTGTCTAGAATAGTTTATGTGTATTTTTATGGATATACTTATGTTTCTACTGGTACAAGGTACTGATGCTGTTTGTGCTCTAGAGAAAGAATCACTTCCTTGTAACATGCTGATGGATTTGAAGATGGTGGGACTCTCAGAAGTGTTTAACAGTCTTATGAGCTCAGGCCAAAATCAAAAGCTTTCCAGGGGGAGATCTTGAAATGTTTTCTGTGCCAACTTTGCTGTGTAAGGAAAATAAAAATAGAATGAGTAGGTTTAATGGCTGCCTGTAGGAATATAGATAATGAAGGTGTGCTCTTACTATAACCATATTGAATTTTTTTAGATTAAAAGGTTGTGTAAGTGCATGAAAAGATATTGTCAGTGTTGATCATTAATATTATCACATACTTGTGCAGAGAAGAAACACTTTCTCATGGCTAAAATGTGTCTTGCTTTATTGTAGCTGCAGTGTTGCAGTTTGATTTCTAACCTTTCCTTAACAGAAGGTGGCATTTTTAGTTCGTGCATCAAAATATGGTTTTGTAAAATGCAGTGTGTAGACACACAGTGCAAACGTCAAGGATACAAGCTGCATGTGGAGATACAGCCCAGTTGCTTTGTTACAAGCTCAGTGTTCTGGTTTCTGTTTGCTTAGTGCACTTCTAGAACAACACCAATGACTAAAAAGGGAGAAAACTGATGAAGGTCATACTTAACAGCAAAACTGTGAAACAGTACCATTTTTAGAAGTGTTGTGATGTGTGTATTTGTGTGGGGTATTTATAATTTGCATGTTTAGACAAAGACTAAAGGTTAGATAGCAATGGTTTGTTACCTTCTAAGTCCTCCATTTCCTTTTGGCAGAAAAACATCTGGTTTATAATAGGACCTACTTATTTGAACAGGTGGTTTGCTTGGCTTAACAAGATACAAGCATACAAATTATTTTTCAGTTTATGCGTTATGCTGTCGATTTGACTCCAGGCAGATAAATGGTCAGTGGCAAAGATAATAGAAGTCACTATCTGATTTGTTTTGTTTTTTATAATAAATATTTTATGTCAAATCAAATTACCTTTATAGATATGAAATACAGCCACAGTTATTTAAAGACATATCCCTTTGTATGTGTATATGTGTGAAGCATAAGATGTCCTTCAATAATCTTTCTTTAAGCCATTAAAATATCTATTAAAATTGTGACTGAACGGAAAGGGAACATCACAATGCTAGAAAGCTAGAAGCTTCTACATCGAGTGTAATATTGTAATATGCTTTTGATTTTTAGTGAAAACCCACGCTAAACTGGGTATACTGGGATGCAAACAAACTCCCTCTCTTATGGACTTCTCTTTTTTGAAGACACACGATATCTTAGTTTTTAAAAAGGAATGCTACTGTTGTAAGAAAATACTGTCTTAAGAAAACAGAAGCAACTGTTTGCACCTACACCTAAACTGTGTGTTTTTTATTGTTTTGTTCTTAACAAGTGAAAAACATTTGATAATAACATCTGTATTCTACAGTAAATTCTTGATTAAATCTACCCTTTTGTAGGATGTATTAAAGATCTCAAATGTCTTTCTCGACCCGGATTATCCTTGGTACAGAAATACCTACATAAAGGAAGGTAGGTGTCATTCACAGAATGACATTCTCTACTCAGCATTTGGGTAGTGTGTATTGTACAACAATCCAGACAAAATGAATATTAAGCAAAATAAAATTTATGTGCAGCAAGTGACTCGTTTTATGTGTGCTGTGAATTTTGATTCACATCAGTGTTTGTAATCAATTCCACTCTTAATGTAGAAGGTGTATTTAATATTAAGGGTGACTAGTCGTGCATGTTCTTTTTATTTGTTTTTCAGTTGTAGCTACAATCAACTCAAAATAGCACTTACTGTCCACATTTTTCAAAATAGGAAAAATTAAGTTGAGTGCATCTTCTGTTTCTCTCTCAGCTCAGTAATGTATCATCTTTTGTGGAAGGTTTTGGAGCTCCCTGCCAGCCAAAGGCACACAGGGGTGATTGACCAGAGAACCACAGTGAATTCTCTGTGAGATGTAGCTGTGCAGATACTGGTTAATTGCAAGAAAACATTAAGTAAAATGGCTTTTGCTACTCACTCAAGCATTTTAACAAGGAAGCAACAGCTTTTGAGGTGGTACTTTAATATTGCACTACCATCTGGGGACCTGAAACCCATTGTGCTTACACTGCACAAGCTGTTCCTTCCTGAAGGGTTTCTAATGTGAATGCTAGATGGCCATACGCCTCAGAAAATACCTGTTCTGCTTATTTTAAACATGAATTTTAGGGCCCTATCTGAGTAATGCTGACAGACCATCCTGTTATGTAGCTATGAGAGACACTAAAAAGAAAACCCAAAGAGAACTTTCCAGCTTGTAATGCACCTCGCTTTCCCTCCTTCCTGCCTGCAGTATATTTAATCAAGAACTTTTTTTTTCTTCCTCTGGAAGATCTATCATTTCTGTCTTTGGTGTTTTGAAACTGATTTTGTGGAAAGATTAAAAAAATGAGGATTTTTTTTTTCTCAATACTGAGAAAAAGGCCCCTTCTTCAAAACAGGATAGTCTGAAAAACAAACAAAAAAATCAATAACTGAAAATTGCCTGTCTCAGCAAGTCATGATGGGCTCTGGGGGTCTTGGAAGATTCTTGTGATTACTGCTGAGAAAAGTGGACTTCTGTTACAAATTAGACTATGTTAAGAAAAGCATAATAATCTGGTTCAAAATCATTTGTGGAGTAGACAATTTGCTGGCAATTGGTATTGTCCTGGTGTAAGAGGAAAGCTCTGATAGGTCCTTAAACTCTTGTGTCTCTGGATAGGCTGTTTTGATGTCATATTGTGACACTGAGTAGCAATTTTAATTGTACTCAAATAAAATTCTCTGTAAAGGAGTGAACAGAAGCCCGTTCCTAATTGAAAGCCTTGTGTTCATTCGTTTGTCTAGGGTTGATTCTTATTAAGCTGAGACTGATGACTGTGTTGCTCTGTCTCCAAAAGCTGTCTCACAATAGGAGTTTCCACGGTTGCTAACTGGCATCCCATAGGAACTGTAGACTGACTTGGGAAATTAAGAAAAGAAGATACCATCTTCTGAGACCTTTGAATTGGCTTGTGTGCTGTCCAAAAGAAGAGCTGCTACTCGTTGAACGAGACTGAAAACTTGCATATCTGCTTCAATATGCTTGAAATATAAGTTGATTTTATTGTCTTTAAGAGTATTCAGCTGCTCATTAGAGAGCTTATTTACTGTCAGAAGCCTTTAAAAGAAAGAGTCATTTCTAACTCCTCGAGGTGGAGTTTCATATTGTGTTTCTCAGTGGAAGGGAGACGGTGTGGTCATTCAGAACTATCTGTTACTAGAATAAGTGTCCTTTTCCTCTACGTCTGGACTCTGCTTCATTGTTTAAATATACATATAACCAAAAAGATCTCATTCAGTTGAGTTCTGATTTGTGTATTACTGGCCAGTGGTGGGGGAGAAGAAAAGCAAATGTAAACATCCCCAACTGAATGATCTTATTGGGGGTAGTTTTGTTTGTGGGGTTTTTTTCTTTGCTTATTTGTTTTGTGAAAGAGAGCTTGGAAAAGTGCTTGCAGTTTTCTCTGAGGATACTGTAAGACTGTTTTGAGGAGACAGGCATGAGATTGTTGGTGGTTATTGAAGAGTTTCCACTGCACAGTAACAAGCAGTCCTCAGGACCAAATACTTTCTCTGTGAACAGCTGAAATCTCTTTATGATGCTTTCAAACAGTAGCCATCCTAAACTTTCTCTGTTCTGCTCCCTGCCCCCTTCCTGTTAAGATACCATGTTTCATGACTTTGAATGAAATAGATCAATAGCTTGAAGATTTTACAATGTCTATTGTAAAACTTGTTTGGGACGATTTTGTTTATACTCTGAAGCTGCTACTGTTAGTGACACTTTTTTTGTTGGCATAAGCAAGTGTGTATTTCCTTTCTCTTAAGTAGTATGATGTAATAAGACTGTAAAAAAGCATAATGAATATTGGATTTGCTAGGTTGTTTCTTTTCCTTCTAAAACCAGTTGTTACAAGAGGATTAAGAACTTCTAGCCATTTAGGAGGATTCTAAGCACCATCTAAAGGAAAAAAAAAGGAAAAAAGAAGTATTTTTCTCTCAGTTTTTTGTGTTTCTTTCTTAAGAAATTAAATTATGGTATTCATAGAAAAAATTCTTAATACTGCATGTAGCTTATTAGAATTTAAATATTTTCTTTTTAATGCATGTATTTTTGTATAACTCTATCCTTGGATTGTTGGGCCTTGAATTCTTACACAAACACTTGGAAAATCTTGGCAATATCTCTTTTGAAAAAAGTTGATTTAGTGAACTCAAATTTGAACAGCTACCTGAGACTTGGTGCAAGTATGTCCTTGATTACGTATTTCTTTATACTTAGTTTTCTATTCAACACTTTTTGCCAAGCTGTTGTGTAGGAGAAAATTCTTATGTGAATTATGAATATTGGGAGGGCAAACTACATAAATATTCTGTTGCTAGCTGTGTTCTTCTCTTAAAACTTGAAATCCTTTCATTTATAGGAACCAATATCTTTCGAACATTACAAAAGGTAATTGATACTGGCAAAATAATTCAAAAATTACTGACAGCGCAGGCAATGATAATGACTGCCCAATTTTGTACCTTGATTTTCTAATTAAGCTTTTATGAACCCATTTTCTGAAACTGCAGTAAACTGTGAAGCATCTTATGTTCAGTACTTTCCAGCTTCTTAAGCCATACACTTTGCTGTTGCTTGTAGTGAGTGGCAAGAAACACAAATGTCATTGAATATTCTACCTATTTGGTCTGAAAATGCATCTCATGATCCTTTTTCTGTAGAAAGCAATTCTAGGGCAATGACATACTTTTCAGGTGCTCATCAAGTTAATCAAGGTGAATCCAGGTCTCTAACTCTAGAAGAATTCTTTCTTAAATGAACTCTCCTGTGTATAGTAGTTGGAGATGCAATTCAGTTTCCTCACTCTGAGTCTGAGGATTTCTTCTGCAAATTTTGGAAGTGGGACTGAGACTTGATCCCTGAGGATCTTTAGGGACAACAGTATTACATAGTATTATATCAGTGATGTACCATGTATTCTCCCTCTTTCCCCCTCCATTCCTCTCTAAACTTGAAACTAATTTCTTCAATCCAATAGGAAGTAATGACTTAATCTCTTCTGAACATAAATCCCCACTACTGTCTGCCAGTTCATGGGGGCAGAATGCCCAGACTCAATCAGATTTAGACACTAATACAATTACCAGTAGGTGAAAATATTTCCTTTGTATTGAATGGAGACAGCATTGCACTGAAGATAGCTTAGTTTTTTTATAAATAAACTCTTTTGAGACTGTTTACCTGATGTCACTGGTTAATGGTACATGACAAGGTGTATATCAGATAGTTTGTTCTTAAATTTTATTAAGTACTTTCTCTTATGTTTTACCAAAAAAAAATTTTTGAAGGTCAGACCACCTGCTTACAAGCAGGTAATTTAGCTTGAGAAAACTGCCAAGAAGGGAATCAAGCTTCTTCCATGGGGTTGAATTCTTGAAGTCATAGACGGAAGTGCAAAGAAATCTTTGGGGACTTGAGGACAGGGTATGGCACTTTACACATTGATAAAAACGAAGACAAATGGGTGTGAAATTATCTGAGTTTAACCTCAGAAAGCAAGGCAGCAGACTGTAGTATGCTCCCACTGGAACCAGCAAAACTTTATAGGGTTTTGAATTCAGAGCTGGATTTTACTGCGTGTAAAACTTATGTTAAGTAGTTAAGGCTGATTGCCTCTCCCAAATCAGTTTTTCTAGTGGATTTGGTTTTCCATTAAATGTTGGATCTCACAAACTTCTTTTAAATAAAACTCCTCTGAGTTTTAATAGCTTAAAACTGTAAGAGACATTTACTCATCAAGTGAATGCAGAGTGAAATCTCAGTTTGAACTGCTTTTAATTATCTTTTTGAGTTGGTTTAAGCAATGATTTTCTCAGAGCTGCTAGGCAGTAGGGCATGACTGGGATCTTGTGGATTAGCCAGGGTAGAGTGCCTTTGATTAAAAGTGAGGGAAGTCAGATGTTACCTAAAATGCATATGCTGACTTGTAAAAATAAGAGTGTTTGCTGTTTAAAATACCTTCACCTGCCTTCCCTTGGAGCCACATTATATATCTGTTTTGCATTAATTTGAATTGCAAACAGCAGCAGCTGCTATATAGCGTGCATCCAAGACACTCTCTTTATTCTAGTTGTCCTTGAAATATCCTGCTGTCTCATGTTCCCTTTCTTGATTTCTTATACACCTCTAAATTGTTTGTCTCTTTTTGAAGGTTTTCTAGGAGCCTGCTTCATTTTCTTTGTTTTTTTTTTCAACTATTCTTCTTATGTCCTTTAGTAATATCTCCTTGTTTGATTTCTAGTCACAACTCCCATTCATTTAAAATCTAGCAAATTCTGAAAAATGGTGCTTTCAATGAAGTTTGTTCTGTGTGAAATGGTCTCCTGAGCACAACATCTTGATTCTGTAGTCCAGATCTTTTGTTCTGTTTGTGTACTGTGTATGATCATAATCAAAATTTCTTTAACCTTCTGTTGCTTCTCCATATATGAAATCTGTGTTTGCATTTACACCCCCACAAAATCTAAGTTAAAGCTAATGCAATATATGGAGTGTTTAAGTGGCATACTTACATGCTCCTTGGTGAGGAAATAACTTTGAGAAGGAGCTGAATGTAGCACATATGTGTTATGTGAAATGGTCCTGGCACACTAGGCACTGATAATGAGAAACCCTGTGTTCGCGCGAGAATAAACTCATGCAAGCTGTAATTCTGTCTTGGTGCTCAAGAATAAAAAGGTTAAAAGTATAGATACTCATGATCATGACAAAAGTCCATATATGGCATTGTTGATTCTGATACAGAGTAGGTTTTTTTCTGTCCACTTTTTACTGTAGCTACATGAGCACATATAGCGTCAGTGCCCCTGTGTGGGTATGATGGTGCTAGCAGGGTTTACACATGAGCAGTTGGGTTTAGGGTGAGAGCACATGGAATACAAAACTGTTGTTATCTCCTGTCATCTGAGTAGCCTGTATTGCTATCTGAAATGCTTTTGGACTTCTTTTATTCTTGCTACGTAAAAATACTTCCTGAGCTTCAGCACCTTCAGTTTTCTGTATATTTGTGAAAGAGAAGGCTGCTTATAGGTCTTGGAGAAAAAATTGATATTTGGATGTTTCAGTTTCTAAACCAGAACATGTCTGTTCTGGGGCAGATTGAGGAGCATTGTGAATACTCTGGAGTAATCTGTTTAAATAGAGTGTGATCTTGATGAATTAGGAACACAGACTGCAATCAGTGTAAAATATAATAAGGCAAATATGAAGCAGTTAATGTAGGAAAGAATAATCAAGTGACTTTTTGGAACTAGAGGAACAGAAACCAGATAAGTGTGCAGTAAGCATGACACTTGAAGGTTTTTAACACAAGAAGTATTTCATTGCTATGATGGTGGAAAAATATGCATGTAGGAGAAGTGTTTAGTGGTTGTGCAGTTGATTAGCATCTTTGTGAATGCAGTTGTTGACATCTGCTTTTTCGTCAGGGATAGGCAAACTAAAATTTTTGTATCTTATGTAAAGATAATTGGCACTAATATTAAGACTGATTGCCATCAGTACCATGAGCAAAGGCTGAGAGAGATGTAGTATCTTAAGGGACGAAATAGGGAGAACAGAACTATTCTAACTGGCTAAATCTCAGGAACACTGATACTTAAATTTTCTGGTTTTTTGGTTGAATTTAGCAGCAAACAAACTTGAGATGAACATTCAATATCTGTAGTATGGACATACCAAGCATCTAGGTAAAGTCTCTCTAGGGCTCTATTTCTATAACGGAAAACAGAAATGAAATAAAACCTTTTATAAGCATTTTATAGGTATTTCAGTAGTTAATAGAATGTATGATGTTTTCAGTTAAAGTATTTGTCAGATTGAGCACATTTACCCAAGAGCTTTTGGTTTTGACAAAAAGTGATTCAGTTGAATTTCTTTTTAAACTGACAATTCATTAAGTCATGAGCAAGAAATAATGCTGTGAAGCTAAAATTAACTTTAAAACATTTGCTAACTTTTAAATGTGGGACCAAAAGAGCAAATGAGTAAAGATTTATAGGACTCATTATAGATTAATAGTATTTGTAGGAATGTCACCTTGCTAAAAAATGCTTTCAAACAAAAGTATTACAGCTCAATTTAAATCTCATTTAAGTAGCAGTATATAAATGAAGTGTCTTGTTTAATGACCTGCTGTGTTTTATCCTTTGGTTGTTTATGTGGGGAGGAAGGTGATGAGAATGAAAGGATGAGACTTTCCTTTTCCTGGCAAGTCTTCAATGACACTGTAGGAGGAGTAGCTTTTAAATGCGGCATCCCTGTAAAAAACTAACCCTTCCATCTGCAGATGGAGGAGGGCTGTCCTAGAAAAGAAAATCAAGCTCTGGTTTCTCTTGTGCTGAGTCCAACTGAATGCCAGTCATTTTTCACAGCATTCAGTAGGAACTGCTCTCTTAAGTGTTAGAGAAGGAGAGGGAGAAGAACAACTGAATGTCACTTTGTACCTCTGTAGGAAGAGGAAAGCTTTTAACAGTGCTACTTCTGTTATAGGCAAATAATCAGAAGCATCACTGAAATTAGAGGGTGCTCTGAAAAATGACTGGTTATGCCAATTGAAGTTCTTCACCACTGCTTCCAGTTCCTCCCCTGTCTAGGAGAGTCTCTCCCTTGACTTTAGTTTCAAACTACAGCATGTTGTCCTGCTGCAGCATTGAAACAGGAATGTTAGGACATTATGCAGTCCTCAGGCTTACTCCCTTTTTTTTTTTTTAAGCAGCCTGTCATGACTTAACATCATTCTGAAATCCTGAACTGACAGGCAGCCTTACAACTCCAGATTTTCTCCCTCAGAATAACCTAGGCAGAGTGTGTGGGAAGATTTTATATCCCAAATCAATGATAGTCTGTCTCTACAGTAAGTGTTTCTGTTCTTTGGGAACAAAACCTCACTAAAGATGTGTACCAACTTTCCTTAGCTTTATTCTGTATTATTTTAGATTATTCGCTGGAATTAAGTCTTTTAACTTGGTACCAAAAAACCGTCCAAGCAGATAAGAAAAGGTATCATGTCATTTTTAGCTTGTCAAGTAGAGCTGAAATAGTTTTCTAAGGTGCAGTGGGTGTGTGCTGCATTGGAAAGAACAAAGATGCCACTTCTCCATCTTTGTAGTCGTAATCAATGTTAGGCAGAAAATGATGGATAACAGATAAATGGGAGTCTTATGCAAAATAAGACCTAGGCATTTTACCTTTAGCGAGGTGTACATAATTCCTTTTTAAATTACTACTTGATCTCAATCACTTAGAAACAGAGATGTAGAGAAAGAAATGCTGATTGTTAAACAGCGGACATGAAGTTGAGCATGAGACTGGATAACTGCCCTCTGTGCAGGGAGATAATAGACAGAAGTTGTGAAGTCTATAAAGGTGTCATGGATGATGCTAATAGACTGGAATGATGAGTCTAAATACAGCAGAGAGGAACAGCAAGGAGAGATGAGATTGTAGAAAGCAGTATAGGGCTGCTGAAGAGACATGAAAAGATGACTCGCCTTTTACATAGGAATTTCTGTTAAGTGTAGGTTAGGAAAATTTACAATTCTGTGAAACTTATGGGAGCCCTGGGAGTAGAAGGGTTATTGGTAGTCACTGCATGGGGAGAAACAGCTATCTCCCAAGCTGATAAATCCCAAGTAATACATCCCAAAGAAGGAAGGGAGGAAGGACTCTAGACCCTAGAAGGGTAGATGCTGCATCATTTCCAAAAACAGGGCAAGTAATTTAGAGTCTTCTGCCATCAACAAAAGTTGTGATATATCCAATTAATTATGACATATTATGAGTTAATTTGGCAAAGTTGTAGCAGAAGCTAAGTAAGGGCTTTTCAAATACAAATTTTAGCAGATAAAATACTTAGTAGCCTAACTCTGTTTTGTCTTGTTAGTGGAGCCATAATTTGAGGTTTTTTTCCCTTTAGTCACCTATGTTCTTTATGACTTGAAAATATTCTGTAGGCTTCATGTTCTCAGCTTTCCTTTCTCAGTGCTGTGAATAATACTGTTCTGAGTCAACAGGCTAATGCTAACCAGTTTCAGGTATTGTGACACATTCTGCAATAGAAAAATCTACTGAATTAACCTGAATTTTTTGGTACTACACTCATTCATAAAATTTTTGTGAAAACTTTCTTCAAACATCTGGTCTCATTCATTTGCTTCTAAATTGTCATATAGAGGAGAAGCAAGACCATCAGCTACTTACCAACCTTGCAAAACCGCTGAGGAAGCCATCCTCTTGCTAATTTTCTCCTTTCTATAGGGAAGATGGTATCTAGAAAGGGTCAGGGAAGCAAAGAGAAGGTTGGTTTGGCGGGTATTCTTTCCTTTCTCCAATAAATGTAAATTATTTCTGCACAGAAGGATACAATTTATCTACACCAAAAGAGATTTTTTTAAATTTTTTTTAATGACCCTGCATAATTCAGGTTTAATTTTTTGAGATGCCTGCATCAATTTCTGCTACTCAGTAATTTGCCCATCTGGGAAGGGCAGGTTGGAGCGCTTTTGTGTGCTTATGTGCACATACATACACCCACAATCCAACATGCCTGTCGCTTCTCTCAAGAACAAATAAGGAGGTAGAATTTTTTCTGATTTTTTTTTGGTTTGTTTGTTTCTTCCAGTTGGTGTTGTCTGTGCAAAAAAACCTGCGCTGTCCTAGTTATTTGTTTCATGTGGATTTTCACCCTCCATCTTCTCCCTATTCCTTGTTATAATTGCTGACATTTCCCTCAGCTTTGTGAAGTTTGGTTCGTCTGGGAACTAGTACTGAGCAAAGCCCATCTGACCGAGTCCTTTAACTATGGCAGATGGCTTTATAAGGAAATAGTTTCCTATATGGCATAGCATGTACAGCTGTCTTTGGAGAGGAAAAGTTTATTAGAAAAATTGGGTTGGTCTTCCCTGATCTTGCTCCATCACTTACAAAAGCAGACAATCTGCCACTTGCTTAAAATATTTGTTAAAATCTTTTCAGGCTGTGGAAAAAATTGTCACTGTCAGACTCACTGTTTTACCACTGCTGCTGATCACTAGAGATACAGAAGTGTGTTGCTCTCATATGAAAATCTGAAAGTCATTACTTTCAGATACTGCGCAAAGGTGTTACTTAGAGAATCATAGAATCACTATGTTGGAAAAACCTTTTAAGATCTCTGAGTTCAATAATTAACCCAGCACTGCCAAGTCCACTACTGAACCATGTCCCTGACTGTCTTTTAAATACCTCCAGGGATGGTGACTCCACCAGTTCCCTAGCAGCCTATTCCAATCCTTGACAACACTTTCTTTGAAGAAAGGTTTCCTAATATCCAATCAAAACCTTCCCTGGTACTACTTGAAGCCATTTCCTCTTGTCTTATCGCTTGTTACTTGGGAAAAGAGACTGATGGCCACCTTGCTACAACATCCTTTCAGGTAATTGTAGAGAACGATAAGGTCCCTGCTGAACCTCCTTTTCTCTGGCTAAACAACCTGAGTTCCCTCAGCTGCTCCTCGTAAGACTTGTGCTCCAGACTGTTCACGAGCTTCATTGCCCTTCTCTGGGCATGCTTTGTCTTTCTTTTAAAGAGGGGCCTAAAACTGAACACAGGACTCCAGGTGCAGCCTCACCAGTTCTGAGTACAGGGGTATGATCACTGTCCTGATCCTGGTGACCACACTAATTCTGATACAAGCTAGGTTGCCGTTGCCCTTCTTGGCCACCTGGGCACACTGCCAGCTCATGTTCAACCAGCTGTTGGCCAAAATGTTTCAGAATAAGAAAGGATCCTTAATCCAGTGGATAGTGCAGGATGAGGAATGAAGAAACTGTTAAAATAAGTAGTAAACGGCATTTATCACAACAGAGGCCTTGTTCCATTAAGTTAATAATTTGATGAAAGATTAAAGATACAGTCTTTTCTGTGGGTAAACTAAATTCATGTAGACAGTAGAGAATAGATTTTTTCACTCACTGTTTGGAAAATGTCTTAAAGGTATCATGCTGTCAAATATCCAGGTGGAGTTTTATTGACTGGCTTCATGAGATGATGGGAAGTTGAAGATGACTTACTACCATAGCTTCAGCAGAAGAGAATTAGGACTGCTTAACAGAGAGTGTATCTTTACTTACCTCTTCAAAGAGCAGAGAACGTGCAACGATATATTTCAGTGGAACAAGTTAGCAGCCTACTTGCTAATAAAAACTTCTTACACTTCAGGACACAGCCTGTAGAGAGCAAGGAATGTATGCTTACCACCTTCTTTGGCTCTTTGCTAAGATGACAGTGCCTATAGCTCTTCTAAGGCATCAGAATAGACAAGTAGTTGAAATATAAAGCCATTTCTGAGACATGTGAGAAACTTATCCAGCTATTTTATACTTGGGTCAAGTGAATTTGGTCTGTTCAGTGTCTGGTCAAAAGAACTCAAATTCTTCGTGTCTTTTTTTATATTCTTGTGTTTCTTTAAGGATAACTCAAAAGTTACTGTAGCTCTCTTAGAGCACCATGGTAGAGAGAACTTCACAGGCAATATTTGGTACACCAGCCCTCCGATCTATAAAATTTAAGTTTTAACCACTACTTACTTATAACTCTCTGGAGAAGCTGTATGCAGTAGCATTTTTCATCTACTTAGGGTGAGTCTGCCTATGGTGGGAAATATCATGTGCTAGAGGAACTTCTTCCAAGCACCTTATAGCTCAGAAATTATTTCATTATTCCATTAGAATTAATGGAATCTGTGCAGAATTTCTTTTTTGTACATAACAGGTAAGGTGTTAAACTAAGGGAACTGTTTAGTTAAGATGCATTTTTTTTTTTCCACTTTATAATTTGCGAAAACGTATTGATATGCAGCATTTCTCTGGAGCAACTGCTTCCTTTTATCTCCACTGGGTTTTACACACCTGACAATCTTGCTGATAATCACCAGTGATAACACTGGCTTTCACAGGTCATTGAATTACTGAGCATGAGTACAGCTGTGTGACTGACTTTGGATTTGCAGGAAGCATCAAGAGGATGCATTTTCTTTTAAACCGCTGATGTTCTGGTCTAGTTTTCCATGGAAACAGTATATGAACTATTTATTTCAGTCCTCACCTAATACCTTTTGAACCTATGGGTCTGCTTAAGTCAAACTTGAAAAAGCAATAGAGATTTTTGAAGCAGTTCCAATGACTTGAAGGAATTTTATGGCTGAGAAAAATAGGCTCGGGTTGATGCCCTCAATACTGCAAGCGACTTTTCCCCTTGAGGACGTAAGGCAGCCACGACTCCTGTCACTGTGTTTGGCAGTAGTCAAATAGTCAGCAAACAAATAGTTACTACCTAACCTGAACTCTGTGGAGATGTCACGGTTAACTGGGGAGTGCTGAGGTTAACATGGCTGGAAGAGAATCCAGCCTGCATCTGTTGGTGAGTCACCTGCCATCAGTGAGTCTCTGTCTCTGAGCAAGTGTATGCAAGCTCTCTTCCTCTCTCTTTCTCTGGATTAAATTATTCTGAGGAGTTAAGTTGCCTGGCTAGGCAGCTGAATAAACTAGTTTTTCTCTTTGAAGAGAGGACTTATTGTCATATTGGTTTCCTTTCCTGGGAAATACAACATGTGGTGAGATTTTCCCCACCTTGTTCACTGGTTAAACTTTATGCCTTGATCGTGCTCTCCACATGTGCACGTACACAAAATGTAACTGTGGTTAAAATGCATTCAGGACGTGGCCATCTCTGGCATCTCTCTAATTATTAAAAAAGATAAAATACTTTCTGCTAATAAATATTTATAAATGAATAGGAAACTTGAATATACATTTCTTAGTTCAAATGAGCTGTGATGTACACCGTTGTTCTGCCTTTTCTCTAAGTTAACACTTGTTTTATCTACCTTGCAAATATGCTGGGCACACCTTGCAACAGTTGTTCTGTGCTGTTTTCCCTCAGCCTTCCTCTTCCTTGAAAGAGAAGACACTGGCTGAAATGGGAAGCATTCCTCTTCAACTGCAGTATAAATCTTCAAGTGTATTTGCACACTTGAACCAAAGGAAAAAATGAGCTACTGGCTGCTGATGCAACAAAACATTAGCTCTCTGTAAATCCAATTTTACAGAAATAATGAAAATTACAATAGTAACTTAGTATTTTCATTTGTGGTTCTTTTAATGGGTGGAACGCTGTAGGAAATAATACAGAATATACCCACCTTATTTAGGGTTGCCTTGATAGCTGTTTTGTTTCAGAGTTTTTTATAAATTAGTCTTTCCCGTTTCCGTGGCAACTCAGTTGTCTGCATTGGTTGCCAAGAAACAGCTTCTGCCGCACAAAGGGCAGGGACACTGCTACAGAGTGATTTCATTCTTGGCACTAGTAGACAGTGGGAGTGAAAGCTTGATATTTGATGGAGTATGGCCTCCATATTGACTGCTAGAATTTTATTTTTTTAAAAGTGTAATTGAGGTGTTGGCTTCTTTTTTGTAATGAAGCCATCACAAACCTCCTGTTATACACAGCTACAGGATTCCTGTGGAAAGGTGTAATCGTTGCACAGATGTAAAGCACTGGAAAATGCAAGTTTTCAGAACAGTTTAACCAGCCATACAACAATTGTGTGTTTCTCTGGCTAAAAAGTGAATGTTTTTTACAATAAGTCCCAATTCTGTGATTTGTAGTCAGCAATTAAATGTTCTCCTTCTACATATCCCAGCAAAGACAGGATTAAAAGTGAACACTATTAAAATAACTCTTGGGACACGACTCCCTGTGTTCTCTGGAACTCTAAAAGTATTTTCTTATTTGACCTCTGGTAAAACTACAATCTGGATTCCCATCTGATCTTTCTTTTAAGGAGCACAAACTGGCACCTGTCATCAGTTCATCAGTTTTTTAGAATGAATGCTGATAGAGGGAGCATATTGTGAGTCATGATTCTACGTTAGTGTAAAATTTTATTTTTGAGACTGCCTTGCAGCCATCAGTTCTACAGCTGTGAATTTCTGAGTGCATGGTCTCAGAGTAACAAAGGAATTAATTTGGAATTCGTTAAAAAATAATACATGTGTTTTCAAATGAGAATATTTGTTCGCATTTTAATTTTGTAAGTGGCAATCAGGACAAAATATTGTACATAGCACATAGACATACTAATAAATCCAGTTCTGTGAAAGAGTGAAAAAATTGGACTCTTCCTCAGAGGCTGGTGTAGATACAGAAATAGGGTCTTTTGATCTTAGTATAGAATCTGTAGCTCAGATTCAGTCTGCCTCCTTTCATTGATTCTCTAACGAAGGGCCATTAGCATACAGTGTTACATGAGTGCTACTCATCAGTGGGTTTTGAGTCAATTAGTATTTGGAATAGCTGCAAGGAGGGTGAGTTGAGTGGTGTAACACAGAGTAGTTGGTTATACACAGAAATGTAGATACTCTTGTCAAAGAGAAAAACTGTTGCATAATATTGGCTATCCACAGGTGGGTAAGAAAAGAGGCCAAGGTCAGTTTATTTTCCACTGTAGCTGAATTGCCAGGAGGAGTTTGCAATTTCAAGGCGGCATACAGAGTACCAGGAGAAGCTGAGTGATTAGAAATTTGACAGCATCTCCAGTTCTATGTCTTAGGTGAAAAGCTACCTGCAGCCTCTTTGCTTTTGTAGGTACCGAGCGGGGCACAGCCTCTTAGGGTAAGTGTGGCTAAAAAGCAACATTATTACTTTCTAGTTTTTGGACACTTTTTAAAGTCTTTTGCCACCCAGTACTAGCCTTCTTTATGTGAACTGGCATGCCTGCAAGCCAACTGACAGGAGTTCTTCTGGACTTGATTTAGCTTAATTTAGGAATTCTTTGGCTTTGGAAAACTGAAGTTAGGTCTCTGAAGCTGAGTCAGTGTCTCAGTTTTATCTCTGACTTTTGTTATCACCGCTATTACTGAATTTATTTTTTTTCATTTCAAATATAAGCGCAGAAGTGTTCAAACCTTTTCTGTGCTGTTGTAATAAAAATAGTCAGTTGTTTCATAGTGAGCATGTTTATAAGGTAAGCTATAATTCAGTCTGCACAGATAAAACCTCTGGAAACCAGAGGGAGCAATAACTTGATGTACATTAGTGTTTGAAAAGCTAGATACCAGGTTTCAGGTATTGTATTACACCTTAAGCAAGCCAACTACATTTTGCGAGTTAGGAATAAAGTAGTGGGTATGATGGTGGTGTTTCATAGGGCAAAACAGAGCCCTCAAGCCCCTTTTGCTCCTAATTTGCTGTAATCTGAAAGCTTTGAACAGAGAAGAAAAATGCACTGGAAAATAAATGAGGAACTTACCTATCTTTTAATGAGTGCCATAAATAGCAGCCTATCCTTTGTACTTGTTCTCTCTTTCCGATACTGTATTTCATGATACAAGCACTACAATGTTCTGTAAAAACCATTTGGGGATTATTAAGTGGGGAACATTAAATTCTCTTTCTGTATAATGCACTTACAAAAATTTGCAGTTGCCCAAATAGCTTTACAAGTCACTTGAGGCATGATTTACCTGAAAATTATATAAATCAATTAGATACTAAAACATACTTAATGTAAAAGTTATAGCACAGACTGATAAAATCCAGGCAACAAGATCAAGTATTTGACCTAAACTTGTCCTTTTGAACCAGATGCAGGGCAGCACTTGAGCTGTAGACTGAGGGAGAGATACTCTGATGTTCTAATCTCCAACTGGATAGGTTGATTGGAGAGCCTGTGATCACTATTTAAATATTTATTAATTAAAAACATTTATTATAAATACCATTTAAAAGAGAAAAGGACATGGCAATACGATTGAGTGCTACTTCCTGAATTATTATTAGACCTTCATTTAAATAAGATCAGTCATGCAGATTGTATAGAGCTTGGCAAAACTGGGGATTTTTTTTCTTCTTCCTCTTATATAACAGACTTTAAAATCCTGATTTGATACAACAAATCCACACAAATGTTTTATGTAAAATGCATGTCCTGTATTCCATCTCTCTTTATGGCCTGCTCTGCCAAAATCAAACTGCTGAATGCACACATGAATATCAATTTTTAAGGAAGTCCTTATTTTTACTAGCTCTATAGTGCCCAAAAAGAATGCATTCTAGAAGAGGTCTTGAGTGGGAAAACTCTCTGTTGCCCAGGTTGGTGCCGCTTACGTGAGATGGGGTTGCTTTATAACCTGCTTTTTGTTGCCTGACTGTGGCTCTGCAGCTGTCAGCAAAAAAGCTGCATCAGCCAACCCTATCCTGCATGCTCCTCCTGGCTTTTGGTACTATCAAAGTATTCTTCTTGGTTTGATCCTTAGTGTGGGAGAGTGCCACTGTTCAATAGTCCAAGTTTCTAATAATTCAGTCCCATAGGAAGGAACTGAATGATGGTTTTAAGGTATTTGTGCTACCTAATGATTGATTGTGCTTACAGTCTGAGCTAAAAACCAGTTTCTTTTTACACTGCCTCAAAGTATCTGAAAAGAAAAAGAAACACTGAATTTAACCATGACTATTTCACAGCACATATTAAAATTCTCGAAAAGCTTAGCTACAGTCTGTGCCATGTGTTGGAGCTGGGCTGTGAGAAAATTTTGTAAGTATACTAATATTACCTTAAGAAAGGTATTCAGCTGACCAAGTAAATAACTTCCTAGAAATCTCTTTGGGTAGATTTCCCTGTAAGAGTAATTCAGAAGAATGTTATCACAGAATTGAGACTTTCCTGAAATACCACTAGAAACCAGAAGGTGATTGGAATTTCATTTAGAAAGTTGTCAATACTTGCTGTCTAGAGATCTAAATAATGTATGACTGAAAGAAAATTATGCTCATACAATATTGCTGTTGATTCACTAAAGACTGACATCAGCTGTGTGGTATGGTGGAGTCTATACACTTAATAGATTGTTGACCCATTTTAACCTTGAATGATTAGCCCAATCAAGCCTTGTGTTAGAAGAAATTTAGGATATAGTATTGTGTGTACATATAATACAAAAAGTGGCACCAGAAAAGGTCCTATTTTGTTCAGCTCTTGAAAAGGGACTCATCCTTTCTTTAGTTACTGCCTGGCTCCTGAGATGTTTGGGTTTTGGGGGAGACTATTTTGCTTGCATTTTTGCATGAGTTGCTGTAAGTCTCATGAACCATCTTTAGATTTATTTTTTTAAAATATTTTTTCTTTGTAAAAATGTGTTCTATGTGTTGCATTGTTACTTGGGGCTCTAAGGGTGTGGTGAACTTTTTTAGGTATTCTGTAGTAAAGCTAATATTCTATTAGCTCCTTAAACCTACCTTTCCCAATGAATGGATATAGGTAAGTGTTAGTCTTGCTGTTTTTAACTATCACATAGTGGTATTGATGTACCTTTTTACCTATTACTCATTTTTCTGCCATTTTAAATGGTGTCTAAAAGTTTGGTTGCATTAAGCTAGACCTCTTATCCTGATTAACAGAGACAATTCATAGTAATTTGGGATGCTCTCAGCAAGATAAGAAGCAGGAGGGCATAAATTTATTTCCATAAGGTAAACTTGTGCAATTTTTGCCTTTGGGACCTTTGGGACCTTAATGGCTTTGGCTCATTAGTCACACAAGCTACATCTAATATTAGTGACAACTGAAACATACACACGAAGGAGAATATGCTTCCTAGGGTTCAAAGTTGGCTTAGCAGTATTAAGTCTAGTTTAGTTCAACTTCCAGGGTTTATTAAAATGTAGTTATGGGGGAAAGCTCCAGGGTAGGGTATCATACTGCTGTGTTTAATCACTCAAGCTGGAACTTCTGTATTGCCCACAAACCTCCTGCTTTGGCTGAGGGATCTACAGATGATATTGGTAGTTTTTGTGCCCTCTTCGAAAGAGAACAGAGAAGGGTCACAGTAATCACCAGAATTCAGAGATACTTGCTTTCTTTTGAGTATGCACGGGCTTGACTATATTTTCACTGCAGTGGCAAGAGCCCATCATGTGATTTGAAAGTGAAGTTACATTTATTGTTCAGTTATTTTCAAGGGGAAGTCTTGAAAGAAATGAGTTTTTCAGACAATGCGCTTCCTTTTCTTGTTGACCATTAAGTTGATGAAATTTTTTTAATTGTGCTTTTAAATTTGGGGAGAAAGCTAGACTGTGCATTGTGGCTCAGTTTGCTGAAGTTTATAAAAAGCCCCAGGGTAGCCCCAGGGACTTTGCTGGGCAGCCTTAGGTGTGTCTGCTTGCTGCATCTTAATAAGCACAGCTAAAAGAGCCAAAGCCAGCTGCAGGCAGTTCCTGGGAGGAATGAGTTTTGGATTCTGTTCATCATCAGGAAATGACAGTCTTTGGAAGGGTGGTGTTGGCTCAGGCTGAGAAGCCCAGTGCTGAAGGGCTGTGAATGGCAGGATGTTCTAAGCCAGCTCAATATCCCTTGACAAGGTGTCTGAGACTGCCGCTGGTGTTTGGGGTAGTCATCCTTAAAGGGTTTTTTGTATAGCTTCAGTGAGTTGAATTACATGGGTTATGTGTATATCTTTAGAGTTTGTGTTGGATTTTTTTATTTAGTTGCTTTACAGTTTCTTAGTCACTGGTACTAGAAAGGGGGAAACATTTTAATCTGTTACTTTGTGTAGTGAATGTTAGTCATCATGTTTCTAGATTAAATCGATCAGTTGTTTCACCTAAGGAAGATCTCTTTACAATAATTCAGCCTTTGATCTATTCAGCAAACCATAATGCTTCTCTTGGTTTCTTTCTTGTGATTACTGTGCAATATTTTGAGAATTCTTCTGCTGTGAATCATTATTTGGCAGGTACATGGAGAATTACAGGATCTAGCTGCAAACTGACAGCATTCCACGTCCTGCTGATCTTGGCCATGTTGCAGAACAGCAGTGGTCTTTTGTACTTAAGACATTTGAATCTTATGTCATATCCTAGATAAGATTTTAATCTTGGGTTTGGGCTTATTGTCAGAAAAAAAATTTGGATTGAATAAAGTGTCTGTGCAATATATTAATGTATAGTGTCTTTTGTTATAATGGTCCTCAGGTACAATTCCAAGACAAGAAGCTGTTTATATTAGCCTGGCTACTTTGTCAACATTCAAACTAGTAACAATATCAATCTCTATCCCAAGCATTTGAAAATAAAAGACCAAATGATCACAGTCAGCTTACAAACTGGTTTATTTTAAAAAGAACAAAGAAAACGTGAAACTTTCACTTAATTTCCCTGTCACCCCGTACCTTTTCTTTACACTACTAGATGCTCTTCCAGACTTTTCAGCGGAGTAGTTAACAGTTCCCTAGTACTGCACACTGTATGCTGAAATTTAAATTGAACAAATATTGAATAATTGCTTTAGACCAGAAGCAAGTATTTTGGGGAAATTACAAAATATTGCATGATTCCTGATTAAAATTTTGCATTGGGAAGGAGTTAGTTTCCCCAAAGTCCAAGGTAGGATTATGATATGAAAACCAGAATGTCCTTCATGTGTAGTGCAAAAATGAAAACCATATGTAATACTGTAGTGCTTTGAAACAATTGTGAGAACATGTGAGACTTCAGTAGAGTTTAAAATGTGTGAGTAAACATGGTGTGTTCTTTCCTCTCCTGCTGGTAGATTACCCCTTGATGCAATTTCACTTCATAAAGCAATTTGCAGTTTATAAGGCTTCTTGTCCCTCATCTCCAAAAGATATTAGCTTTTGACTTTATTTCAAAGCTTATGCTCTGTTCCTAGGACTTCTCTACAATTTTGCTCTAGAACAAGAAAGTTAGTATCCAGTCAGAAACAAAATATTGGTAATTACAGAGATCTTTGAAATTATATCTTTTGGATACACCAGAAGCAAACTCTTATCAGGCAACACAGCGTTTGTGAGCAGATTTGGTGGCAAATGCAGGAGGCATCAAACTTAGTGGCCTGTAAATTAATGGTTAAGCTTCTCTGCTGAGAGGCAGTGTGGAACTTGTGAGATTCCTGTAGCTACTTTTCAGAAACATCTTTACACTCTTGGCAAGATTTGTAAAGATATTTATGTGTACTTAGTTGCCTGCAGCTGATTTTAATCTGTAAGTCTTATTAGATGCTTAACAGCATCATTAGCCACCTAAATACATTTGAAACTATTCATCTTTGCCAGAAGGATCACAAACGTTGCTGGGATAGGTCTTTTAAACTTAGGTCTATGCTGAGGTTTGTCAGCCTGTGCTAAGACAGGTAATGTCACGTAGAAAGTATGGACAAGTAAAACCAGACACAGGTAGAGAACTATATAATGGGGTTTTTTTTCAAGGTGTACTTCACAGAGAAACTTGGGAAAGTATAGGGCCTACAGGTCTCAAAAGAGATTGTCAAATAGTTGTTTCAGTGAGCCATATAAAGTCTTCTCTTCAGAAAAAGAAGTAGGGAAGGCCAGTAGGAAAGTGGACTGGCATTGGAGTTTCACTTTGGTTCTTAGCTCAAGCATTCTGAATGTATGTCCATCACACTTTGGTTTTGTAATAAGGTCAGAGACTGTCTCTAACCCCCTGCTTAACATTCTCACTCTAACAGATGATTCCTAATCTTAGCCACAACCTAGTAAAATAGCAATAAGACATTAAAAAAAACCAAACCCATAGGGCTGAGCAGGAGAAGCTCTGTAATACCTAGGGCAGATGCTTTACTTCATGGTGGCTTCCATTGGTTTCTACGTAGCAATTCCTGGAATAATCCGAAGTCTTCTCTCCTACAGTTCAGCTTCTCTGCTCTGCTGCATACCTTCCCAGCCTTCCTCCAGAGCCTCAACTCAAGCGCGAATGGGCACTGCATACTTCCTATTACATAAGCTTCCTTAGCATTTAGAAGTTATATGTTGTCTTGAGGCAATGAATCACTTTGTAATTTTTCCAACATACATTAAGACTCATAATTCATCCCTAACTAAGATTGTTTAACAAATCCCAACATCATTTGACCATTTTCAGAGAGGTTTGCTGGAGAAACTTTTTTTAATGGGAAAATGAAGGATAATAAGAAAGGATCCTATAGGTATGGTGATCGCAAGAGAAAGTTCACGAAAAATGGGGTGTTGTTCAAGGATGGAGGAAGGCAGCCCAATGACAGGAGACACATTAAACGTTGAAGTACTCTTCCAGTCTCCCATCAATCTTTGTAGCAAAGCTTCTTTCCCAGAAAAGGATTTGGGAGGCAGAGGAGCAACCAGCAGTTGAGAAGCAAGAGTGTAAGGATTACTTTTCTGAATATACTGAAATTGATGAGCCTGCAAGGCTCATATTCAACGCAGATATAACTTCTAGATGGATGAGTGGTATTTGTTGTTGAAGTCAAATATTTCTAAAACAGACCTTTTTTTTTTTTCTGGATGTGATCTCTTGGCATAGTACTGCCTAAACTGTTTCTAAGAAGTCTCCTGGATTAGCTATTTGTTGGTTAGATTTTTTAATTTTAGATTTATAAATTTTAGGGGTTTTTATTGCATATCTCCCTTCATGCTAGTCTTGGGGTCCTTCAGTATATTCTTATTTTTGTGCTTATCTTTAGTTAGGTGTTTTCCTACTATTGTCTTTCTCTGAGCAGGTATGGTGATCTTCACAAATATAGCAGACATTTGCCTGGTTTTGAAACTCAGGATGATTTTTAAGATGCTAATGTTTAATGTCATAGAGAGATGGGATTTTTTTGTTACCAGCTCAAGCGAGCGTGGTGTAATTAACATATTTCGTCCAGATCAAATCTCCAGAGCTTTGCTGTCAACACAGAGCAGCATCCTAGAAAGCAGTTCCTCTTTGGCTGGAGTTCTGTTAACAGTGCTGCCAAAAGATGCAACTGTGTTTCCCTTTGCCTCTTCTTTGCCAGCACCAGGACTGAATGGCTGACTGGAATCCCAAAAGCACTAATCTCAGTATGAAATGGGGCATGGGGAGAAAGTGCTACAGCTGGCCAGAGGTGGAAGGCTAGTATGTGACTAGTCACATGAGAACAGCAGTAACATGGGCTGGCTGCAGTTCATGAAACCACATCCTAGCAGAGAGCTGCTGGATATATATGAATCATGTTCATTTGGTCAAATTTAAGAGGGTTTTCACAAGGATTTCAGAAGTCATGAACTTGGCTGTAGCTTCCTAACCAAATGGCAAGTCTGTGCTCCAGATTGTGGAATTATAAGAACTTCTTATGGAAATGATCATTCGAAGCATTTTCATATGAAGAAATCTCTTGTTGTCAAAGCTGTAGTTAATGAGGCTTCCCACATCAGAGTGATGTGAGACTTCTACATGGCATGGGGAGTTTTACTCCAGACACATCACTCCTTGCCAAATTTTGGAGAAAAACATTTCCATTTTTAGAAGTGAGTTAATATTATGGTTCCGTCTAAAAAGGGGAAACAAAATGCAAAAAAGGCAGGAGAGGGAGAGGGTTCTGGTCAGAATAGGGTATTAATTGATCTCTTAGTCTTGATGGTGCATTACATACCGATAGGTAGTCATAGTGGTATGTAACAGTTGGCCTCTGTGTATGGAGAGTAAGCAGACTTTGCCAGCTGGGAGAGACATGCCCTTACTCCATTCCCTTCAACTGCAGCTTCTGAGGAGTTAGTTCCCATGTGACTGGTAGTGCTCAGTGTATGGTGAAGTCATGTGGGGTTTGCCTTTTATATAAGAGCTTCTTGGTTTTCTTTCATCAGTCTTCAAAAATTCTTAGCTTATTTTTCTATTTGATGCTTTGTGCCTCAGGGGAGAGGACTTCAATTTAGAGATGCTGCTTTCATGACCAAAACAAATAAAGGTTATTCAGCAACCTCTGTATGCTAACTGAGTGACCTTTTCAGCTTCTGAAATGAAGATGATGTGTGAGGTAAAACATTGTACTGGAGTAGCAAATAACATAATTTTATTATGTTAATATTATTATTAATGCCATCTTTTTATTAAGATGGTGTTTTGGTGGCAGGAAAGTTACATGAAAATGGGCATAGTTGTGATCTTGTCTCTAGATAAAGCAGTTAAGTGATAAACAAGGAGGAGATGTCTTCTATCACTTCACAGAAAGCCCTTGAGGAAAGTCCTTAACTTGTGTGAATTTAACGTTGCTTGAAGTTCAGGGCGTTTGCAGCTCATTGGAATAGTTCTTTCTGCTTAGACAGGAAAGCAAGTGTCTGCCTTGAGCTGCAGAGCTGGCTGATGGCAAAATCAATGTGGTGTACTTCAAGTCACCAGTAACTAAAAGCATTCATTGTCAGGGCTTCACATGAACGTTTGCTTTGATTATTTACTCCTTGTCCCACTTGATCGCCTCTGACTATTACTGCAATACATTGGGATTTTAAGGCCATATACAAGTCATTTCTCTGTTGTTAACATAGGAGACTGAAAAATGCATTGTTTGGCCTCTTGAGGCCAATACAATAACAACAGTTAATTACAAAGTACTTTATAAATGTTGCCTTTTTTCCCCTGAAGAGAAAGGCAGTATCTGCTACCATCATTTTTATTTAGATGTTTTGGTTTTCACGGGTGAAAAAGTCTGTTTGATTTTCTTGTTTTGTTTTTAAACTTAAGGTGTTCTACAAGGCTGGGTTTCCTGGTGGCCTAGTGGTCAGCATGCAGGACTCTCACCTCTGCGACCCAGGTTCGAATCCCAGCCAGTCCCCCGGGCAGATGGAGCTCGTTAGCCCTGTGAGGCCATCCATCTATGAGAAGGTCACTCTAAACAAACCTACGTCCTGAGGACCTCACTGCCATTGTCCAAGATTGCTTGGCCCCGGCAGATGAACCTTAGGATTAAAGGGTGGGCTCAGTTCAGCGCAGGCTGTGTCTCACCTAAAAAATCCATTGCGCAGGCTGGAAAGGTAAAAAGACCTTTCCCCAAATCTTCGTTCGCGAAGACTGGCCATTATTATTATTATTATAGGATGTTTAGCTTTGATGCTGGGAGTAATGTGAGGGGTTTTTTTTTAAATTGTTTTAAAGATGCAGAATAATAAAAATCATACATTCCTTCATTTGTCAGTTTAATGAAAACAAATATTTTAAGTAAATTTTACTTTGTTTTAAAGTAAGAATAAACAAAGCAAAAGGGAAAGCTAGCTCCCTGTGGTGAATTAATTTGGAATGCAACAAAACAACCGCTCAAGGCTTTTCAGTGGTTGTCTGTAATGTGTCTTGGCAGTACAGCCTTTATGCTAAATTGTGGTGAGCTTCTGTGCAGTCTCCTTCTCTCAGGAATCATTTTTGTATCTTTCTTTCTCTACTTAAAGTAACATACAATGAGGAGATGTGCTAAATAGCTGAGACCTCTGCTTGTCTGTCAAATTTGAGTGAAGCAAGTGATTTTTAAATGTTGTGGAGATAAAAATATGAGGTTTGCAGTACACTGTGTTTGCATGAGGCCCATTTCTGTACAAGATTAGATTGTTTACAATTTTTTTTATTTTTGTTTCCTGTTTTTATTCAATTCCTTGAAGACCTTCAGATTCAAGTGTGTGTTGCCTTTAGTATAAGGTTGTACTTAGAACTAACTTTGTACTGGAATGGTCCAAATGATGTATTAGAATCTGGTTTTTTGTCTATATCAACATGTTATGACTAGGTGTATGTTTTAGTGTTCTGGCACAACTTTCTAAAATTAAAATAACTGTGGACATGCTGCCATTGCTCTTGAATAGGAGAAAGAGAATTGTATGCTGCCAAGAAGCACAAGTTTACCGTGATTCCTTTCTGTCTTTGGATTATTTATTACTTTGGAAAATGTTTTGCTATTTCTCATACTGCTTGTGGCACAAAACTTGCTTTACTAGGTATTTTTGTGTCATTGAAATTCAAGTGAGCAGGACCAGAAAACGCAGAACTGGAGAGTGGAATGGCTGGAGCACATCTAGGAGTCTCACCGGCCAAGGATAAGGTACAATACAGATGACTGCATGGATCTGCAGATGCCATATATGATAGTCAGGAGTTCTTACAAGGTGGAAACTCTTCCTACTGTTTTCCAGTACACTCATTTTTCAATACAGTTTTTTGAGAGGAGTTCAGAAAAAATATTGTATTAGGGCCCAAAAGGTGGTACTAGATTATGATGTTTTCTAGACAAAGATGATTCCCATTTGATTTCAGGTAATAATGCTGTTTGGGTAGAGAAATGAATCCAGTGAGACTCATTGGTTACTTAGATGTATAGCCAAGTTGAGTAAATTTTCAGGTAGTTTTTGGCAACAACAACTTTATTAGTGCTTCATGCTGATCTGCTGTTGTGGAAAACCACTTTTGTTTTTGAACAGCAACTCGTGAGGTAAGGAGCACTGGCACAGCTGTGGCAGGCCAACTCTTGTGGTATCTGCTCTCCCTCTGTACCAGCTGGCAGAAGGCTGGTGCATCTGCTCGTCCCATTAGCAGCTGCCCTTCTTAGTCAGGAACTCTTTAATACAGAGCTCCAGTGACTGCAGCCTTTGTGGAGAGCTAGCAAACCATAGGGGTTTCAGCTTCTTGCCATTTGTATAAGTGATATTGAAACATAAAGGGGATAAAAAATGTTGAAAATAGATCCCATGCTGCTCTTCTAATTCTTAAATAAGACAAGCCATTCCTACTAATGTAGAGTAATTTTGCTGTTTCAACTTACTGTATTTCTGTAGCACTGAGGCATAGCCCTTAGCAAATTGCTCAGGATGTAATAATGTATCTGTGCTGTAATACGATCAGTTTGTACTCTGAAACCTCAGCAGTACCTACAATGCCTGCAGAAATGTAGAAAATGTATCTATGTTGAAGTTGAGAGAAGTGATCTTTTTTACACCTGTAAAGTGAAGGCATTAAGGATGGGGTACTAACTTAGGTATTTAATTGATGTGCTTTTGGTACAGCCTCACACACAGCTATGGGAGGATAGCTTTTGCAATCCTGGGCAAGAGGGAAAGGACTGTTCAGACCAGGATCTAATAAATGTGAAGTTAGTCTTTCTGACATTTGGAATATAATTCACAATTCTGTTTTGAATATTGAAGTTTTCTAGATCAAAAAGGGAAAATTGAAGTGACGAGGAGTGGTATTGTCTACCGTATCAGAGGGTGGAGAGAAAGGATGCCTTGCATTAGAGAGGGCAGAAAAAGCTTATCTACAAAGCAAGTGCTGCAGTGGAAGACAGTGTTTGTGGTTTTTGACAAGCAGATGAGAGAAAATGGTGGAACAATGAAGTTCAGAAAGAGTGAAACAATGGAGGAGTTGAGAGAAACTTTCTCAAAAATTGATACTAGTGAACAAGAGGGAGCTGAGAAGTTACAGCCCTGTGTGATGTTTGACTGAGACAAGAAAGAAGTGAAAAGGAGCAAAAGATAGGAACTGGATAGTTTTGAATTTTACTCAGATAAGAGTAAAGGATTGAATAAACCTCAGTATCTGTTGGATGACTGCGTCTTAAAAAGGATGTGGAGGAGACAATGCAACTCTGCCCCTTTCTTAGAATAGCATTACTTTCTTGCTGATGATTGAAAGGATCCAGCTAGTTGGAGACACCGTGGTCACCCAGGAAAGGAGTATTCTATTTTACTTGGAGATCATTTTTCCCTCTTGTTACTGGACTCATCCTTTTCTGTTTCAAAAAAGTCCCATTCTGTTTGAATTCCCCTTCTTAACTTCCTGACAAAGTTCTAGGTAGTGTCAGATTTTCACTTTGATTTGATAGTTTTTAAAGTTCTCCAAAGCATAGGATAGTGGCTGTTGACTTAAAAGCAGCAAAACCCCAGATAAGGTAGTGCATTTATGGTTCTTTGTAGGACTGGACTTGGTTTGCTTATTAAGGTGAAGTGACTTATTTGGGGAAGACTATGACAGTGACAGTGGGCATTAGCAAATTAATTCACTTAAATGTCTATTTAAACTCCTCTTTCTAATTGGGAAACTTTATTTAATTCTGCCATGGATATTGCCATTTATTTTTATACATACATTTTTTTGCAATTGATTCTTTGTAATGGCTAACAACCTGAAATTTTTATGAAGCTATGTATTCATGAAGGAGATCATTAAGAATTTAAATTCAGCTTCCAGAATGTGTAGCCTGAGAACTGACTTGTGTTAGAGACCTAAGGAGAATGCAAAGAGGACCTAAGGCAGCATAGCCCTGAATAGGAAGGGAAGGAGGCTTGTACAGCCATGAGCTTGTGTCTTCAGGTGAGAGTCATTTGCCTCACTTCAGATGTTTCTGTCCTCTCCTTAAGCTAATTGTCTAGACTGTTTAATAGCCAGTGAAAAGATACAGACATTTCTAAGGCATGATCTTTTGTAAGGTGAGATGAACTGGACCTGCAAGAGAGGATTGTTCCTTTATGAAATGGAGGTTAGAGTAACCAGAGTACATGCAGGTGTTTGCATCATGGAAAGCCACAGCTGGGGCAGAACATCACCACGGTTCTGGAGGACATACCTGGCACTGGACACTACTTGAAGCAAAAGGAAGAGAAATGGGCTGGGAATCTCTGCTACCTGGGACATCAGAAACAATGTCATAATAGGGCCCTTAGAAGAGCATAGCCTATCTGAGAGTTAGTTTCCTATTTTGTGGGGTTTCTTTTGTATATTTTTTAATACCACATGGGAGTGAGGGATTTACGTAACAACCATGTCAGCACACCCACAGCATCAGAGTGGTTACACAGTTACAGAGTAAGAAGAGCAAACCAAGGATGCCAGGAATTTTAAACAAAACGGGCTGTTTGGAGGTGTTTAATTGCAGTGATGGCAGCTCTAATTTTTCAGTCCTTAATTTTGTGGTAATCATTGTCTGTCTTGAAAATGTTGCTTCAGAACTCTTGCAGCTTTGTGTGACAATCTGCATTGCTTTTTTTCTTCTAAGCTTCTTGATATTACACTTCAGAAAAAAATTGTAGAAATCTGGTTCATAACATTCTATCCTCTTTTTTATTAAACATTGAAGATCTTCCTATTTTTTGTAACCATAGGAAGTTTAGAGCCACCTTTGCGAATTTTGGGCACATTAATTTGGCAGTGTTGTAGGAACTTTTAGAGTTAATTACTTAGACAGAAATTATCTGAATTTATTTTTGTTGCTGTTACATATAGAAAACCTTTTTTGACATGCTTTTGAGTAGACCACTCAAAGCTGAGTATAATGGAAGAGAATGCAGATTAGTCATATCTTGCTTTTTTTTTTGGTATCTTTTATCTTTCAATGGAAAAATAACAGCTAGTAGGGTAGAGTTTCAGTGGAGTTTGAGTTCAGTTTTTATTAATTGTGACTGTGTGTCTCAAAAAAATAATTGACAAGAAAAGAATTAAAATTTTTTGGTGGTTTTTCTGGCCTAGGAACATCTAATTAGGTTTGTTAACCTGCAGGAAAAAGCAATTGTCAGAGCACAGGACATGTCGATGTAATTATTTTAGCTGTTTGTCTTGTGATAGGAAAATGCATACAGACAGATCAATATAACAATCACTATTAAATGTTTCTGTTCTGTAAGACTTGGGGAATGATGCTAATGCAGATGCTTTTCTGAAACTATCTTGCTGATAGTTTCAGAAGTTTCACTGATCATAGTGAAAGAGAGAAAAGTAGGAAGGGGAAATCTGGTAAAAGTTGGATTATGCTCTATTTCTGCATGGTGAGTGTAAGAGAAGGTACTCTGGTAACCCAGCCTTTCTGGAGGAAGTTTCTGAAAGCTTTCCTTCAAGCAGTTCTGAGCATCTACAAGGCCTCATTTATTCTGGAAAGTAAAGTGTCCCTCTTTGTTCTTCTGAAACTCTGTTAGATGTTTATTGAAATTTCTTTCCTAATGATTCCTGGCACTTTATTTCCTATTTTAACTGCTTGCTGAAGCAGGGAACTGATATTTTCATGCATCTTTTTATCATAACTATCAAGATCTTGCTGCTAACAGGTAATTGTGTACTCAAGCTCACAGTTGTCTTTCTGAAGTTAGTGGTTTTTTCCTATGTGCATGATTTAACTACACTGAATGTTACCTGCCATTTTATTGTCTATTCAGTAATTTTTTTCTTGTCCTGGTTTAAGCCTAGCTGGCAACTAGAGCAGCACAGAAGAACTCGCTCAGTCTCCCCCCTCCCCACCCAGTAGGATAGGGGAAGAGAATTGGAAGGGTAAAAGTAAGAAAACTTGTGAGTTAAGAACAGTTTAATGATTAAAATGTAGTAATGGTAATAAATTATAGTGAAAAGGAAAATAAACCCAAGAAAGATAAGTGATGCAAATGAAAATGATTGTTCACCACCAACCAACTGATGTCCAGCTGGTCCCTGAGCAGAGGCCCACTATCAACCTTCCCACATCTTTATATGCTGGGCATGACACCATATGGTATGGAATGTCCCTTTAGTGAGTTGGGGTCAGCTGTCCCAGCTCTGTCCCCTTACAACTTCTTGTTCACCCTCAGCCCGTTTGCTGGTGGGGTGAGAGGCAATAAAGGCCTTGTCTCTGTGTAAACACTGCTCAGCAATATCTAAAACATCCCTGGCTTATCAACACTGTTTACAGTACAAATCCAAAACATAGCCCCGTACTAGATACTATGGAGAAAATTAAGTCTATCCCAGCAAAACCCAGCATATTTCTGTAGTTTGCCTTTTTCATTTATTACCTTGAGACCTTGAAGGTCTTTGTTGAAAGTCTTTTGAAGTAGAGGAACTGGATTAGCCTTCAGCACTGGTTTGTGGCTAGAACTCCAGTAGGCTTTTCAGTCAGGACAGTCTGTTACAAAAGCCATCTGACTCTTTCCAACAAGATTATATTTATCCAGATAGCTCCTAATTCCATTCTTCATTGCAGTTTCTATTAGTATGTGTAGCACAAGTCTCAGGCTTAATGTATTGCCTGCAGTCTCTTGAAAGTCTGTCACCTTTTCCATCACACAGTCCTCTACTACCAAGATAGTTTTAATTGAGAAGTGACATACAATTGTGTTAGTAATTCACTGATTTCATGCTTGAGTTCCTTTAGGATTCGTGGGTTGAGTGCCGTCTGGTCCCAGTAAGCTGTTAGTGTTTGGTTTTTTGTTATCTGCTGTTTCTACTCATACAGTCATTGCAATTTCAAATGCATCCATGGAGTACCCTGCAAAGAGGGGTCCTCATAGGGGAATCCTGAGAAATAGTGTTGCAATATTCTACCAATAATGTGACAAAACTCAATGAGACTTTATAGGAGGGAAAAGTGATTTTATTTTAATACAAAACTGGTTTCATTCCACACTCTCACACCTATGTGCTTACAAGCCCCAAGATACTTCTGTCCACACAGTTTAGCATTCAGGCACCAAGATGTGTGTCCCCAAGTCATTGGTCCAGGATTCCTTGCAGTGATGTGAAAAGCAAAGGAGTACAGCTGTTGAGTTCTCATCATAGCTTCTAGACCCTTCGTCTGTAAGGCATGTGGTTAATCCCTCCATCCTTTCTCATCTCTGCATCATTTCAAATTAGTTTCAGTCTCTTTTAGACTTCTAGATTTCAGTGTCCTGAGACACTACATGTAAATGTGCTGCAGTTTGTTGATTTGCTAATCTGAGTACAATCAACAAATGCCATTATTGTATTCCCTCTTCTGTTGTTTTTTTTCCTGGTGTTTCATGTTCATAACATTTATTCTCCATTCATACCAATGTTCATATTTCTATCAAGGTTCTTTACAGAGACTCCCCAGCATCTCGTACTGTCAGCATCACTGCAGTGAATCTGCCTGATTGATATATTTTCTGTAATGCTTTTATCTTCTGAGTCCTCCTTTACTATTCTGATGATGAGTTGCCTCCTGGGGTTTCTGGCAAGTTTCCTGTTCCTTATATGCTTGAAAAAAGATTTATCATTAGTCTCTGCCAGTTGTTCATCATATCTTTTGTTTGGTTTACCTGCTTTGGTGTGCTTTTACATTTAATTTGCCAGACTTTATGATCTATTGGGCTGTTTTTTCTATTTGGGCTTGACTTCAGCTTTTTTGAGGGTAACCTCACTCCTACACTGCTGTTCTAACCTCTGGTTTCCTTTCTTCCTTTCTTCCTTTCTCAGGTTTTATTTAATGGGAAATATGTACCTGCCTTTTCTTTTCTGTATTATCTCTGTTCATAATCTCCACAGTGCCTGCAAAGATTTAAATTCTTTATCTGGCCCTTTCTGATTCTCTTAACAAGTTTCCTTCTCATTCTTGCACTCTCTGAAGCTGGATGCAACTAGAGGTTTATTTTTCAACTCCCTTGCTCCAACTGGGAAACTATTGCATGGAGGAGTTCTCAAAATCTTGTAGCTGAAGAGCCACTCTATATTTAGGACTAAATCAAGAATTGCATTTTCTTTTGTGGGCTTCCTAACCAGCTGTTCCGTGAAACAGTCACTGATTTAATGCAAAAAAAAATTCACATCCTGATATGATGGGATGTTTGTGATCTACATTGAAAAGAAGTGAGCTGAAGTCTCCCATTACGATACTCCACTTTAATCATATCACAGTAAGTGTTGCTATTCTTATTAGGTGGTAGTAAGGACAAATACCTTCCTGTTTCAGCCTGGAATCTAGGATATCAGGATGCTGCTTGAATTGTGGAAATGATAAGTTTGTCTATTTGAAATAAGGGGAACTGAATATGCTTGTAAATCAAAGCTGTACTTTATTTAGCATAATCATAGAAGTTTTTGGGTTTGAAGGGGGCCTTGAAAGATCATCTAGTCCAATCCCCATGCCGTGGACAGGGATATCTTTCACTAGACCAGGTTGCTCAGGGCCCCATCCAACATGGCTTGAACACTTCCAGGGATGAGGGATCCACAGCTTCTCTGGGCAACCTGTTCCAGTGCTTCATCAGCCACATTATAAGAAAATGTTTTCCTTGTGACCAATATAAACTTACCTCTTTCAATTTAAAGCTGTTTGTTGTTCTCCTATCATTACAGACCCTGGTAAAAAGTCTCTCTCCTTCTTTATTATTTGCCGCCTTTAAGTATTGAGAAGATGTAATGAGGTCCGCTCAGAGCCTTCTCCAGGCTGAAGAACCCCAACCCTCTCAGTCTCTCTTCGCAGGAGAGGTGCTCTATCCCTCTGATAATTTTTGTGGCCCTTCTCTGGACCTGCTCTAAGATATCCATGTCTTTCCTGTGCTGGGGACTCCAGATCTGAATGCAATACTCCAGGTGGGGTCTCATGAGAGCAGAGGGGGAGAATCACCCATTGGCCACTCAATTAGGTGCAGTAAGTTTTGTGACTGAAGCGTTGAATAAATAGTTCACTAAAGGAAAACCGAGGACAGGTAAGAGGAGAAGTTCTTTGTGTGTTAAAGATATCCTTACTTAATCCCAAGGCAGTGATGAAAAGCTTCTAAAGGTACAATGAAGAAAAAAAAGGTGAAGCTAGTTCTCTTCACATTCCTCAAGTACGCTATTTTAACATGCACAGTCTAGCAAAATTTCATTACTTCTTTTGATGAGGAAGGCTGAAAGCAACTCATGGTAAATGTCTTCTGTATTTGCTTCTGACTAAAAGAAAGGAAAGGATGGAAGAGGGTGGTAAATTGGATGAAAGTAGCTATTTAAGCAATGGCCTGGAAAGCATACTTCAGAAAATCAAAGAATTTGTCAATGTCTGAGGACAGAAGATTTAGTGGTTTCTTAAAGACGTGCTGTAAGGGCACAAGTACAAGCTGTTTCTGTGGGAAGAATAGATAGCCATAATTGCTACTGCCTAATTACAAGTTATTCATTAGTCAGAAACTGAAGGAGCCATGCAAAAAAGGGGTACTAGGTCAGCTTTTGAACATGTCTTAAAAAAGAATAGTTCTCGTATGTAGAGACATTATCAGAAGGATTTGGTACAAAACAAGAAAGAGCTGGCAAAGCTGCAGCAAGAAAACATTCTGTAAATATATTAGTAGCAAGGAAAATCACTAAAGAAAGAACTTGTCTGTTAGACAGAAAGACAAGAAAGTTAACAACATATGTTGCTAAAGAGGTTGTAAGCACCATTTTTACTTTACTGATCAGAATTAGCTGTGAGCGGACAAGCACAAGGGCTAAGATGTCGGAACACAGCCTAGCATACATACACAGAGGCTAAAGCTTTTGGGTCCTTTCCTAAATACTCTTACAGCGGATAGAAAGTTTAGGCAAATGACTAAAATGGGTTGATGCTATTAGGGACCTTATTTGAGAATGAACAGAAGATAATTGAAATCCTGGAAAACCGAAGAAAGACTGACCTAGGGCCTGTTTCTAAAGGAATCAGGGGTTGAAAGTATAGAACTACAGGCCAGAACGACTAATAGAACTACAGACCAGGCAGATTAATTCCTTGAAAAATACAGAAAAAAAAACAATTTGCAAGCATTTGAAAGAAAGTGAAGTGCAGTAAGCAACGATAAACATAGACTCGGCAAAGACAAGTCGCTTTGTATCAATTTGCCTTCCTTCTGTGACAAAGCAACATGCCTGCTGGATATGGGAGAAATAGATTTGATACATCTTGACTGTAGGAAAGCTTTTGACACTTTTCTAGTCCTCCTGTGAACAGGGTGTAAAAATACTAACTAGTTGAAGTTTTGTACAAAGTAGATATAGAACCAAATTTAGTATATGGTTAGGGTAGTTTGGTTTTGGCTGCAGAGAATTTCCTGACTTTGCATTAACCTGTCGGAAGTCTGCTACTAATTGATAATAATATTGTGAACAAGAAGAATTTTTAATTAAGATCTGTCCATTAAATTGTATCAGAGCTGAAAGCTATGTTAGAGAACAGATTTAAAATTGGGATTTTCTTCTTGTAACATTGCAAAAGCTAAGTGTTAAGCTGAGAAAAATAATCAACTATCACATGGGAAATGGTTGCTAGCTAAGCGGATCTGAATAAAAGAATTTTGAAGTTGTAGTTGATTCCAGCTGAACACTAACTGGGAATGATGTCTTGTTGGAAAACATTGCCATTGGCTTTATAAGCAGAGTGGTTATGTGCAGTACTGGTCTGGCTCAGAAGATACCAAGTAAGGAGTGAAATGACATGTGTGCTACATGGAGCTTCAGGCTTCAGAAAAGATGTTTGGAAGGTTGAAGACAAGCTAAATGCAAGAGCACCAAGAATGAGCCAAGCTCTAGAAAACTTCCATGACATGGCCCATGGCTGTGACAGTCTGTGTCTGCAGGTTTTGTTCACTTTACTGTACTGCCTGTGCTACTGTATACTGTCAGTTACAGTAAATCTTGTATCGAATCATGGGGTTTATTTGTCATTTTAATGTAATCTTCATAAAACTGCATTGAAAAAGTGGTCAGAGACTGTGGGGAAGTCCATATTCAGAAAATGTCCTTACTGAGGTGACAAAATCTAGTACTCAAAAATCGAGAAAGACCATTTCTTACCTGCCTAGGTACATTCAGCCTCCATGTGTGAGCACAGGCAGTCTTTTTAGTTATGCAGTTGTGTATTGTTTTTCTCATACAGCTTTCTAGTCTCACATATTGCATGTCAAGAATGCACACAAAACCAGCAAAGGGGTATGTTCATCCTAATCATACTCGCTATTGCCAATGTTTGGTTTGGTGCAGTCCAGTGTTTTTAATGTTTGGAGCTTTTTTTAACTCCTGATTGTACTTATAGAGGATGCAGTATGAATCCACTTCTGTCAGCTTACTGCAACGCAATAAGATGAGTTTTTTTTCACGTTCTTTTTGTGTGGATTTAGTATCAGAAGATACTTAAGAATCTATTGCCTTAAGGAGATGATTATTGTCAAGGACATGGAATTACTTTATTGCTTGTTATAGTTTTCCATGACAGCTGGTGGTATATATCAGTTAAATTATCTCAATGGCCATATTAAAAACAGAATGTTCACCATTTGCAAAAGATTAATTTAACATGGTAGTTTTTTGTTCCATTTATGCCATAAATAATATTTCATTACTGCGGTGCAAGGAAATAATTTAGTTATATCCTATGCTGATACAAAGATGTTTACAGTGATATATATGAACTCATAGGTGAGCAGGGTCTTATTCTGATCTTTCTTCAGCTGATGTAACTCCAGTGTAACTGGAAAGAAGTCCTGGTCTGTATTTTGTATATAGAAATGGATAACATTTGTAAGAGGCGCTTACTCTGTGTGCTGAAAGGTGGGTGCCATATATTTTTGGAAGGTGACTTTCTTGAACTATGTATTTTGAGCTCTCTGTTTTAGTCTGATTCCCTGCAGGAGAGAATTTTCTGTTATCTTGTAAAAGTGAATGATTTGTACTTGCACTATGCCATTCAGCCCCCAAAAATCTTAAAGTACCTGTAGAAATGCAGAGCATTGGATTTGCAGTTTGCCATGAAAGCACACTAGTCTGTGCAAAATGCTGGATGGCCATATTTAAAAAATAAAAAAACCCCAAACCAACCAACCAACCAAAAAGACCCCCAAACAAATCAAAACAAAAGCAAAACTGCAAAAAGCAAATTTATTTCCTTTTTACCCCTTCTTATGCCAGCCAGTTTCAAACAGGAGCTGTTCCATGAGAAGCTGTTAGTTGCCTGTCAGAAGGGATAGAGAAGCTTAGGGAATACCTTTCCTGTGAAACATTTGTTGAGTAACTTGAAGGTTTCTGATTGTCAAACTGAAATCTAAAGACTTAAAGGCTCAGGAGTGGTGGCAATCATAGCAGTGCTTGTGTTCTCTCCAGTATTTCTGTGTAAGTTTCCAGGGCGTTGTACTAATGAAAGCTCCTGGTGTGTCTGCAATGCAGTCAGGAGTGTGTCTGCAGTTCCCTATGCATACTGAGCTAGCCTTAAGCCAGGTGGAGGCTGTTCTCTAGCCATAACGGCACAGGTTCTAACCACTCCTTGCAGGTTGCACTCCTTGCAAGCCTTGTTCCCAGTAAACTACCTTTGGTGCAGGAAACTAGCTGGAACCCCTATCTTAGCAATGGGAATGGAGTGAGCATGCAATGGAGAAACTCACACAGTCTCTGATGGCAAAAAGAATCACAAATTGTTGTATACTAAACAGTTTCCTCTCATTCTTCCTCTCCCCAAACTTATCTCTCAGCAAACATGTTTAACCTGTCTGATGGTTAAATACTAAGCTTCACTTATTCATACAGATTTTGTATGAAGACATTTTAATGAGCCTGTCAGCTGAGTGGACTCTGACAAAGGGAGCTGTGGCTATTCTTGTACGGCAGCTTCATAGATTGTCCTGCAATAAACAGCAGCTGAACAGAAGAGGATAGTGTTTGAGTCAATTATGTTGCTTTATTTTGTCAGCTGGCATATGGTAACTACAGTCCTTAAATGGGTTTAAAACAGAGATCTCCTGCTGTGCTGATAGCTAAATCTGATTATTCAATGATCTGGCTTTTCCTGTGAGATAGCAGAATTAAACAAGGCAGCATATTTATTATGACATGCACCAGAACCGTGTCAGTGCGTCCTTTAATAAGGAATTTGTGAAACCGGCTTTGTGGGATTAGGGTACTGGAGGTGAGATTTGACTATTCCAATGTGCCTGGCATTTATGAGTGGTTAATAAAAGGTGTCTTACGTGCTACCCTAGAATTTACATGCAAAAACATAGAGCATTTGCAATTTAGAACTTGCTTTAGACTTTTTTCTTCCATATTGTGTTTCTTCAGTTATAAATTTATTGAGACTATGTTTTCTATCTCTTTCTTAAGTGTGGTGGGTATTCAGGTGATATCCATCATCTTCCTTAGAGATGAAGAACATAACAAAAGTTTAGCTGCATTGATCATGACTCGACAATGGATGGTCTGGTCTCCTGAGTTCCTGGACAATCTCAATCCTTTCAAGACAAAAGCAGTAAATCTGAAATGTGAGAAGTAAAGGGATTTAACTAAATAAAATACTATTTTCCAAATCAACTATTGATTATGACCATTCATGATAGTTGGTTGGTATTTTAGATCCTTTTAGTGTTAGCGGAGAGCTGTGTGACTTTCCTCTCACTTGGTAAACTCAGTTCATATCCACACTGTTTTTGGGGACTTTGGACTTACAGGTCTTGACAGGGCATGTGTATTGAATAGTTAGTTTATGCTTGCATGGGATTAACTACTTGTTCACAACCCTGTTGTTCTGTGCTCATTGTGTGACAGCTTTGGTATTGCTGTGGAGCAGTGCAGTTGTAGGTACTCAGTGATGTGATAGGCTTGAGGGATTGCAAGAAGGCTCCAGGTTAAGCTGCTGCAGCAGCTGCCAGGGCAATGAATCCAGCCTTTGCCCTCAAGTCTCTTTTCTTAAACTTGCAAGTTACCCTGAGGAAATGAAGCTGTCTGGAGCATAACTAAATGAATTCTCCTGGGGGCCCATATCCAGCATCTGTACTGCAGGTTGAACAGTATAAAAATCCATGTGATCCTTCCATCCTGTTTCTGTATATTGTCTAAAGCCTGTAGTGCTGTGAGCAGAAAGATTTGCAAATACCAGTTGCACAAAAGTATACAGAAGTTAGAGAAAGTTGATAGGGATGTTGATTTTAATGTAAAGTGTTGTGTATCCTCTCTGTGCCTGATAACTTCTATTTTTTCAGATTCATGAGAATTCTTTTCAGTGTTGGCCTTGGTTGATGGCCATCAACACTGGAGCTGTGTATCAATTCTGTGCTCAGGATGCAGTATTATTGTATTTGTTCCCTGCAGTGCTTCTGGCTTGTTCAAAAGGTAATCCAGGAAGCAATTGCTTCTTTTGTACTGTGTTTCTCTGTGTTAGCACCTAGAAGTTATGACTGTATCTCTTCTCATGATGCTGTAGTTCAGAGAGACAGACACAAAATTTTATTTCTTCAGTGTGCACCTAGTTGCAAGCTAGTTCTTATTTTTTTTAAAGAATGGGATCTGTAAAGTGAAGCTGATGTTGGTTGCAGCTGTTTCTTATCAGGTACTTAAAAAACTGATTCCCTCTTCAAAGAAAATGTTTTCCATAATTGTCCATGCTGGTTAGAAGACTTTCCCAGTGCTGAACTCAGCATCAGAAAGGAAGATGGGAAGAAACATGCAGGAAATAACTTTTCTCACAAATTTAGTTCCCAAACCCAAGAAAATACTCTGCTTGCCATATGAATGAAACCTATCCTTTTATAGTTCTGGAGAGAAGGAGAGGAGAAAATCCATTAACACAGTGGTTGGGACATTTGCAAGAGGTGCAGATTTCTTGGAGTGAAGTTTATGCTGTGGCTGACTGGCACCAGTAATGGCTGTGCCACGTCACTGTTAGAGACTCACCACAGGATACTTGTTTTCTCTATTGAAACTCTCCTGCTAAGTTGCTAAGATCCCGGCTCAAAGTGCCTCACCTTCACAAGGAGCATGTTCAGTAGATAAGCAAGTTCTTCACCCAGGAGGTGCAGACACATCATGTGCAAACCCAGTGCACAGCCCGAGTTAATAATCTCTGATGGATTGCTGCTAGCTCTGTCATAAAGGAAACACAGTGTGTAGAGATCAAAAAACCTGAATATTGAGACTGCAGAAATACATTGAGGCTATTGACAGAGGAGTGTGTAGTCTGATCTGATATCTGCTAAAGGAAACTTTCATTTTAAATCAACAGGAAAAATCAGTGATCACTAAGGCTCCTTTCCCAGTTGGGAGTTTGTTAGCGCACAGTCTGTTACTGTAGGGAACCTAAACATGATCAAAGTGGGTACTTTTCACTTGCATTCATGTGTGATTCCTAGGTGTGTGTGTAACTGTACATGAATGGAACCACTCACTTCCAAGTATTTGATTGCAATTAAAATACTGTGGGTGAGGGAAGAAGGTTAGCAAAGGCTCTGTACCTTCAAAACAAATTAACATGAAGAAATGTGAACTAGATCACCTTTAATTTTTTAGTCCTTTATAAATATGGTGATAAACTGTTTCATAACATTCCCTAGTTGTTTTTGTGTTTCTGTGTATATCTTTTTCTCTGGAAAGCATATTGCAGGAAATGGAAATACTATTGCTGAAATTGCTATTATGTCTCAATAAATATAAAGACTTTCTGATAATCACAAATAAAAGCAAAAGGAAGCCTTTGTTGACAAAAGGAGACTTGCTTGTAGAAGGAATAGCGTATATTCCTCTTCTGTGATTGCAAAGAAGAAATCACATTCATGTTGCTGTAAGTCAGCCTAGGAGTCAAACACATCCGTTGACATTTTAAAATGTTGTATATTGGATGCGAGCATCCAAATGTCTGTTGTTCCATTTCTTTTGATCGTCATTCTGTAGAAATAGTTTTCAAAGGAAAATTTCTTTCCTGAAAATCAACAAAAAGGTGTAAGTTACCCTGACACAGATTCAGGTTATCTGAATCAATGGGCATACTGTTCACAGTGGTTGGTAGCATACTCAAGTTATTCATAATGCAGTGGTGCATTTGCACCAGTGCCTTATATTGAGGATTGTGGATGTTAACTGGGACAGCACACTTAATAGTGTAATGCAGTTGCAGTTCCCAGACTGCCATGTCAAGCTCTAAAGGGTTGACATTTGTCACGGAGTGGTGATGTTGCAAACAATCTATCAAACTAATTAGAGAAGCCAAATTAGTTAAGTGTTTGTTTGTTTGATCTTATTTCAAAATTCTTTTTTTGGCTGATATAAAAACATTTACAAACTAAGTTTATTTCTGTGTTTTAGTTTGTTTTCAGTAGCTCAGATATGGATATGTTTCTCCTGAGAACAGCCTGTAAGTCCTTAGCGCTTTCTCACCCTTTCAACTGAATTGTTTCAGTTAAGTTTTTCAAATGGACTTTCCATTTGAGGGCAGGAGAGCACAATGTACCCAGCCTGCAATTACTATTTCCCCTGGCCCTGATTATTGAGCATATGCAGTCTTACAGTTTTAAGGGAACAGAGAGCCTCAGTGGAATAAGTTCTCTATGTCTCACTTTGGGAACATCAGGACTGACACCTGCAACAAGGTTTTTAATGGTCTGGGGGAGAAAAAAGAGGTGAAGGAGAAAGATCAGATGAATTACAAGGATTTGATATGTCATCCTCTCTCAGAAGGATCCATGCAGGCCTGGGGGGGTATTGGTGGTTGTTGAGGAGGGAGTTAAGAAAGTTTATTTTTCTCTGTGAAAAAACCCCTGGTGGTTGACCTCTGGTGCTGCAGAAGTGCTGTTTGTTCTTCGGAAGACAGTTCTTCCTCCCGACTTCTTTGACCCTTCGGAGATTTTGCAAGTGCTTACCGTATGAAGCATCTTAGACCTAACCCACCTTCTGAATGTTGTTTCTTTTGCAACCATTCAAGGCTAAGTGTTGGCCAAAGTTCTACCAGAGTCCCCTGTTCCCTTATAAAATAGTCTGAAAGAGGTTCTGAAAGGAGCAGGCCCTTTGAATGAGTGCTTGAAGTAGGGCATTTTGCATGGCTTGCTCCTGTCTGAGTAGGAATACCAGCATCAGGCTTTCTTACTAGGCACTGTGATACATCCTCTCAGCAATTGCTTATAATTTATTCTTCCTTTACAGACAGATCTTTGATTGCTTTTTGTTTCTGCCTTTACAGAAACAAAACTTAAGCCACCTAGAAAATCTTCATTTGCTCTGCAAGACTTCTGCTGTAGTTCATGCTTTCTATGCTTATCACCTAAGCTACAGTAAACCTGTGCTTACAGCTTTCCAGTTATTGAGGGGGGCTTTCTACTTTCATTAGATAACATTGCATTGAGTACTTGCTCTTTTTGTTTACTCATAGGGCTGCTAATGAACTCATTTTCAGGACAATCTGAGTTGACAGGGCTACTTTTATTCCTGATTGCTTTGAATATGTTTACTTTTGTGATTATGCAAAATTATTCTAATATTCCTGTATAGGAAAGTAAAATTGCATAAAAGAAAAGCAAGTGGCTGGGTGATACAGTAGGAGACAAACATCTCTGGTGGAAGTTATCTGACTGCAGCCAGTGCTGACATTAAACTAATGTGTGCTTCCAGTCATGTCAGTGCTGTGCATTCAGGTATTATTAGGCATACCTGAACATACCTTCAGCAAAGTTAAGAGTCCAAAGGCCAAAGCCAGCCTTCCAAAGAGTAAGGATTTAGGATCTACATCCCATCGTATTCATCAGGAATCAGGGTATTTTGAAAACTGTGTTTCCTCTGTAGGTACTATTTTGTTACAATTATGATTAATAAAAAGAAATATATATTGATATTGCCTTCTTGGATTCAAAGTAACTTAGAAGGAAGAAACTAAGAAACACCATTTACTGTATAGAGATTTTTTGTCCTGCTTTTGATGCCTTCAGTGTCAAAGATATGTTAATGTGATATGTTTTGTGTAGTGTAGTGAATGTTTCAGAGCCAAGAGTGATTGCCCTGACTTCAGAGGTAGTACTGAAGCATTTTAGCTGCTTGTCTGCACATATGCCTTTTGGCCATAGCATTTAGCTTAAAATAGCCTGTCACAGGAGTGAAATGAGTTTTCATGTCTGATTGTCTGTAAATCCCATCCATCTTCCTGAGTACCTCTCAAAGAAAAGATGCTCATCTATTAAACCCACATAATTTTGCTTTTAAATACCATGAACAAAATGGTTCTCATTTTCTCTCATTTCCATGTGTGTTGGCATTCCAGACTTGCTGGCTACTGAGAATTTGTTCTGTGTGACTTGACTGTGGTAACTTCAATTTTCTTCTGTCTCATAATCTCAATGTTTTCTTGCTAATCCCCGCATTTTAAGCATTAGTCCCACCAACACTGAGATGCTTGAGTCTTACAAGCTGGTGATCAGGCCTAACCAGCATGGGTTTATGAAAAGTAGGTCTTACTTGACCAACCTGATCTTCTTCTATGACAAGATGACCCACTTAGTGGATGTTGTCTTCCTATACGTTAGTAAAGCCTTTGACACCATTTCCCACAGCATTGTCCTGGAGAAACTGGCATCCCATGGCTGAGACAGGTACACTCTTTGCTGGGTAAAAAACTGGCTGGATAGCTGGGCCCAGAGAGTGGTGGAGAATGGAGTTATGTCCATCCGGTGTCCAGTCAGTAGTGGTGTTCCCCAGAGCTCAGTATTGGGTCCAGTCCTGTTTAATGTCTTTATCAATTACCTGAATGAGGAGATTGAGTGCACCATCAGTCAGTTTGCAGATGACACAAAGAGTGTTGATCTGCTGGAGGGCAGGAAGGCTCTACAGAGGACTCTGGACAGATTGGATCAATTAGCCAACGCTAGTTGGATGAGGTTCAACAATGCCAAGTAATGGGTCCTTTGCTTGGGTCACAGCAACCCCATGCAGCGTTACAGGCCTGGGGAAGAGTGCCTGGAAAGCTGCCCAGCAGAAAAGAACTGGGGGTGCTGGTCAACAGTGGCTGAACATGATCCAACAGTGTGCCCAGGTGGCCAAGGAGGCCAATGGTATCCTGGCCTGTATCAGCAGTAGTGTGGCCAGCAGGACCAGGGCAGTGATCGTACCCCTGTACTGGGCACTGGTGAGGCTGCAGCTCAAATCCTGTGTTCAGTTTTGGGCCCCTCACAACAAGAAAGACATTGAGGTGCTGGAACGAGTCCAGAGAAGGGCAATGGAGCTGGTGAAGGGTCTAGAACACAAGTCTTATGAGAAGCAGTCAAGCTTTGGAACAGGCTGCCCAAGATAGTGTTTGAATATCCAACCTTGTAAGTATTTAAAAGACGTGGTTGTGGCACTGAGGGACATGGTTTAGTGGTAGACTTGGCAGTTCTGGGTTTAACAGTTGGACTCAATGATCTCAAAGGTCTTTTTAAACCTGAATGATTCTATGATTCTAAAGTGGTCAATGAAGTTGCCATTCATTACCCTGTATTATGGGCAGAATTGCCCATCTGAAAGGATTTGTTATTGGGGATATTTGACTTGCAGACTTTTTGTTTGGCTTCAGATTCTAAGTAAAAAATAGTCAAACACGAATCAGTCCTTGGTTTCCTCGATATCTGAGTCAATTCTGAAAACGTGCATTAGGAGACTGGGATAATATTTTCTCTGGCCTTTATTTCATGGTTAGGTGTAGTAATGGCCAGTCTTCGCGAACGAAGATTTTGGGAAAGGTCTTTTACCTTTCCAGCCTGCGCAATGGATTTTTTAGGTGAGACACAGCCTGCGCTGAACTGAGCCCACTCTTTAATCCTAAGGTTCATCTGCCGGGGCCAAGCAAGCTTGGACAATGGCAGTGAGGTCCTCAGGACGTAGGTTTGTTTAGAGTGACCTTCTCATAGATGGATGGCCTCACAGGGCTAACGGGCTCCATCTGCCTGGGGGACTGAGGAATCGAACCTGGGTCGCAGCAGTGAAAGTCCTGCATGCTAACCACTAGGCCACCAGGGGTCCCAGTTAGGTGTAGTGCTACACAGGTAAAAAGCAGTATAATGATGAAAAATAAATCTTGTGGTAGATTTGTTATTCTATCAATACAACCTTCACATTATGTTGTAGTATAACTATTTTGTGACATGTAAAAGTAATTTGTTGTCAACCTTTTGTTTATCTACTGATATGGAGGGAACTTGTGCTCAAAAAAGATCTTTTGGAGGATTCATAAAGCTTGAGCTGCTACACACCTTTAATAAATTTGTCTTGAGCATTTTAGGCAGGAAACGTGAGTTCTGCCCTGATAATATAACAGTATTCAGGGTAGTTTTCAGATTCTGGCTTCCTAGGCAAACCTGATTAGCTTGACATATGATTGATTAAAAATAACATGCAAATATGTTTATTCTCTTTTCTCTGACAAAACTTCATTGGGAGTTATCAGTTTTGCCTAGGAAATCAATGGCTTTTGTCTAGGAAAAAAGAAGCTTCATCTAATCTCAACTTCAGTAGCTTTTAACTAACCATGTTTGGTTTTTCCAGACTGCGAATCTGCAAGTCCTTCCCACGCTCAGATCTGCACGCACAGATATGTGAAAATCAAAGGGCATAATCTGGTAGAAATTCTGCTGTCATTATAGCATATACAAGATGATGACAGTTTTGGCTGAAGTACATTTTTCTAACAGGCAGCATCTGGCCTTTAGTATTAAAAGTAAGCCTGTGAATAAAATTCAGTCTATTTACAATGTGTTATCATAAGACTTTTTCAGCAACATTTTTCTTTTAGGTACTGACTGGAGTGATTCGTTGCTAATGATAAACATTTTGCCTCTTTTGCTGAATCCATTGTTTTAATTTTAAATTGAATCAATGAGAACAGAGCTTTCTATTTACAGCTTGCCCAGCTCAGGTTAATGAGCCAAAACAAAAATATACACAGTGTTTGATGGGAAATAATAGATCATTTGCTTTGAACAGAAACACTCTTCTCAGAAGGAAAGCATTAAGACTAATCAGATACCTTTTTTTTTTTTAATAGAAAAGCTTTCATATAATTTTAAGTCTCAGAATGAGGTATATATGCTAATTCAGGAATGAGATAAAAATAGAAATATGAGCTACATATTTTGGAGGAGAGTGTTTGCTCCATATTCTGTTCTCATATGCCTCATTAAAAGCAAAAAAAAGACCAAAACAAAAAACCAAACAAAAACCAAACCACAGCATAAGATACTATTGAGCTTTTGCTTCCCAATGCATGCTAGTTTTAGGAAAGGAGAGGACAACAGTCTTCCCTCAGCTGACAGTTTTGAGTCTCTTTATTCTGACCTCCAAAACACATTGTGTAATGTTTGTTTTGTGTGTGTGTGTGTGTGTTGTCTTAAAGTGCAAAATCCTTCACCAGTCAGTTTTGATTGAGGCACTGTGTTTCAAACTACTCACAGCTGACTTTGGGTGCCCCATCTCACATGGAAAGTGTTCAAGGCGAGGTTGGATGGGGATTTGAGCTACCTGATCCAGTGAAAGGTGTCCCTGCCCAAGGCAGGGAGGTTGTAAGCTCCCATCCATTAGTGGCAGTTTGCGTGAACCTCCCATCTCAGTTTAACATTCAGTACTTTTATAAGATATTTCCAAAGTCATGTTCAAAGGTCCAAAGACCTTTCTTGTGGGACGTAATAGACCATCACTTGCGTTTGCCATTACTTTCACATTTAGATACAGGTGAGGCATTTTAACAGTAGTTGCTGTCTTTTCATTGATAATTCTGCTCAAAGGACATTATCCATAGCTGTGTGCTCTCATTACGTCTGCCCTCTTCATGGGATCAGGCAGTTGAAACTGAAAGTAAGGAAATGCACGTAGAATAATTCTGCACATAAAACATATAAATACAGTATCAGCAACTGTGAGTATTTAATCTACCTCTTGAACTAAGTAGGGTAGTATATGCAGAGAAGTCTTGTTCTTCCTTATGGCTCTTGCCGCAGTGAAGAGCTAGTCTCTGCTGGAGACTGCATTGCAAAATAGGAGAGTGGGAGGAATAGAAAGAGATGTGTATGGGGGAGTACTCTCACATTTCTGGATCACATATGTAAGTGTCTACACCTGAAAAATCAGTGATTAGCTTGCGTTAAACTTTTGGGGGAAAAAAGTTATTGTCATATCTCAAAAAAATTTACTAGTGTCTTGTAGTAAATTGTATTACCTTGCCCTTAGTAAGACTGGAGGGAATTATTCACTTTCTCCTCATTCATACTTTTTAGGTTTCTGTCAGGAAGTGAATTACAACCGGGATTTTCACTTTGCCAGCAGTTTTTGAAATAGCTGCATTTTCTGTCCTGATTTGATTTTAAAAGAAATCAATCTTTGAGATGTCTTAGATTTTTTTTTTAATTCAGCATCATAAATAGTACTCCAGTATGAGTCACTGTTCTGGTATCTGCCTTTTATCAGCTCCTTATCTTGCTTAGAAAAAACCAAAACTGAATTTACTGTGTCATGGATGCCAAATGTTGCAGAGTTGATACTGAGGGCTGAGCACTTCCAGGTGACTTGTTACCAACCCCTTATTCTAATATAGGTGTTTTTAACACAGAGTTAATTTCAAGGATTGCTCAATAGAGTTACAGGAAAAGGTGAAGTTGTCCCATGGGGTCCCTATGCGTAAGTTTGTGGTGGGTATGAGCTGTATGGTGAATCAGAGGCAGAGGACTGTAAGGGCAGGGGGACTTCTGGGGTGAACATACTGTGCAATTACATAATGTGACCTGTGATGCTGCTACTTTTCTCTTTGTGGTTTATGGATGAATCATCACTTGCAAGTGTGAAAATCAGAAAATCAGATACTTGCCTGAAAATTCAGGGACAACTTCTGGATATGACCAGAGTGCCACAATCTTACCAAACTATAAACTAACAACAAGAGAATAACATGATTGTAGTAACTGACATTTAGGCTTTCTTTGCTCTTAAGTATGCTAATATCAGGACTAGAAAATTATGGTCCTTCAGGTTATCTGGCTTTCTAAACTGTGATGTGCTTTACAAAGTGAAACAGCTTCACTGTAAGTGCTGTTGCCCAGAATGGTTTGACCTGGTGGTTAAAGCACTTTCTGGAGGAAAGGGAAATATTTCCTTTAACCATTAGAATATTGTTTGTCTACTACCTTTAATGGTTATAAAGAAGTACTCTTGTGTTTTTTTCCCTTATGGAAAGGCTTTGGCTCGTGAATAAATGCTTGGGTGAAGCACTTAAGATTGGCAGAGGTAGTACTTAAGGTACAGCCTTCCCTCCCCCCAGTTCTTCATATATACTGTTAATTGCTCAGTTACTCCATTGAGTGTATTTAGTCATTTCAGACCCTGTTACTGAGAGATCTGTTGCAGTACTATAGGGACATCATACAGTCTTTCCACTTTGGAAGAGAAATGCCTCATTAGTCTTTTCCAAGGTTTTGCTTTTCTTGAGTACACCTGAGGTTACTTCTCTATTTACAGTTTTTATCTGCCTACTGAGAGCTTTCTAAAAATGTAGTGAAGTCAAGCTTGGCTGATTCTGAGATATTGGAAGCCCAGCACAGGTCTTGAGAATACTGTGAAGATCGTATTTCTGTAAGTTGTCCATGAAGTGCTTGCAGCAACATACAAGTTCATAGTTCCTACATGCCCGTTCAATATCTGGAAAAATCAATTGTTGTAACTAGGCTGTGTATACTTCGGAATGTATTTTTGTTCATAAAAGTTAGAAATATTTTTGTTTTGTTATAATTACACTATTATATTACAGATCTTGATCTCCTTGATTCAGATTTTTGGCAAAGATTTGTAATGGAAGTATTATAGTTGTTATGAACATCCCAATGTTGGATTGGAACAAATCCAATATATTGCTCTGGACTTTACTTAAGGAAAATGCGACATCATGAAAAATTAATACCATGAAAATGTTAGGTATTCACTGTTCCTCTGAGTAGTGCATGACCATTATTTGGTGCATATTTTTGTAACTGTGCATCACTGAAATATCTGGGGTTTTAGATTCTGTGTTAATAATTTCAAATAACCATGGTATTAAAATTAAAAAAATGTTGGAGATAATTAACTGCCATTTACTCTTGTAACCCTTTCAAAAGTCTTAATACTCCTGTTCTTGCAGGCTGCAGTGGCTTATTTACTCTTTTGGAAACTCTTGTTTACTGGAAGTAGGAGCTGGAAACCTGTTCTCAAGTAATGATTATATCCCACAAATTTGTCCAGTACCATTTATCCAGTTCCGATCCAACACCTGCATACCTTTTTTTTCCTAGCAAAAAAAAAAAAAAGCTACCTAGAATATAGAATTATTAAGATTGGAAAAGACCTCTGAGATCAAGTCCAACCTTTGACTGAATGCTGCCATATCCACTAAACCATGTTGTGAACTCCACTCATTTTTTTAGAACACTTACAGGCATGGTGACTCAACTACTTCCCTAGGCAGCCTGTTCGAAAGCTTAACCACTCAGTGACAAAATTTTTCCTAATGTCCAATTGAAACCTCCCCTGGCACAACTTGAGGCCGTTTCCTCTTCTCATGTTATTAGTTACTTGGGAAAAGAGGTCAATCCCCCTCTAACTGCAGCCTCCTTTCAAGTAGTTTTAGGGAGCGATAAGGTCTCCCCTGAACCTCCTTTTCTCCAGACTAAACAACCCCAGCTCCCTCAGCTGCTCTTCATAAGACTTGTGCTCCAGACCCTTCCCCAGCTCCATTGCTGTTCTCTGGACACACTCCAGCACCTCAACATCCTTCTTGTAGAGAGGGGCTCGAAACTCAACACAGGATTTTGAAGTGCGGACTCACCAGTGCTGAGTACAATCAGTGCCCTGGTCCTGCAGATCACACCACTTCTGATACAAACCAGGATGCCATTGGCCTTTTTGGCCACCTGGGCACACTGCTGGCTCATGTTTAGCCACTGTTGACCAGGTCCTTCTCCACTGGGCAATTTTCTAGACACAGGTCAGTTTACACAGCCTTAGTCAGTGCTGCTAGATACTTCTGCTAAATATTTCCCTTTCCCATCTTCTGTAACAAAAATTTCCTCTTCCCTCTAGAGGAGGGAATGCCTATTTCTCAACTTTGCTTTTCTGCTGCAGAGTCAGAAGTGGTGAAGGTGGTTGATCAGTCAGTGGGAGGCTTTCACTGGCAAGAACTTGAATCATGTATTTGGTCTGGAGCTTCTTGCATCACTAAGGGACTAGGTCCACCAGGACCTGAAATGGCAGCACCTGTAAAAGCCCTCAACACTCCTTGTTGCTGAGCATTTACATGAATGCTGAAGATGTTTCCTGGAAACATAATGCCGGCTTATTCAGCAGTCCTACTGTAAAAAACACACACTTCCATCCAAGACTATGCTGTGGAAACATAGCAATTCTTTGAGTAACAGATCATTTGAAAAGCTCAACAGGAGTGGGGTGGGACTCACTGCTGATTGCCAGCTGGATGTCAGCTGACTGAGCCTTGAGCAAGGCTATGCAATGTGGGTCCCTGCATGTAAGCATGCTGTCTGCCCAGGCTGCCCCTGCTCTGGGGTGGCATCAAGTAAAACTTTTGGTGTTAAGTCAAATTTTACAGATCTTCTGGATCTTTCTGTTCTTAACTTTGAGCACTAAAGTAAATAGTGGTGGTGCTGCTGCTAGCCTGGTGGTTGGACCTGATGATCTTGAAGGTCTTTTCTAATCCTAAAGATTCCAAGATTCTATAAAATACTTAAATAAAACTAAGGTAATGTTATTGTAATTTCTGAGGCTGGTCATTTCCAATACAGGGTGTCTCTAGTACCAACTTAGAATGTTGCAAATGGTGCAAAGCTGAAATATTCACCACATAGTTGATATCGTAGCTGAAGAAACAGCTAGCAACTGTGTCAAACTTGCACCCTATTTGTTCTAATCAGTATATTGTATGCTTTCTGCTTAAATGTAGGTTGCATGATCCGCAGTCCCCAAACAAACCCTCTTGCTGTTGCCTCTGCAGATGTATGTGAGGCTGATGAGTAGATCAGACTCTCACTGTATAAATTCTGAACTTAAATAGTCTGATAAGCTATTTTCCCTGTCCTGAATTTTTCAGTGAATGAGTATATTTTAAAATGCATCCCCAATCTTGTAACTTTCCTTTCTGTGTCAGTAGAAGCATTTTTTTTTTCCAAAGTCCAGGTCCAGTAGTCAGTTTGCCAAGCAGGTGATGAAGAGCCATTACTGCTATAAAACTTCATTGGCTTTTCACTGAGAAATCTGACTACAGTGTCAGCAGTGTGCTTTATTGGGCCTATGATTAGACAGGGAATGCAAATTCACTGCGACACTTAGGGAAAGGATAAGAAAAGTTTCAGCATGGATAAAAGCAAAAGTAGAACTTGTAGGAAATTGCTCAATGATATTATTTTCTCCTAAACTGAAGAGCTGTCACCTTCTATATGTGAATTTTTTTAATATGTAGAAGGTAGATGTGACTATAAGGAGAATGGTAAGACATTTTAGGATAGTTTGATCAAAATATAGTAGGAAGAGAAGTTAGGGCCACAGAATTCTTTCACGATTGATGTATGACTTTTAATCTGTGTTTACTGGTGGATACATATTTGTACACTAATTGAATAATAAAAATTCAGCAAAGAATTAATTAGATAACAAAGTCTGGATGTAGCTATATAAATTTTCTGTGTGTTTGCTGAAATTAAGTCTGTTCCTAAAGAAAACAGCAAGAGAGATTGAAGTTTTCCTTCCCTGAGCTACCTGCTGTGCCTCATTTAAAAGGCCTGCTTCACTGATTGACAGTGTTTGAAGAGGTACTTCCACTGGAAGTCTCTGGTATGGTTCATCTATTTATTTATTTATTCATTTTTATTTTGAGATGTTTGGAGGTAGGAAAGAACACTTGTAAGTTAATATTCTATGAACATATGAAAAACTCAGTTTCTGGGATTTTATGCTTTGGTATTATTGTTTTATGAGAGCCAGATATTATATATATATTATATTTGTATCCTACTGGTTCCCTCTATGCTAGAGACTCCCAGGGGTTAATACACAAGAAACTTGAGATGCTGAACAGTGTACAATGGTGTCAGTCCTACATGAATTACAAACAGGGACTATTTCCCTTATGTTCCAGCAGGCAAAGGGAGGTACAGAGGTAGAAGAGAATAAAGAAAGGGGTGATTCATTTCACCTAGCACTAACTTTCCGAAGTTCAATGTCTAGTCTAAGCTAATTGTTTAGAGATAAGTAAATATTTCCACAGGGCAATTCAGTTCCTCTTGACATAATCTGATACGACTGATACAATGAATTACCCTTTTAGGTTTCCTGTCCTCCATTACATATTCTCTGTCTTCAACAAGCTGAAACTTTTCTTGGCATGTGATATACTTGCTTTTAAAGTCACAGGGTAGTCTTTTAACTTCTAATTCTTTCATTCTGCCAGAACAAACCTGATGGACCCCTTCCCCCCCAAACACCCTCTACCCCAGCCTCTCCTGTAAGATCATGTAAGTAGAGAAAATATTAAGCAAAAACTCAAAGACCCTGAGTAGTTTACCTGTTATGCCAGTGCTTTCTCTACCTTCCTGATGCTACAAAGAAAAATTTAATAATTGTCACCAAACCAAGCTTATGCATTAGTTGCCTACAAAATAGTATTTGACATGAACAAGGACTTTGAGAGTCCACTGAGTCTGCAGACTATTATCTGATTGTACCATTGCCTTTCCTTTGCAGAGGGCAAGTCTTGGAAACTGCACAGCTGATGTATCAAACTGCTTGAATAATTAATCTGCATGAAGCAATGTAGTTACTTGCTTAGAACACATCTTATAGCAACTTTCCCAACACTGGCATCTTTCTGAAAAGGTTTCATCCATACTGTATACCCAATCAAGATGGCAGGTTGTGGGTTTCCTAAACTGCTGCCTTGCTTGTGACAGAAGACCATTTGGAGGCCAGTACAAGGGTACTAGGAAATTACTTCTTAAAGCTTGTCAGCTCCATATTAATAATTGCATGGAGAGCTCTCGGTAGAGAGGTCTGGAGGTTTGCTCTGAAGCTGCTGCATCCCTTGAGGTAAAGCTTGCAGCCATGCTGGAGGCCAGGAAAGATAAAAGGAAGCTCATACAGAATCAGTTTCATTCTACATCTTTATCACAGATCAGACTCTTGTCAGAGACTAACTTTAGTGATCTGAAAGTATTTAAAAAAAAAAAGAGGAAAAATATGCTGGAGAATTAATAATTGTGACAATTATGCGTATTATTTTGACTGATAGGGAGATTGTTTGGAACACAGTAGGAAATAAGTAGTGAATCAAACTACAAAAATAATTTCAAGACAATATTTCTAAGATAGGGCATTTAGTAAAGGGGAAGGAATGGAGAGCTGCTTCCAAAGAGCATCCTTGCAGATCAAGGCAAGGGACTCTTCTGGTTGTCTGGGGTATCTAGGGTCATCTAAGCCCTAAGAAAGATGATGAGCTGGAAGCAAGCTTCAAGCATTATGTCCTTAACCTTTTCTCCTCTGGTTTTTGAGTGATTTGTGGGAGAATGAATGATGTTGTTTTGGAAGGAAGTTGCCATTTTGAACTGTTAATCAGTCACTGGTAACAACTAAGCAAGTCTTACAGTTAGGCTTGTCATAGATTCCCCCAGAACTCTAGGGGTGCAAGGTGGTACTTACAAAGACATGAAGGCATAAGAAATTGTCTTTGAGAGTCATATTGGTAAGACAATTCTTATTAGAATCATGACATCTAAACTGTAGGGTTATAGAAAGAATCCCTGGCAGCAGTAAGTGAAAGAACATGGATATGTATTTCTGTGAACCCTTGTGGCATCCACCTGCTACTGATGGTATCATGAGTTAATTTCTCCTAAGGTCAAATTTGCTTCTTCATTGTCCCCCTTGCTCTGCCTGTGGGTCTATGGGATGTGTTTGAAGGAAGGGCACGAGTGACTCTGCTCCTGAGTTTAATGCAAAATCTCCTTAAACAGAGACATTTTTAAGAAGGCTATGTTTTCTTATATTTTCATGAAAAAGTTGTCTTCAAGCAAAGATGACCTTGAACGCTTTTGAAAATTCTTCTCTTACATGCTAATGTGGGATTTTGCGTTCCTTATTCAAAACTTAGGGCATGTTTGATATATTACAGAAAATTAAAAATCTTATATATTACAAGGGTTTTACATCAGTCAGAGGAATGGCTTTTGACTTATTTGCCAGTGTGGTGTGTTTTCAACAGTCATCTGAACTCTACTTTTTTATTAGTGACTACTGTACTGTTTCTATAACTGAATGAGAAAGACCGTAAACCTGACAGATAATATTTTTTTAAGTTTTTTTATTCTGTATGCACAAATCCTAAAGTCATTTCTTTCAGCAGCTCTTTTTCAGTCACTTGTGTGTGTGCATCTTGCACTGCAGTCGGCAATACTGAAATGTTTAAGTGAAGACTGTGGCTCTGTCTTGCATGAATGAGAAGTGTAAAAGCCATTATTGTATGGTTTGTCTCCCTTCCGCATGTCAGAGTGCTGAATAACTAGCTATAACCAGGGCTCTGCTAATTCTCTCCTAAATCTAACTTTGTTCTACCAAAAAAACCCCACCCTGAACCCCTACAAATGCAAAAATGGTAGAAGCTACTTTACTGGAAGGAACTTTCTTGTTTTGCAAGGGTAAAACATCTATTGATTGAATTACTTACCAGCAGTGCCTGTAATATTGTAGAGATTTATGAGTGGTGTAGTTGTTTAATGAACAATTCTAAAGCTGTTGGCTGACATGTCTTCTGTCCTTATTACATTCTGAGTAGTTTAGTTTCCAAGGCAACTGCTCATGTCAGCATACAGATGTGCTTAAAGCTATGGGAAGACATTTTCCAACAATATCCTTAATACAGTGACAAAACATAAAGGGCTAACTTCTGTTTTTCTTTCTAACATCTGCAGAGAATTCAAGATTTCCTGTGAGCCAGTAGTGTGTCACTTTAATGCAGAGATTGACCAAAGGAAGTGATTGGAATGAGTATCAAAGTGAGGCATGGTATTTACTTAGGTAAACAATGTACTTCTGATTGGATCTCTTTACTAGGAGGCTAGAAAATGAGTAACAAAGAGATCATGACCATTATTCTTAAGGCATTGTTGTGGTGAGGTTTTGTCTTGGTATCATCTTCCTGTTGGAAAGAGAAGACTGGATTGTAGTAGAGCAGCACATTGTGAACACAGTACATAGTGCCCTGCCCTGGAAGGTTCAGTGCTTGCTGATGGTGCTTTTGCTGGGCCTATATTTTTCAGTCAAGTAGGTCACTTTCTGAGCTAACTAGGACTGCTTTCTTGAGGGAATAGAATAAGGCAAATAGCATCCTAAAACTGTTGAGCTGATGAACCGTTACTGTAATGGCTTTAGTTCAAACTTGCAATGAAGTACAAAATAAGTACTATTTCCAGTGCCTTGTGAACCAATAGGAGGACTGTCTCTGTAACAGAGCACGGTGATTGTCTGTTAAAGAAAAAATGAGGGGAAATTGTCCATGGGTGCAGAAATTAAAAGACCAGAGGAATTTATTGTGGTCACCTGCTCCAATCTGCCATGTAAAGCAGAACAAAGGGGCTTACTGTTCTTCCAGTGTTGTAGCTATATTTGAATAACATCCATTTTTTTCATAAACACTCATTTTTAAAAAGTTCCCAGTGATTGAAAAATCCACCATAAACCTTGGTAGGTACTATAAGTGGTTTAATATTTTCCTATGTTGACACGTATGGTGCACATTTCGATCTGAATTTATCCAGCTCCAACTTTCAGTAACTTGTCTTGATTAGGTCTGTGTCAGCTGGACAGAAATTCCTACTGGCCAGCAGCACACTGAGCATAGAAGAGGAGGGAAAGTGCTCCTCATACTATTGACAAAGTTTGCTGATCTCATCCACCCCTGTGTTCAGGCCAAAAGGGATGAACAACTGGCAACTATTCAGTTACTGAGCATAGTGAGCAGTAGTCAGGCGTACAGAATCTCAGGGACTGTTCTGATATATATGTTGCATTGTACCAAATATATATTTGAGAAAACCTATTACTAAATGGATGTTCCTCAAGGAAAACATTTCTCAGTTAACTACAGGTATGAATAAACAAAATCGGATACTTGCTTTCACCTAGAAGAGCAACGCCGCCTTCTTCTGAGCAGTTCAAGTTCTACAAGAATTCCTGCAGATTAGGAATGATTAGACTTGCTATCTTTGCTTCTGTCATGAACATACATAGGAAGATGGTTTTTAAATATTTTTGTATCAGTTTGTTACAATGTTTGCTAATGGAATATAAGGTGTATTTCACAAGGTTGAGAAATATTAGGAAATATGTATGTTTTTCGTGCTGGGTGAAGGGTAAATTAAAACCTAATTCCTAACCTCGGAAGAATTGTACATCCGTAATGATTCAGTCCTAAAAGAAATCCCAAAAGTTTGCATAATTGAAGAGGTAGTGCTCAGAATATTAAGAGCATGTGGAGTTTCACTATGGAGAAGGGTAAAGGAACTTCATGCCTCACCTATCTTCTAATGATGCTGGTACTGAATACTGTGATAGATTCAAGTTAAAAATTGTAAAGGAAGGTAGAAAAAAAAGTGTCCTAAAGTTGTATGTTGAGATTTGAAATGTTTAGAAAGTAATAAACTTTGAGAGAATTTCATTATCATGTTTTGATTTGCTGTGAAGATTGCATGTAACTGTTTTGTAAGTTAACTTCTTGCCCCTGTTCATCCCCTCAACCTGGTGGTTTACATATGTTTACATATGTACAAAACTGAAGAGTCAATACTCTTAAAAAACATGTGCTTTTGTGGATTTTCTTTCAAGAAATCTTAGTTTTGCTGCAAACGGGCTGCGGACATTTCTAATTTCAAGGACAATAAAATTACTGTAGAAGAACTGGAGAATTTACATTGTTATTATTTTTGTGGTATTTTTTCCAAGACTTTTCCAGTTCATATTCATGAAGCATTTTTCTGCTGTAAATAGAAGTAGCCTTTGAAATGGATCATGACAACTGCTTGCAGACTCAAGCTTCAAGCCTGTAACTATTCATGGGGAATTTTCATTCTGTGGGAGATTCTGATATGTCAGAGTTTTGTGCTTAATTGGGACAAAATATCAATCTCATTTGTGGAGGGAGCACTTCAAAAACATTGGCACTGTTTTTATTTAAAATATTGATGAAATGCCTATGTTCTCACAAAATGTTTTAATTAAACCAAATCCTCATTTCCCAATGAGAAAAATTCTCATGTTTTTTTATCCTGTTTTACACAAGAACACAAAATATGGAGTTAAAATCCACTTGTTACATTATGAATTAATTTCTGCATGCATGACAGAATTGGATTTTGGGTACTTAATGAGAGTCTCTTTATGATGCGTAAGAAATAAACCATCTGTTCCCAAGTTGTTGGTGCAAAACTAATATGACCAGACAAGCATTTTGCTATCTGTTTTGCACCTCCATCTTCAGTCCTTTACCAAATTGACTAAGGTAACTGGGTCCCTTTGGTTAGGAATCACAAGCTAATATCATGAATTTCCCTGAAAATAAAATACACAAGTGTGTTTTGTCAAGAATTATGTATGTAGTGCTAAGGAAGCAGATGAGCAAAGCCCTGTTTGGAGCTGTTGGGTAGGCAGAGGAGTAGAATGCCCACCTTTAGACTTTGGCTCGGCATCTGTATGAGATTGGAAGTTTATATTCTAGGTGTAGGATCTCTTTGCCATCAAAGCAGGAACCAGAAATACTTGGGTTTGATTAAAATTATGTGTACAGGGCATCAGTCAGCAACAGTTTTCTGTTTGGTGAAGGGGAGCTGTTCTGGAAGTTTAAAGCAGCTTTAGGGTTGAGTTTTAACTAATCCAATACAAATGAAAATGGATAATTAAAATCTTATAACATGAATCCAAACTATGCTACCATTTTATTTTGGCATGTAACTATTGTAGTTAATGCTGTCTAGTAGTGTTGTCCAGTATAACAAAATGTGTGCCAGAACAGCTTCCTCAAAAACTTCTACCACAGAGCAGTTTCAGTGCCAGGATCATACTATTTCTCCTATTTGAAAAGTTATTCAATTGACAGCAGCCTCTGCTTCTCTTTCCTGAAGCCTTCTCTGAAAATAAAATTTTTTCTTTTTCCTATTTCTATACTTTTTTAGATGTTTCTGGTTACACATTTTACCACATCTACTGGGAAACCCTAATATCACCACGTATTAAAACAGCTGCTCCCTGTGCTCTTCTCCAGGCCAGGAGGAGCAGAATTATGGCACTGAAGCTGAAAATTATCAGTGTTTAGGGACAATCTCCAAGAACACTCTGTCATTAAATGCAGATCATTGCAAGCTGCTATTGAGGACTTCTGATGTTCTTTAAACCACCCTTGCCTGTGTAGTAAAGGAACCATATGGTGACTTCTTTCCAGTGCAGTTATGAAAACTTGATTATTTAATTTTCAGGCTAGATCTTAACAGTTTCATTTTGTGAGCTTAAAAAAAAAAGGGAGGGGGAAAAAATAGGCTGGACCTATTTTTTAGTGGATAATTTTAGTTAGAGTAGGTTGAACAGATCCACCCAGAAGTAAAAATATAACTTTTGATGACAAACCAAGGATTTGCTGGTGTATTATTCTAGGTTTATTTTTTGTTTTGTTGATTTTTTTCCCATTAAAAAATGCTTATTTGCATGTTGATTTTGCCATGTAATAATATGATCCACCTCTCCCACTTACTTGTATCAGAGGTTGGGCTATTTCTACACCACTTTTGCATTGTTTCACTGAAAGTTTTTTTCCTTCCCATTGTGCTCTTTGATGAGTTAAACCCTTGCTGAAATTACTTTTCATATATGCATAGTAGTGGTATTTCTTTCTGGATGTTGCTGCTTTTAAATCTTAGAACTGTGTCAAATTGCAAGGTTTAGATTTTTGGAGTCTTGCGGAGATGACTGTTGAGCAGTTTTTTAAAGGAAGGCATTGGGACCGATAGTGTAAAGTGCTATACAAGAGAGTATTCCTTCAGACTTACATACCAAGTATATGCTACCATTGATTTATTAATATGTTGCTGTGATTCACTGCTGTCTTTTGGAAAACCAGACTGTAGCCTTGGGGGGCATCTAAAGATCTGCTCAGTTTAGCTTGTATGAGGCAGTTTTCTCTCAAACTCTCAAAACCAAAACAGGTTGCCACTTTTCTTTGAAGGCATGTGTAGTATTGTAAGGAATTGGTATTCTGGGTTTAGATCAAAACCAGAAACTTGACAGGATTTCTGGAGATTTATGAGACTGGGAATGGCACCTAAATTGAACATGTAGCTGTTCTTCAATGACACAAGTTTTGGGATGAGTAGAAATAAAGGCAGTAAATATTGCTATGGAATAATTATAGTTAAAACCACTTTGGAGCAGAACTGAAGCTCTGTGTTAATTCTTTGTACTTAATATTCTTGTAAGCTAGGGTGAATACTGCTGCAGATTAGCCCTGCTGTAGCTTTCTGCTCTGTCAGTGCCTGCTTTTCAAGCTGATATTCAGTTTTTCCTTTGCAAAAAAAGCAAAAGTCATTTATGTATATAGTGCTTAGAAAACATGCTAAGGAGGGTTGCATTTTGAGAAAGTCTTACAGACCTTGTATTTGATGGATTAGTTTAATAAATAGCCACCAAGTATAGCTAAACAACAAGGGTGAGGATTTGGGGTTAGTGATGTTACCTAAGTTGCACAGTAGTCATTACTCCAGTATCTTTTATGTCTAAATTTACTGCATTTCATTTTCTGTTTCAAAAAATCCTGATAAACTGTCACATTTTTTGATTGTACTGGGAACTCTGTGGATTAATTTTTATAGGTACAATTTTTGGCAGTTAAGATTGTCTTTTAGACTCCAGAACTGCTGCAGTTGCAGCTGTAAAAATTACGAGTATAGCTGTACCCCAAGTTAGTCAGTGGGTTGTAGTAATTGATCATAAGCTGCCCTTGTGTATCCGTTTTAAGAACTAATATGTTTTAGAGCTCTGATGTCTTCGATTTCATCTGCAGTCTCTTGTTCTGACTGTGGACATAAGAAGTAGAAAAATCCTGGTAGACTGTTAGTTGTTCAAATGTATGAAAGATGTGAGGTCTGCTAATATACCTTTTTATTTTTACCTTGTCATTTGATATCTATAGGTATTATTCGTTACTGTTGACTATCCTGGAAAAAATTGAGACCAACAGAAATAGTAGTATCTTTCAAGAATCCATAAGCTGTAGCTGGCTAGTATAGTTTTTTAGGATTTTTTTAAGGCTTTTTCTTGGGAGCTAAGCATTTTTAATTAATTTTGAAAGGTGCTATTAGAGAGTAATTACTAGTGGAAGTTCCAATTAAAATGGATGTTTCAGTTATTCAGGCTTCTTGTAGGAGGAAAAGATGTGGAGGAGGGAAGGTTGTATTTGTAATTAGTATTTGTGGGAAGACTATATAAAAATATATAAAATGCTCTATAAAGTCGCATACAGTGAATTTTGTAGCATTTGAAAGAATCATGGGCTGTATACAATGATACTTTATTTAAACACAAACTTCAACTTTAATGCTGCTGCATTAATTAGAGAGAAATATAAAGAGGATATGGAAGTAAGGATGGTTAATTCTAAAAGGAATCTTGCCTTAAAACTTCCCCAAATTGCTGGAAACCAGTGGCTGAGAGGATTATTTGAGTAGCATCCAAAGGACGAGACACATATAATGAAAGATCAAAGAAAGAAGAAAGCTTGGGAGAGAGGCAGAACAGGAAGGATTCTGTGCAGAGTTGCTGACAAGCTTTAAGTGGAAGTGAGCAGGTAACAGGGGAATAAGGGCATTGGAAGAAGGCCTTTAATATGGATTTCTCTTTGAGATAATAGAGTAATCCAAGCTAAAGACCTTCATCTCTGTGATCTTTCTGTGTGCAGAGGATTTGTCTCCAAGGTGGCAAGTTCTTAAGGAATTGGACATAGGACTAATGAAGTCTAAAACAGTTTAGTTTGGATTCCAGAAGTCAGAAGTTCAGACCGGGACAAGATTAAGTTAAAGCTAAGCCTGGAGTATGATTGGTTTCAAGATTTTCAAGATTTTAAAGATTTTTAGATTATATGAATTGGGGTCACTAGGAGAAGATTTTGTACCATGAACTAGGCCGAGAAACTAGATTATTTTCACTACAGGAGTGTTTCACTTACCATCACCCTTGAAGCTACAGTAAAGAATGGTAACAGGCAATGAAGACGAAAATCTTATTCACCTCTGCATTGATCAAAAAAAGTAAAATTAACCATTCCTGACTCCCATCTGCCTTCATTGTCTTTATATTTCCCCTCTCTTACAGTTTTCTTCAAAAGAAATGTCATCCTCCACATCTTTCTGTAGGTCCTACTGATTTTGCACTATTTTTGCATGTAAAATAGGTTTGCAGGAAGGGATGAGCTAAGCCTTCTCACTGCTCTTAGCCAAATAAAAATTGTTTATATTAATTTTCTAAGACATTCCAAATGTTATGGATCAAAGTAGCATGTATGCATTGGCTGCCTTCTTTATGAGACAAGGCTTGTTATCAGTATTCCTCAGTCTGTGGAAGGGTGTGGGTTGGTTCTGAGATAGGTGAAACTTCAGGTTTCATCTGTTCTTTGACACATCTTGATGATCATTCTAGGAACACAGAAAGAGCTTTTACTAAGCTATTGATGATTTCAGTTTACTTCTCTCTAATAGCTTAATATCTTTCCTATATTGCGGTGACCAAAACTGCAATAAATTCATCTGTCTTTCTGTTTCCTAAGTTACATATCATATATATAAAAGGTAAGCTTTACAGACCAGGGCCTGTCTATATTTTGATCAGAATTTAAAATACTGTCATAATATAAAAACAATGGTTACATGGATATTTCTGTTTCAGTGCAGTGCTAGGTTTCGGGGGGATTTTGCCTTTTCCTCCAGCTGTTTTTTTTTTAACCCTGAACTGATATGTGAAATGGATGTAAATTTTTCTCAAGTTATATTTAGGAATGCTCTTATCTGACCAGATTCCTTTTTCAAAAAGCGTGATGGAGAGATAGATTGCTTAGGACTGCTTTTTATAGTTCTCACCTTAACTCTTTACTGAAGTGGACAACCCTGAGTGCTTTCTTTATGGCTGTCCAGAGTGAGGCAGAACATGTTAGTTCAGGGCTGGATCAGGAACTGCAGTGTTGTCCATGGAAAATCTTCTCTAACAAAAGCCATGGCCTAAAACAGAAGTTATAATAAAATCAAAGCCTAGTGCGATTTGTAATTCCTGTCTAAAACTGCTTTTTTTTCTGGTTGATTAAATAGGTCCTGTTCTGACAGGAACACATGAAGTGTGTTTGGTATCACAAGGACTTTCCTCATAGTTTGAATTGTAGAGAGTTGCTTGTACCATTTCTGCTAAAATATGACATCTGCAACTTAGATATAAGTGGTCATTGTTCAAAGTATCAATTTTACAGGATTTTGTTAAGGCTGTCCATTAAAGCTTTTCCATCATCTTAATAAGGTCTACAACTCTAAACTTTGGAAAATTTTGATTTTTGTTCTTTCTGAAACCAAATAAAATCACAATTAAAGCTGATAGTTGCTGTTAAGTGTCATAATCTCTGGAGTTAAGCAATTCTCTCTAACTTTTCCCAGTACGTAAAAATCCAGCGTAAAAGAGGCTCTAGGATGTTGCTGTGACAGCTGACACCTATCATAGTCCCAGGTCACTAGTGCTGGTATCAATGCCACTGTTCATAGGCTTTTCTCTTGCCTGAAGCTCTGATGAGATATAAATGTAATTGTTAATTGGTGGTGGTGTTGTTCTTCATCTGATTTTACTGGGTTGGTCTAAGTTACCCTGCCTTGTTCTGCTTAATAAAGAAGATCCAAATGAAATATCATTTCTGCTTCCTATATCTTTCCTTCCTCTGGAACTAAATTAAATGCTGCAGTATAATGTGATTCAGTTACATAAACACTGTTCTTTATCTTGTTAATTTTACTTCCCTTCCCAACTTTGCACTGGTCTCTTCATCTGTTTCTGTCTCCAGGTAGAACTACTTGTGACCTCTACTTTTTATCTGTAAGATAGTTAATTATGGCCTAACATCTAAGAAGCAGGAATGCAACTAAAATAATTGTTTGTCTGCATTATTGAAGGAAGATCTTGAAATGGGTGCCAACCTAATTTAATTGCTTTGCTGTACAAGATGTTGCAGATGCACAATTACTTGACATACAACAGCAGGTTAATGATATGATGTTGGAGTATATTTGGTTTCTGTGACAAAGCTTTGGTAGCAGGGGGTTATGGGAGTGGATTTTGTAAAACCCAGCCAGAAGCTTCTCCCAGGTACTACAAAGCCAATGCCAGCAGGCTCCAAAATGGACCCACCACTGGCCAAGGATTAGCCCATCAGTGACAGCACATCACCTGTGGATAAGAGAGTTCAGAAGAAGGAGGGGAGGTGGAGGAAGGGTGCACAACAACTTCAGCCAGAGAGAGAAGTGATAATATGTGAGAGAAATAGCTCTGCAGACAACAAGGTCGGTAAAGAAGGAGGGGGAGGAGATGGTCCAGATGCCAGAGCAGAGATGGCCCTGCAGCCCATGATGAAGACCATGGTGAGGCAGGCTGTCCCCCTTGCAGCTCATGTGGGTCCACCGTGAAGCAGAGATCCACCTACAGCCCTTGGACGACCAGAGCTGGTGGATACCCAAAGGAGGCCTGTGGGAAGCCTGTGCTGCAGCAGGGTCCTGGCAGGATCTGTGGCCCCACAGTGAGAGGAGCCCACCCTGGAGCAGGTTTGCTGGCAGGACTTGTGACCCTGCAGGGGACCCACTCTCAACCAGTCTGTTCTTGAAGGACTGCACCCCGTGGAAGGGACCTACCCTGGAGCATTTTGTAAAGAACTGCAGCCCGTGGGAAGAACATTGGAAAAGTTCATGGAGGACTGTCACCCATGGGAGAGTGGTGACTGAAGCAGGGGAAGAGTGGGAGGAGTCCTCCCTCTGAGGAGAGCGGCAGAGACAATGTGTGATGAACTGACTGCAGCCCCCATTCCCTATCCCTCTGCCCTGCTGGGGGAGGAGGAGATAGAGAAAATAAAGTTAGGGAGGGAAAGTTGAGCCTGGGAAGAAGGGAGGGGTGGGGGGAAGGTGTTTTAAGATTTGGCTTTTATCCTACTGATCTGCTTGGTAATAGATGGAACTAATTTCCCAAGTTGAGTCTCTTTTGCCCATGATGGTGAATGGTGACTGATCTCTCCCTGTCCTTATCTCGATCCATGAGTCTTTCCTTGCATTTTCTCTCACCTGCCCAGCTGAGGAGGGGAGTGATAGGGCACCTGGCATCCAGCCGGGATCAGCCCACCACATGGAGCTTGGCTTAATTTCAGCTAGTGCTTTTTATTATCCTGGATCATGCTGATATGCCAATTGTCTTGCATTCAAAGTGACAGCAGATGAATGCTTTTGAAATACAAGTTCAATGCTCTAATGCAAAAGGATTTTTCTGTTCAATTCTAGCACAGAGGTTTTAATAACTTGTAGATGTCAATGAGATGATGAGAGAAGTAAATTTAATTTCAAAAATTTTTAAAACCAGACTGAACCTACTTTTGCATGTATATTTCCTCAAGATCATGCACTGCATTTCAGCAGAGGGACTTTTGGTAACCATCCAGAAAGATAAGATCAGGGTTCAGCAGTGCTACTGTTCTTCTCCAAGTTCTCACTGGTTACAAAATGTGTGTGACTGCCCCGCTGCTCATAAATTTAACATTGCATACCTGCCCTTGTCTGTTAGGCAGAATGCAAGTGTCAAATATATTGGTATGCATTTAGGAAAGAATAAACTATGTTCCAAGAAGCAAAGAGATATTTCACTGTATGCTGGCTCTGCAAAGTGTGGTGGCTATGTGCTCCATCTGAGCACTTCAGAAGGGTCAATCTGATTTTGGCATACCACGTACTATGTGGCATCTTGCAGGATGTCATGTTACTTGCAGTGATTCAAAGACTAATCTCACTGGCAGTAGAATGGTCTGTATTTTCAGGTTTTTTTTAAAAATTGGTCTTACTGACTTCATTTGATTTTTATTCTTAATTACAGAGCTTTACAAATTTGGAGATAAATAAAAGTATGTGCTGTTATTTTTTTTATTAATTGGTAGTGTGCTGCATTTTGAAAAACATCATTGGAATAAACTGGCAATTTGAAAGAATGATAAAGGACAACATAGTAAATAGTAATTTAAAAGTTAAATAAAAAAAGATGGCCTGTTAATACATTGGATTAATTCAGGTAATGGCAGCAGTTTCACTCCTTCAGATAGAAAGGAGTGGTCCTCCTTGATGTGCAATTTCTATCACAGAGACAATTCATATTTTTCCGAGTACACTTGGCAGAACTTCAGAATCAGTACTGACTTAATTTCTTTTCCATTTTTGCATCAGCTCTTGTAATGTGAGCAAAAGTAGTTGATAAAAACCTGTAGTTCTTTATGCAGCTTGCAGCTTTCAAAGCTGTAGCTGCTGTAAAGTTCATCACAGAGCTGACCTGAGCATCTCTGGAAAGGGACTATATAGTAAGGGTGGTGGTTTCCTATGAGAGACACAGTTCAGCCTGAGAGACAAATGTACATGTGCAGGGCAGATTTTTCAGCAAGGGGTGGCCAACAGAGAACATTGCTGCAGTGAGATCAGATGGCAGTACATTACCCTGTCTCAAGACTGAAATACAAAAATTACTTTGAAGCCCTATGCTGTAATAAATACATGTTAAGGCCATCAAGTATCTGGAACCTTTCTTGGTAGGGCAGTGAGTTACCAGGGAGAGAAGCTCTCAAGTACTTCAAACTGTGGAGGCAAGTGGGCACTGCAAGGACAGGCATGGCATGAGTTGGCATTAAGAGCTTGAGTGGTGGCTGTGGTGAAGCCTGTTGGGAGGCTTTCTCATTGCCCTCATGGTGATGCCTATGACACTTAATACAACTCCCTTTTCCTCTTTTCTTGTTTCAAAAGCAATAAATGTTTCTTTCATGCTGCTACTGTTGTGAATGGCTCTTGAGCTTCCTCTTCGTATCAGGACTGTAGCCTTTTCTTTTCAAGCAAAATGAGAACAATTCAAGTTCTGTTCCCTGAGAAATCATCTCTACAGAAGTGTGGGTAAATGTGAAACATAAGCTTCCTGTTGGCTGCAGATGCTTTGTTTCTTGCTGGGGCTCGTGCAATTTCTTTCCAGCTTTGCCTCATAAGAAGACTTACTGCCTTCATTTTTACCAGTATTTTCACCCTGACTATACCCCTGACTAAGATAAAATGCCATTGCACTGTTTCAAATCTGTATACCTAGAATTGTTTAAATAACCCTTATAAAATAAATACCATCACAGAGAGGATTTTTTTCCTTTTTTTTTTTTTTAATGAATGACTGAAATACTTTTAAGCTTTGCTGTTTAAAAAAAAAAGGAGTTGATGGTTGATGAAATATGAATTTATTTTTATCTCTTCTATGGCCCATTTTAGAAACACTTTTAAATGGTGTTTAGAAATGTTGCACTACTGCTCCTTCATGCAACATATTGTTAACAGTATACAGGGATGTGTGGAGAACTGGTGAGGACAAGGAAGAGATCCTTTAGGAGTTTGGAAAGAGTTATTTCAGTGGACATTGAGAGACATGACCAGAAGTGCAGTAAGCATGGAGGTGGGGTTGAGAATTCCAAGAGAGAACACAGTCTTGGTTCCTGCTTGTGAACATGGAAAAAGGCAGAATATAGAGCAATAGTTGCAGATGCGGGGACCCCTGGTGGCCTAGTGGTTAGCATGTGGGACTCTCACCGCTGCGACCCAGGTTCAAATCCCAGTCCCCCGGGCAGATGGAGCCCGTTAGCCCTGTGAGGCCATCCATCTATGAGAAGGTCACTCTAAACAAACCTATGTCCTGAGGACCTCACTGCCATTGTCCAAGCTTGCTTGGCCCCGGCAGATGAACCTTAGGATTAAAGGGTGGGCTCAGTTCAGCGCATGCTGTGTCTCACCTAAAAAAAAATCCATTGCGCAGGCTGGAAAGGTAAAAGACCTTTCCCCAAATCTTCGTTCGTGAAGACTAGCCATTATTATTATTATTAGTTGCAGATGCAAGAGAGACTAGGGTGTCTGATTTTACCTAGTTTGTTTTGTTTTGGTTTTTCTGGAATGCCCACTTCAGATCTTAAAACCAAAATCTGTTCATATGAGGTTTGTGTTTGTACTGCACTCTGTCTAAACTCCTGCCTTTGGCAGTGCTCCTTATGGAGACTTCTCCATCTCAAGACCACCTGGCCTTGGAGCTGGAAGGCAGTGGTAGCCGGTCACCTCCATTTCCCTTTTCCTGCCTTCTCCAGTAGACCCTCACACCCCAGTCTCCTCACTCTTTCTTTTCCATTAAACAGCTTGCAAACTTCCTCTGTTTAACCTCAACCTTGGTTACTATTTTCCATCAGCAAAAGGGCAATACATTTGACTTTTGTACATTGTCCAATTTCTTTGTAACTGTATCCATCCCTTCTGATTGTCTGGATTCACCTTGGTATACCCTATCCATCTTCTGCCTCTTATCCTGTCACTCAGCTGCTCTATACCTTGTCATCCTTCAGCCGTTGACTCTGCTGCTGCTGCTTTTAATTCTCCTTTCATTGGTTATCCTGTTAGGACCATTTGTTTAATCTTTTTCCATTTTAAAGCTCCTTGCTTAGTATTAATTAGAAAGTAATGTAACACTTCAAGTCATGTGACAGGCCTGATATTGGCTATTAAATTAGCAGGAAAAAATGTTTTCCTTTTTTTTTTTCACATGGGAAGATACAGAAAAAATGTTAACTTAAAATGTTGTTTCAAAAATTACATTTATTTTTCTGAACAGTGAATGTACTCTACCAGAATAGAATGTTTCCGTGATAGTGTTTGAAATATATTATTACTGAGATACATGCCCTGTGCCAGCCATATTACTTGTAAGCAATAAATCAGCTTATCTTCAAACAAATTAAATCTGACAGCTGGCCTTTCATCACTCCCTATCAAATGAACATGTCAGACTGTTCAACTCATTAACTCCTGCTTAAGTCAGGATCCAGTCTGGGTTTCATATGAAGTGAGGTCACAATAGCCTTTTAGCATCTGTTCTTTAAGGAAGTTCCTAAGGTTTTGCCTTGAAAAAGAAAGATTTGAAATCTCCTTCCCACTCAACCCAAAATCTTTAACTCTGTGGAGAAATTTGTGGGGCTGTTAGAATATTTTGGTGGCAGTGACAACAGGGAAATTCAGGCAAATGGCTACAGAAGGGGGGGTGTATGTGTGTATCTTGTTGTCCACATATGCAACAATATCATTGTGAATTATATTATTTAAAGAAAATAGGAAAATAAATTATTTTGGAAGCCAGCCTCTAAATTTTGAACACAGAACAACTTGAAATGAGATGTTTTAAATTGCAGTACCTGTTACTTAGGCACTGGGTAATAACACAGGGATCAATAGCTGCTTTCTGTTGGCATATGTGGGAGGACATTAAGCTACATGATATGTAGCTTCTGCAGATATGAAGAGGAAGCAGAAAGCCCCAAAGGAAAGTTTCTAAGGAATGGTCTGTTTATAAAGAGTTTTCGGCTGAACTGTACTGTATGTGGGTCAAGCAGTACTGACTTTATTGTGCTAGATTTTGGACAATATACAGTATAGTCCTTTCCCAAACCATTTATAGACTAAACTGGAACACAGACTGGTGAGATAAAGAAATAGAGTATAAACAGAGCTGTTGAGTCTTACTGTACAAATAAAACTTCCTATCTCACACTTCCCTGCAATCCTCTGCACTGTTTTGTAGTCTTTCTTTGACCTTTTTCTTTCACTTGACTTAACTTTCATCACAGGTGTGAGATGTAATGTGTGAGGAGATGCCCAAGAGGTCTACAGATAAGTCTGGAGGATAAAAACATGTAAAATTTTAGCAGGCAAAGAACAGACTTGAATGCAATGAAAAAGCAGAAGCCCTATGTTAGCATGAGTAAATAAAATGTCATTAGTCCAAAAATAGAGGTAAGCATGAATTACAAACAAACAAAAAACCTGCAATTAATTTTTTGACTTTTGGTTCCATACTGAATATTTAAAAAATCTGAAGTTATTTGGAAATCATAGCTCAGAAAAAATAGACTTAGGTTATTTTATTTTGTTTACGACTGTGCCATCTCTTGTAAATGAAATACCCAGTCTGAATTGCCCATAAGTTTTCTTATCCCCTCCAAGTTCAGCTTTCTTTTCAAGGTTCATTTTGTGGAGTGCTATATGTAAGCCAAGAAACGATGATCTCAGTTAGATTCAGATGGTTGGAGTAATAATTAGTCGGATAAGTAAGGGAGCATCATGGAAAGAAAATGTCTGCTTGGCCTGTAATGAATGAAAAACTGAGAAACAGATGGTGGGAGTAAGATCAGATCCATGCTAGGACTTCATCAGGCTCATAAATATCTGGGAAGAAGGGTCAGTGTTGCATTGTCATTGTGTTTCCTATTGGGAAAGTCAGTTTCCTTATGTCAAAGACTTACACGTCTATTTCATGATATTAAACAACAGGCCAGAAAGAAACCACAAATGTAACTTCTTGTCAGCAGATGAAAAGTGATACACCTAACTAGGCAAGGGATCATTTCTAAATCAGCTGTTTCTGTTAAGGAAAAAAAATGTTGAAGTTGAAATGGATTGTTCTTTGAAAGCCTCAGCTTCAATACTCAGGAGTGGTCAAGGATGCAAATGGGGTGTTAGAAGTGGTTTGGAGACAAAATAGCAGATACTAGTGATGCTCACAGCACTGTAGAGGCATGCACTCTCCTCAAGTTGTGCCCAGGTCCTGCCCAACCCTGCTTTTTCTTTGTTCTACAGAGAAGAGTAGATGTTATGGAAAAAAGACCTGAAAAAACTTATTCCAGGACTAAAACTTTTTAGCATGGAGAGGAAAGCCAACAAAAGGGAAATGGATTTGAGGTCCATACAGTCATGAATAATGTGGGAATGTTAAATAGGGAATTTCTGTTTGCTGTTTTTTGTTACACGAGCAATAGGTGGTAGAGCTCAAATAGAAATAAAAACCATTTTTTACACTTAATTGCCATGTCTAATGTAATTTCTCATAGAAAAATATAAACCATTAAAAATGTCACTAAACATTTTGTGTACTGCTAATGCAGTTAGTTAAACCAACATGACAAGCAGACAGATAACTTTCATTCTGAGCTAGCACAATTGATCATGGTTTTCAGTTCCTTCTTAGTTTCCATCTCAACTTTAAATTAAAATGCTTATGATCATAATATAAAGGTCTTATGTGATGTCTGTTATTTAAGCTGAAGAGAGCTGAAAACTCCTGAAAGTTACCACTGTACGTATAAGCAAGTGTGTGTGTATGTGTGGGTGTGTTAAAAATCCATTTTCTATTTACAGAAAAAGCTGAAAATTTCGTTTGAATATAAAGCTACTTTCAGAGGCTGAAGAGCTCGCCAAGCCGCTCTCCATCATCTACCAACAGTCCTGGCTCATTAGGGAGGTCCTAGATGATTGGAAGTTGGCAAATGTTACGCCAATCCGCAAAAAGGGCCGTAAGGAGGACCCGGGAAACTACAGGCCCATCAGCCTGACCTCAGTCCTTGGCAAGGTTACGGAGCAGATCATCCTAAGCAATCACACAGCACCTGCAGGATGGACAAGGGATTAGACCCAGCCACCATGGGTTTAGGAAGGGCAGGTCCTGTCTGACCAACTTGATCTCCTTTTATGATCAGGTGACCCACCTGGTGGATGAGGGGAAGGCTGTGGATGTGTCTACCTGGACTTCAGCAAAGCCTTTGACACCGTCTCCCACAGCACACTCCTGAGAAAGCTGGCAGCCCATGGCTTGGAGAGGGGCACTCTGTGCTGGGTTAGGAACTGGCTGGAGGGCTGGGCCCAGAGAGTGGTGGGGAATGGTGCTGCATCCAGTTGGCGGCTGGTCACTAGTGGTGTCCCCCAGGGATCAGTGTTGGGCCCAGTCCTATTTAATATCTTTATTGATGATTTAGATGAGGAGATTGAGTCTGCCATCAGCAAATTTGCAGATAACATCTGCAGTTGATCAGCTGGAAGGCAGGAGGGCTCTGCAGAGGGACCTGGACAGGCTGGAGAGTTGGGCTGATTCCAACAGGATGAGGTTCAACAAAGCCAAGTGCCGGGTCCTGCACTTTGGCCACAAAACCCCCCTGCAGTGCTACAGGCTGGGGACAGAGAGTCTGGAGAGCAGCCAAGCAGAAAGGGACCTGGGAGTTTGGATTGACAGGAAGCTGAACATGAGCCAGCAGTGTGCCCAGGTGGCCAAGAAGGCCAATGGCATCCTGGCCTATATCAGGAACAGTGTGACCAATAGGTCCAGGGAACTGATTCTTCCCCTGTACTCAGCGTTGGTGAGGCCACACCTTGAGTGCTGTGTCCAGTTCTGGGCCCCTCAGTTCAGGAAGGATATTGAGGTCCTGGAGCAGGTTCAGAGAAGAGCAACAAGGCTGGTGAAGGGACTTGAGCACAAGTCCTATGAGGAAAGGCTGAGGGAACTGGGGTTTTTCAGTCTGGTGAAGAGGAGGCTCAGGGGAGACTTCATCACTCTCTACAACTACCTGAAAGGAGGTTGTAGTCGGGTGGGGGTTGGTCTCTTCTCCCAGGCAGCTATCAGTAAGACAAGAGGGCATGGTCTTAAGCTCTGCCAGAGGAGGTTTAGGTTAGATATTAGGAAGAAATTCTTTACAGAGATGGTGGTAATCAGGCACTGGAATGGGCTGCCCAGGAAGTGGTAGATTCTCCATCCCTGGAGGTTTTCAAGATGAGACTGGATGTGGCACTTAGTGCCATGGTCTACTAACCACGGCAGTGTTGGATCAAGGGTTGGACTTGATGATCTCGGAGGTCCCTTCCAACCCAGCTGATTCTATGATTCTATGATTCTTGCCCTAGTTATCAGTTTCAGAGTTAGCAGCATCAAGTAGGGTTGGACTGATTCTTCAGTGATGTTATTCAGTCTCTCAGAGAGATTATTATCTCTCATTAGTGTCATATCACATTGGAAGTATGTTTTTTAATTGAGGTTGGGTATTCTGAGGGAAAAAAAGAACAGTTTCTGCTCTTCCTAGGTTGTCGCAGGCATGCTGGCGGAGGGGATGCTACTGTCGTTTACACACTCTTATGTGGCACAGAATGATCATTGGAAGGCCTTGACTCTCTTCTTTCCTTTTCTTTTAAAGATGAATTGTAAGAGGGAAACATGCAGGGATATTTGATATATCCTGGGAGGAGAGTCCAAATGTAGAAACAGACTGATTTTGCAGAGTATGCCAAGTGTATTGTGTTTATAATAGTCCTTTTAGGAGATGTAATAAATATTTCCTAAAACTTGTTATTCTAAATATATGTTTTACTAGAAAAAAAAAGATAGAACTTGCTGCATCCTGCCCTCTTTATATCCAAAAAGTTTGTATTGATGAGAAGAATATGAATGTAAAACCAAATTGATTTTGACACCTCGGGTCAAAACATGAAGATTGTCTTAGTTAGAGATAGCATCATCTTTGCGGATGAGTTGACCAAAAACCTCACAGTAGTCTGATTTGCAGGTAGATGTTTTTCTGCACAAGAAAATTTGGAATATCTAGAGATCTTATCTAAATGACTTGGGAAACTGCTTATGTCTTTACATTATTTTCATCAAAACAAGAAGATACTTGATCAGAACTCACAAGTTCCTATCTAGGCCTTGGGTTTCCATGACTGCAGACGTTCTTATCTGTGCTGATTGAAATATGTTATAAATACATTAGGTTTTGGCAGGACAAGAGGGAGAAGAATGTTTGTTCTCTCAGAAGCAGGGAATTGTATTCATGTTTTGTGTGTATGCTATAGCATTGTAGGAGAAAAATATTTGAAAGGGCTCCAAGGGGTTCAGTGGCCTGTTGGGACAGACTCCCTTTTCCAAGGCAGGACCAACTCTTGGCATATGTTTGCCTAAAACTTCAACCTCCAAGAGGTTCTGCAACTCCTCTGTGGAACATTTCCCAGTATTTTATAGTTCTTGCTGTCAGAAAGCTTTTCTTAAAGTTTAACCTAAATCTTCTGTGCTTATAATTAAATTTCTCTCTGTCCTAGCAGTGTATCTTTTTCCCATGAAATAATCCTTTCTATATACAAATGTTTATGAGCTAGTAGTTTTTTTCCCTCCAGACTAAACAACTCTGGTTCGCTCAATTTTATTTAATATGTCACATTTTATATATTTTTTCTTTGTTCTTTGTTTTTCTTGGCCTCTACAGCATCTCCTGTCCCTGGAACTCTGTTGTTCATAACATGAAATTGTCTGAAGTCTCCTTGGAATGCTTTTTGGTCAGAGCTAGCTAGCACATTCCTTCTTTAGGGAAATGTTGCACTAACTTGTTTAGATGTCACGTGAGGGTCCAGAATGATTAGAAATCTATAAAACATGATTTGTAAGGTGCTTGTTACTTATTATGCCTATCCTTTTTCTGTCACAAATTTTAAAAGCAATGATTTTATTATATTTATTTTGGGGTCACTCACTGAAAAAAAATTACTGTTAAACATCAAGCCCAGTGCCAGTCCCTGTGGATTTCTGCTGAAAATGCTGCCTTTTCAAGGTGATTTCCCAGTTGCAGCTACTGTTTGGGAACTGTTATTCTCCCATTTTAATCCAGTTATCATGTGCTTTACTGATACTGAATACTGCTAATTTTTGAATCAGAATGTCATGCAATAACAACTCAAATATTTAATCTAAGTTTCTCTATTGCATCTATGGAGTTACATTAATCAACAAAGTTGATATTTCATCAGAGAGGTTTATTTGACAAAATAGATTTTTCCACAGAATTGCATCGACCAACTCTAATTATATACCAATCTTTTAATTCTTTATTTCTCCAATCTATTACATTTATCAGGAGTAGTGTCAGGCTAACTAGAGTTTTTCTGCAAATGTTATCTGAAATGACATTTTGTTTTCTATTGGTACCCTTCCAGGCTTTAAAAGATTCTGTAGCAGCCAAAGATTTATATTTCAACAAGATAGGCTATTTTTCAGCTAATCTCTTCTAGACTTTTGGATGATACTTACATAGCTCTTCCAATTTTGAAAGGTTTGGTTTTTTTTGTAGTAGCTAATTCCTGAAACTCTCTTTATGACTTCATGCAGTAAAAACTTTTCTGGCACTTCTGAAATGCAGGATAAACAAATCTTTTCTGCCTCTTTAGTAACCATTCTTCCATCCTTATCCACAGAGAACCCATACTAGTACTTTTCTTCCTAATTTGCTTGAACATTTTCAGTATACTGAGTCTTTGGAGGTGGGAATTTATCTTATATTTGTACTGTCTTTTTTTTTGGTCCTTTTACAGCTTTTACTGTGCTACTATTTATTCCCCTCCTTTTCATTTGTGTGATTTAATAAAGGATACTTTAAATTGCTTTTGTTTAACCACCAAACCAAGAAAGGCTTTTAGCCCATGCTATCTCAGTTGTCCAAGCCACAGGTTCTGGACAACAAAAAACCCTGGTTTTTTCCAGTCAGTTATGGCCATAGTTATGGAAGAAATATCTACCCATTCAGAGCTGGGGAACATCTTCTTTTGGAGCTGTGAGTGTGTGCTTATGCATTCAGATCAGACCTGTTTCTGTTCTCCAGTAATTTTCAGATTGTGGTTATTACTTCAGAGGTAACATGCTTACATAGTCAATGTACTGTTCTTTATCCATAAAACAAATTTAGCATTCAATAAGTTGGTTTGCCTTTTTTTTTTGAACATGACTGTGTAGAATGTTTTAAAAACAGATGCAGTGAAATGCAGCTGTTGTTTTCAACAAAAAGTCAGGCATGCATTTCCCGTCTTGAAGTGTGGAAAAGTGAAAGCTCAGTCACTGTGCAGTGATGGAAGAAAGTATTGTTAATTCTAGTGGAAGGGAAGAAGAAAAAAATGGCAATTGAGATAAAGTTTGATTCCATACTGATCTCTGGAGGATAAATGTTTGGGTGGCTGGCGAGGCAGACAGGCAAAGGGGCAAATGAGGCTGAGTTTCTCTAAAATGTCAAGTGTACCTAGAGAGGTCTTGAATTAGAATGGCATTTTTTGTCATTTTAACTGCTCTTTTAGAAGAAATACTGCAGAGGGAAAAAAAGAGAATGAAAATGCTTTTCAAGAATGCTTTGTTGCCTGCAATTATGTTTTCTCGTACTAATATTTTTTGTCTTCTTTTCTATGTGGAAGTATCATTTAAATAAATATTTTCAGTAGGTTGGATAAGAAGCTAGAATTAGAGATGCAATAAGATTACTTAATAAAACTAAACTTAGAGTTTCCCTGTGCTTGAAAATGTTTGTTGAATTGGAAAAGAGCATAGACCTTGGAACTGAGATGTATCACAAAGGCAGTGAAGAAGAGTGCAAAGAAAATTGACTAAATCTCTCTTAAGGTATCAATGTTTGAGGTCTTTGCAACAGACTTCTGCCTCTTAAAGTTGCACAGATACATAGGAAGTTCCTGTTGCCAGTGCATAAAATAGGCAGCTTGTATGTGAAAGCACCTATGTGTCTTGTCACCAAGCCATTTCTTAGCAGGCTGGAGGTATGGAAAATTGCGACTCTTTTCCTTGAGACGCTTGGATGAGATTGTCACCTCGGAAAGTGGGAATTTTATGTCACTGTTTCACAAGTCAGCCATTTGAAAACTATCATCAGATGAGCTCCATAGTCCCCCAAAGGCCTGTGAAGGTGAAGAAGGAAAGAAGAGTCCTTGGGGAGCTGGAAGGGCAAGAGACAGCCTTCTGCCGTGCAGCTCCTGTCCCATGGGACAGTCCTCAGTGCTGCTCTGTGGGTCTTTCCATGTGAACTGTAATGGGATGTGTTTGTCCTTCACAGGCACCAACTCGGCACCTTTTAGGAATTTTGGAAGGGCAGAGAATTACCAACATTTAGGTCATTTAGCATGTTCTCATACAGCAGAACAGTGTGTATTTTGCTCGAATGGTGGCTTACTAACGGCTGCTGGAAATCTGCACTTGTTCTCTACCTCTTTCAATCATTGGGCTAACTAAAGTCAGAAAGTTAAAATGTTTTGAATTCATTTTGCATGTACATAATGATGTGTAAGAGAACTCCTCTGGTTTTGTGTTTCATACCCTGCTTTATTAACAGTATTGCAGTCACAGGGGAAAGAAGCTATGCATGATCAGCAAATTCCATCCAAATGCAACTGCCTCCACCCTCATCCACAGTTTTACTGCTGCATGAAAATTAAAATTCACCAAAGGATTCCATTTCACTCCTGTTTCTTCTAAAGAGCACCTTTTGGAAAATACTATTTTGACATTCATGTGAAAGCCTCATTATTTGTCTGTGCTGCTGTCACAAGAGCACACAGTGGAGATTTCCACAATAGTTTTAAATTTACATGCTACCATCGGAAGCAGCATCTCTGCAGCAGCACAGGCTCAGCAGGGGCTACTTTACCTTCCCAGACAGTTACTTGTTTCCACAGTGGAGGCACATTCCTACTTGCCATCGCAGGCAGACAGTTGTGATGCTGTCTGCTGCTGACTCCTAGCAATTGCTGTTCGCCTTATTGTGGTATCGTACTTGGCAAAATGAAAGAAATAAGAAAATTCTTTTGAAGCAAAAGAGTTAACATTCAGAAATTAAAACAACTCTAAGTTCAGGGTCAATCAGGCTCCAAATCTTGTGCTTAATTGTATCAAAACAATGTCACACTTCTCTACCAATGTATGAAGATGTAGCTGGAAGCCCTACTTATATTGAAGCTGAAATGCATAAGAAATATCTAGTGCACGTGCTCTATTTTTTTCTAGATTGTCTCTCTAGTTATTTTAAATCTCATAACTGGAAAATGGCCTTGTATAACACCATGCACTGCAGGAACTGGAAGGGTTTATGAATAGAAAATGGCAGTCAAGTTCCATCACAATCAGCAATGCTGTTTTTAGGCCAGCTGAGAACTACTTCTCAAAGGTTTTCTGTGGTTAAAATGTGATTGCTATCAGTGTGATGGTAGAAGCTGAGAGAAAGAAATGACATTTTTTCTGAAATTGCTTGAAACAGGCTTAAATACTGCTGAACTGTACTGGGAGTTGAAGGATTTTGTGTCAGGTGCTTAAATTCTGTTCAAGTTTAACTTTGTGAAATGATCTTTTACCACTTATATTACCTTTTAAGAGGAACAATGTCTTCACAAGAAACAGGACTATTGTTCCTAATATCCCTCTCTTTGGGAAGTGTTGGAATTTGATAATATTCCTAAAATTCCTTTCTTTAAGAAGCTCTTGGATTTTGATAATGAACCTAGAGGCACTATTTTCCAAATATGTACCCCTTCTGTAGGTGATGAGCAGTACTCTAGATACCTCGAGGCCTGACGATCTTCTGAGGCATCTACATAGTCTGAGAACGGCAACCCATTCCCACAAGGCAGAGGGGACTGCAGCATTTGTATTTCCCTCCTGAAGCCTCCAGCTGCCCCACTCAGCCAAACAGTAACCACATCTGGGGGAGGGCAGATCTTCTTTCATTCCCCTGCTTTTGTCTCTGTAAACTCACTGTGGCCGACATCAAAAAAGTAGTCTGCAAAACTTACTTAAGGAAGTAGAGCAGAACTGTCCTGTTGCTTCAAAAAAATCTTTTGAAATATTGGTAACATTCAAAAAGCAAAAATAAACCCTGTCTTTCTTTAGTCAACCACAAGCCAGTCCGGACGGTAAGGTCCAGATGAGTAATTACAGGGAAAAGCTACCAAACCTTGAAGTCCTCATCCAGAAAGATCTGGCTTTTGCATCCTTTTGTGCTTTTGAACAGTGATCTTTCTCCCTTTATCACTTTCTATCTCACTCCTTAACCTTCTTACTCCTGTCCTTTACACTGTACCAATTCTGTACCCCTCAGCACCGTACTACAGGCAGTTGTACATACAAAAGCAATCTCTGATGTTTGCTGTGCTTAGTGATGCCATTTTAGCCACATCCCTTTATGAACCTAACTGAATGCTCTACAGTGAAGAACAAGCTGAAAAATGCATAGAGAAAAGCAACAGAGGAAGCCTGGCCTCTTTCACAGGCTCCTGTTTTCTCTGAAAGGAGGAAAAAGGGGGAAGATGAGAGGAAGGGGATCTGTGTGCCATACATCTAAATGACTGCAGGCAAGGCTAAAATTCTTGATAGGGCAGGACAGTTGCTAGAAAGCAGAGGGCAGGAACACAGAAGCTCTGCTTTGATCTTGGACTGACTGTGTTTCTAGCAGGGAGCTGAGAATCAGTGGGGAGGGATAAGGATTTATTTTTGATGAAGGAAAAATGCTATCTAAAGAAAATGAGATCATAGAAAGGGACTGTAGATTCTTCATATTGAACTTAAATGTTTGAGCCTGATTGCTTATCAGGACATTGCAATCCTAAGAATTTTTTAAAAAAGGAAAAAAGCATAATTGCTCTCTCTTGTGGTGTGATTACCTTCACTTTGGTGATAAGATGAATTTGCCTTGAATAAGTTAAGGTACTAATTGTACCTTGTGCCTCTCCTTCTTCCTTTTACCCTGTGACAGCAGAGATCAGCCTCACCGACTATTGCTGTTCTCCTGTTTGCACTGCTCTAGTGTGAGCAGGCAGTGGCTGCTATACAAAACACAGGGCTGGGCATGAAGGGAGGAAGAGTCGGAGGGGTTTCACTTATCACATCTTTGCATGATTCCAACTCTCTGGTTGACAGTGCACAGACATCATGTGTTGATTGTATCAAATGGAGAGGGAGGTAATGCAAAGGTTATTGGGCATTCGCTGAGGCTGCAACATAATGGGGAAAATGACTGCAAATGGCTGAAGGGTTAAGTGTTAAATTTAGGGCTTCTGTGTAGTTTGGATACTTGTTTGAACTCTTTACCCTAGGCTTCGTCACCCATTCCTGTTCTCTGTTCATCTTCATTCGTGTCATCTGGCCATCCAGGAGATACCACGGTCATCTTTCTCCTCATGCCAGGGAACTAGAGCTCAAGTTCTGTTGCAGTAGGAGAGCAGTGGCTGTGGTGTGTTGGCTGCCTTACCAGCATCCTACTGGAAGGCCTCCCCTTAACCTTGGCTTCTGATTTTTTCTTTCAGTGGACCTGGAAGGAGATTGGAGCTTAAGTTGTACTGCTGCATTTTAAATATGTATTGCTGTCAAAGATCCTTAGAAGATGTTGGATACAGATTATTTTTTGAGTTTTGTGCATATTTAGTTTTTTTTTAAAAACTATAACAAAAAATTACATGAACAACTGTGTATTAAATAGCCATTATTTAATTCTCTATACTGTGTGCAATGTTGAGTCTTACTGCTATTAGTAGTTCATGTGTGAATGCATCAATGGGTTAGAATGACGGTTTGTTTAATACTTTAAAGTATTTCAGAGATGTTGGCAGGTGCTATCTGCTGTACGGAGGAAATGGAAACATGGAGACGTGAAATGCAGTGTCTCAAATATCCTCTGATTCTGGGTAGCCAGAACGGTGTGTCTGTACCCAGGCTCCCAACTATGCAGCCCTTTTCAACTGTCTCTTTAACAGCACAGCTTCATTGTGTTCAGTTGCGACGCCCTCCTCCTCTCCTGCAGTCTCATTTTGTTCATACATACCTGCCATCGTTTTCAGCAAATGTTCTACAGATAACAGCTTTCTTCATTATCCTCTTCAAAAGGACACCAGCTTGGGGGGATGAGACAATGTGTGATCATGTAATTAAAGGCTGTGTGATGTCCATTCTACAGTAGTGGACTCTGGGGTGCATAGTAGCCACAATCCCTGGTTCGCATTCTAATGCCACAGTAGCATCTGGTGGCTGGAGTGGCAATTGCATTGGGCAAAAGAGGGATTTTTGGTTCTTGAGCCATAGAGCTGAGAGGGGCACATCCTCCCCAATGTTGCTTTTCACTTTCTGGGACTGGAAATTTCCCTTTGGAGTCAGGGCATTAGAAAAAGAGATTGTCAGATTTTAATACATTTCTACAGGATGTGCATTTGAGTAATGCATGCTCACCCTAAAATCTGAACAAATTGGAGCTTTTATCGGGAGAGAAATAAGGCTTTTCTTTGACCTTGGTGCTGTCCCTGCTCCAAGGGATGGAAAGGCTAAATCTTCCATATAAAGCACTTGAGTTGTTTGAGTTTTATCCTAGCTGGTAACAGAGAAATGGCTGACTGTCTGCTGCTGAAGATTTTCCTGCTGTTTGCTGGACTGACACTGATGTGGAAAATATCAAATGATTTAAAAACTCAACATTGGCATCAAAGATGATGATCCAAAATACTATCTTTACTAGTGCAACCAGCTTTACACTTTACACAAATTCTCCCTTCTGCAGAGAAAAAATTAGGAAAAGCAGGTTTCATGAGACCAAAATAAGATCTCTTTCAGAAGAGAATAGTAATTTAAAATTAAAGTGATTCTTCCTTGCAGTGGTACTGCAGTGGTGTTTTGTCCATTCTGGTTACAATCCATCATCAAGTACATTGGAAACTACAAAGATGATATATACATTCTGAAAATGCCTGGCAAGCCTTTTAGCCATGGAGCTTGACTTCAAAGCTGACAAAATGCAGTGGTCAAAAGCTATGTGCTTGGCCTCATTTTTGCCTGGTGAATGTGGACTATGTGATGAGAGCTGTGATTGCACTCACAAGAATGTCACACATTTTGAGCTTCTCTTCCCTGGCTCTCCATTGGGCTTCTGACACCGCGAGATGACAGGAGGGTTTCAAGCCTGGTCCTTCAAGGGGCTGCAGAACAATAACATAGATAGCCCTGACCTTTCCATCCTGTTACATCTTCTTCCACAATTTATTAGTTGAGAAATCCCTCAGTCCATTACCTGCCAGGAGCTTGTGGAGGGTCACTCCAGATACTCAAGCTGGGAAGGGAAGGAGAAAATTAGATAAGCTACATGAGATAGAAATACTGGGGAAGAAATGCTACAGAGTGGTTCTGCAGATGAGTAGTTCTTAGTTTTGCTATATTTCTCCTGTTTTTGTAAGTCGTGGAGAAGACATAGTTGAGCCTCTCCTTCTTTTTCTGCCAAGTGGATGTTGCTGGAAGGCTTTGATGGCAATGACCCATAGTTTTGATAGTGCTGCGCACTGGGTTTGGCTTCCGGTAGTGGCAGGATGACTTCTCAACAGTGTCAGGCAGCTGCTCTGGACTGTCCTACCTACCGTGGGGGGGCCATGTTGTATAGAGACATGCTTGGCTGAAATAGGGGAATAAGATTATTTCTCCTCATGCAGTGTGACATCAACATGAATAAATCAGAGTTTCTGTGCTTGAAATACTTATTTTTGCTCTAAGATCACAGTATTGTACAACTTCAATGTAAAAACTCTGTTCTATGGCCTTTAGTTATTTCCTAATAGGAGAAGGGATAATATTAGTGCAAACTTTTTTTTCGAAGATCATATATTCTTGCTTTAATATCACGTCATTGAACAAAGGCCAAATAATTTTCATTGATAAACATTTCATATCTTATTCTAGATTTTAAGCAGAAGACTTAGGTTCTTCTTCAGTGCTCAAGAAAATTAAGTTCCTCCTATGCATTATGCTTTTTACTGAGAACAATCCAAACTCCAGAACACTTTGTAAATGTATGAAAAATATATCTGTACTGTAACACGTTGATTAAACTGGGACAAATCACATGGTGGCTTCTGGAAGGTCAGGCTGAAACTGAGATTAGAACAGAACCCACAGGATTGCACTCCTAAACCTAGAGGTTAAATCTGTATAGCCCAAATGCTACGGGTGTATGAACCTTTGTTCCCTCTTGGGAGTCAGGACATTAGTTAGTCTGTTATGGCTGCTAATTAGCCCTTCCTGCATCTCAGTTTCCAGCTCTGGACTTTTACGGATGTGATTTTCAAACTTCACTGTCACCTTAGAAATGATCAGTTATATAAGTGTACGTGTTCTCGTTTTCCCATGGACATTGTCTAAACTTGCAGATTTTTTTTAATGCTGCAAGGTATTTTAAACAGTAGTAAATACAGGATTATATTCATTAAATGAATTGAAAGCTGCAGATTTCAAAAGATCAAATGTATTGAGCGTGATAGTGTCTAATTGAAAATAATACAAGAGGAAGCTGTCAGACAGCAAAGCTTCCTTCCAACCAGGTGAAGAATGGTGGCTGCAGTGATTTTTCTGATGAAGGATTGCGTATGCTTGCTTCTTAATGGATTCAGACTGTCTTGTGCTGTCTGCCTGCAGAGTTACATCTCCACATCCAGCTGGAGAAGGTAAAAGCTGTAGCAGGTGGGCACACAGTGACAGGTTTATACAAATGTGTGAGAGAGAAAGCAGGGAGAAGTTATAGGTTAAACAAGTATTTGCAAACATTACACTCAGCATCACACTGTCCTTCAGAAGAGCTAGTGTACAGTGAGTTCAGAGTGTTCATTGTGGCTCCAGTAAATATGACTAAAAGTATAAGTCTTTTGTGTGTTTATCTTAGAAAGTTATAAAAAAGTACTCCAATGCATTGTATCTGGAACACCTTGTTTCATCCTGAGGTTTCTTGTTTTAATTCTGAAGGGAAAAGGGCATGTGTTTCACTCTATCTAGCTCGATACTGGAATCCTCACTGTGCTGTGCTGAGCTGAAAGGTTTCCATGGCTTTTTCTGTCTGCCTGTTGCTTTTATTTCCTCTGAAAATTACAGTTTCTGCTTGTGAGTGAAAACATGCTGTCATGGTTATTATGGATCTGTGCTCAGAGGCAGGTGAAGAGCATGAGGAGAGCATTTCATATTTCCTGCCAAATAAGAAAAGAGTTAGGTCTGAGAGACAAGTCCACGTTCTGACAGCCTGTGTCCCAAATGTCTCACTTCAAACCCTAGGCAGCTTTAGACCTTAACTACTGCGAATTGTAATAATGGACAGATTCAATTGCAACTTCTATTCTGAGTTCAGAGATAGAGTTCATTTTTCTTCTCAGAGAAGAAAAGCTCTCTAAATTAAACGTGGTGGATCAAATCCTCAAAAGTTGCAAAGGCTGGGTAGTGGCTAACTCTAACCCTCCTCTCCCCCATCTCTGTCCGCAACAACAAAAAGAGACCCTGGCAAGTTTGTTTCTGCAGAAAAGTCCACTTAGTAGACGTGCTACTCCACGTGAGAAGACCTGCACAGGAAGAGCTCAGTGCTTTGTCTAGACTGTCTGCATATTTCTTGATATGAATAAAAGTTGGCCTTTATTGCTTGCTTCATCTCATCCCTATGTTATGCTTGGATAAAGCCTCATCCGTGAGATATGAAGAGATATTATGGAGATGGCTGTTTGTGCAGTGGAGCATGTGGTTGTTCCAGCTTTATGGTAATCTGAGGAAGTAGGTGAGATAAGCAGTAGTATGAAAATGGCATGCCATGTTAGTGGAAAAAAATGAACTCATCGTCCCCTTCCTAGGTAACCAAATAATCCTGGTTCATCATTTCTTGTTACCCTTCGACCTCTTGTCACACTGGTATTAAGCCTATTATGTGAATGAAATGTGTTCTGTAAACTCAGGTCAGTTCTTAATGGACAATAATTCAAATGAAGAGACTTGTAATTGGTTCTAACTTACTCTAATTGACATGCTTTTCCCTGGACAACTCCAGTGCTTAAACAGAAAAAGCATGGATGTTATTAAACAGGGCAAGTGTGAAGGACGTTCCACTTTTATATGTCCTGTTTTTTCCCTGGATCAGATGCATGATAACTTTCATCCAGGCAAAATATCCTCCAGGTCATGTACATATAGACAGCTTCCACCTCAAAATCAGCCAAAAGATTCCTGCCTACCTCAATTACAGTAAATTTGAATGCTGTTACAGGCAATGACAGATAACAGCAGTCTGTTACGTGACACTGCAGTGCATGCGTGTGCTGTGTCTTTCAGGCATTGGTCACACATTCCTTCCTTCCAAGGAGTCCAGTCTTAGGCCAGCATTTACGAAAGAGTATTTCATATTCTTTAAATTACCATAAATTTGAAGTCATTTTATGCGGAAGTACTGAAGACATAAAATTTCTTTCAGAATGTGCTACTTGTAACAATAACAGTGCATTTTTTTTCCTTCCTTCTAGCCCAGGACATAAGACAGGAAAAACATTTTAATGAACTCCACTGGTGTTGTATGTTAATTTAATTAACTATCTTAAAATTGTACAGCCTTTAATTTATTTAAATATTGAAGAACAAATATTTCTCTTAAGTTGAGCAGGGAAAAGTAGACATCTTGCCCAGTGGAAAGCTCTCATGATCTTCAAGGTCCTTTTTAAAAATAACTGCATCAACTGTGCAGGTTTTCATTTTTATGAAAAAACTTAAAATATTATCTCCTACTCCATCTTAGGCTCCCTCAGAGCTGCCAAAGACTCCAGTCACCTGTCAGCTAGTGGTAAAAAAAAGACATTTTCTGAATGGAATTCAGATACGGGTTTTGTATACAAGAACAGTCAAAAAGCATCAAAAAGCATAAGAATTTACAAATTCCTCCTAAGCTGTTGAATCAAAGTTTTGATGACTTGTGTTTTTAAGCCTGTTTCTGAAAAACACTTAGTGTCATTCTTACAGTGTAAAAAAAAGTTGAATGTCATGTACTGGGGTTTTTTTCCTCCTGAAACTCCCCTGCCTGCCTTAATATGTAAAATGTGTCTTAATTCCCATACTTTATCTAAGCATCCTATTAATTGAGGGGAGAATTTTTTTAGACATTTAGGACACCTTCATAGGATCAATAATTTAATCCAAAGGAGTTTTATTCATTTTATATGGTGACAAATGAGCTTATTTCTAGACTGCATGCACAGATTTTAATCTGCTGTAATGCACTGGGTTTCAGCCATTTCCTTACTGCAAATGAATAATGAATAAACTGTGGTTTGAAAGCTAATGGTTCGAGATGAAACCAGCAGCTCATTGCAACATAGATGATATTCATTTGTCATCTCCATGGAAACATCTATTTATCAAGACACTGCTGCTAAGACTGTAACAAGAAGGTAGGCAATTGTTGGAAGGTAGGGCTTTTGCTGAGAAGCAGACTTGGCAAACAAATGATAGGATTACACAGGACTGTGACATTATTTTTGAAATTGGAAATTTTTTAAAAATACATAAATCTTTCGAATTGAAGGATATGGATTTTGCTGTGTTTTGAAACATTGAAAAATACCCGTAGAATGAGGAACAAAAAGTGTAAATATCTTGGGAGATCTCTCCCATTGTCAGGTGTGTGGACCATGTGCCTGAGAGCACATGGACATTTCAAAGCTACAGAGTTGCATGTCACCTTGTAACCGAAGTACAGCAACATGGCCCCCTGTGTATCATATGCCAACTATAAACTTAACTGAATTTAACACTTAGTGCTGCTTAGCCACAGAGAGAATTTTCTATGAGGTACATTCAAACTTCTCTCAAAGTTTTTCCCTTTATTTCTGTTAGTGAGAAGTAGGGACTTGTGGAAAAGGCACAGAGGTACAGTAGATATTCCTCAGGGTTGATCTTACTGTTTCTCCTCTTAGATTATTCTTTTCTCATTTCAATAGTCACAATAGTTCAAGTCCCAGTCGTGAAACGCTGTTTAATATGTCATTCCATGACAGGCTTGAGTTTTTGGTTTCATGGATGTAAGCAGTGGACTCAATACTACTTTTTTAGTACTCTTAAGACAGCTTTAATTGTGTGCCAGGAGGTAAGCTTGGAGCTTGAGAGGCAACAGAAAGAGCATAAAAGGCTTTTTTTCTAACTTCTGTTTATGGTGTGTTTCAGCTTTTCGAAGCAGGGAAGATCTTTCCTGAGCTGGTTCTGCCCTCCCTCAGGAATGTCACATGCCCTCACTGGGGCAAGTGATGTTGGAGGGAAAACAGCCTTTTCTTCACTCCAGAGTTTGACTGAAGTTTCCACAGCTAGATGAAATGGTTACCCCTCTTCCTGAGGAACATGGTCAGGAATAGTTTGGCCTCTGGGAGTGAGATTAGTCAATGCAGGTAGCTTTGTAATTTGATGTCCAAGTAAAGTTGGTGAGGAATTTGTTCACAGGGCAAAACTGAGAGGGATTAGTGGTGGTGAGAATTGTTGCTGGTAAATTAGGGGCATACAACAGGTTGTTTATTTCTGTTCCACTTTTCTTTTATGAAAGGGACTTATACTGAGTTCATTTTTGTTTTCTTTTAAAGAAGTGAGCTATTTTGAAGCATGGTCATAGACTCCTATTAGGGATTTGGCTATGTAAGGTCTGTTTATCACCCCTTAAAATTAGTTTTAGAAATCAAGATTTTAAGAAAAAAACCCTTGATTTTGCAGAATACTTACCATGTATACAGCAGGTCCTCAAATGAGCCATACATTTACTTCCAGCATGTTAGCAGCCCTTGTGACAAAGGGAAGCATTTTTATGTTGATACAAATAGTGCAGTTTACTGGTTACACAAAGTATGTCTAATAGCGTGTATGCTTGAATTGGTATCCTCTAGCCATGGTGATGATGTTCTCCTGTAATGCCTCTTGTCCCATGTTACTGTAGAGAAGGAAGATGCTTCAGTAGGACCTGATTGTTAGCTCCGATTGTCAAACATGTAGCCTCTTCCAGTTACTTCACAAGGGCAGAATATTCTTCCACTGTCCGAGACTGAAAAGGTAGGAGATGAAGAGTGAGAAGAGAGACTACAGGGTGGGAGTTATGCAATTAAGGCAGCAGATATTAATGGGAAAAAGAGTAAGAGTGAGAGGGTGATGACAGGGGAAAGTGAACTGAAGGGGGGGAAAAAATCACATAATCACAGAACTGTTGAGACTGGAGAGACCGCTGGAGGCCATCTGGTCCAACCCCCTTGCTCAGGCAGGGTCACCTGCAGCAGGCTGCCCAGGACTGTGTCTATATGACTTTTTAGTGTCTCTGAGGCTGGAGACTCCATCAGCTCCCTGGCTAACCTGTGCTAGTGCTCAGTCACCCTCACATTAAAATCTGTTCCCTGATGTTCCGACAACATGGGAGAAAGTGTGAAAAACAAATTTCACACTATGAGCACTAACTTGGGTGATTGCCCAAGGCAAGTGCAGCTTTAAGAAAAGCTAAGTTCATGCATTTGAAGTGCTAGAAAGGGAGAAAGGCTTTCTCCTGGATTTCTCACCCTTAAAAAAACAGAAGTCAGTAATTTTGAAGTTCTGCAATGAAAGCTTCCTTGAGGATGTAGAAGAGTTCACTTATGATCCTTATTTCCCCTTAATTTCTCCATTTATTTACTGTTTTTCCCCGTAAGCGTGTCTAGATATAAAGATGACGAACATGAAGCCATAAGTCTCCGCTAGAGCGTCTAAAAAAACTGGAATAAACCCATCCCTGCGGATGTGGGCTCTTCCGGCCGAGGGCGAGGAGGGGATTGGAGCGGGCTGAGGCAGCAGCGGGGCTGCAGCTCCCCCATGTGTGCAAGCGCGGGGCGGCAGCTCCGCTCCGCTGCAGTCTTTCTTGTACGGTATCTCCGTGCCGCCTGTGTTTTCTCTGAGCACGCTCTCGATAGGCATCTCTGCTTTCAAATGAATATTCAAGTGTCATAACGCTAACTTTTCACGCCAACTAAACTTATGCAAAGATATGGTAATCCAAGCAAGTTCGGCATGCGTTGCTTAGTGTTTGAAATCTGCTCTGGGTAATTAAAATTGAATGAAGACCTCTGGAGCCACTGCAGGACAAGGAACTGTTAAGCCTCATTTGGAAGCAGCATTCATTTATTTGAATATTCACGGCTTGCTAAGAGGGAAGGCAAGGCTGCTGCCTGCCGTTAGTGTGATGATTGGTTCTTTTTCAATAGTGAGTTCATTCTGAAATGGCCACTAATGAACTCAGTAAGGTAGACAGTAATCTTTGCGCAGAAAATGTTTTAGAAGATGCCCCAGAAAGTAACTTAGATCTTTATGTTCTCCTGAGCCTTCAAATTGGTTGAGTCATTGTGCCATTCAAGCATAGGAGGCTTTTCCCCTCTTGAATATTTTTCCATTAACTTCTGGGTCACTAAATAAATTAATACACTACTTGTGTGATCAAGTTTCTGTTTGCAGAAACAAGTTCTAATGTACTCTGGAGGATCTTTAGATATCATATCTATTTAGATATCATATCATATCTATTAGTGCTCTTTTTTGCAGTGCTGTGCGTCTATTTTGTCCCTCTTCTGTGCTGATTCCAGGTTTAGGAAGTCTTGAGATAATTAGGGATGCTGAGTAAATGTATTTACAAAGGCTAACTAGAGATTTTTACTGAAACGGTAAGCCACTATGCCTGTCAGCAGAGAGATGCCTCTTGAAGGTTATTCAAAACACTTTAAGTTTTGCTCCTTCTCTGAACCACCTTTTCTAAAATCTGTCTCTTTCCATCCAAGAACTTCTGTTCATGAACTTAACTTTTGTGAATACATTCCCTCTGTGTATAACAGCTGGTGAAAAGAAATACAATTTATATATTTGTGTTTGGAAGAACTATTAATACCTACACTATGCCCAAATCGTACATTGCAAAGTAAAAAGGCTTATAAAACATATTTCTACATCCTAACACTGGCCTTGTATAGATCCATCACTAGTGGTGCTAAACTCTGGCTTCTACTGAGAGCTTATTCTGGGTCTCGTAGGTTATTTCTACACCAGGTTACCGTTCAAAAGGCAGTTTGTATACTTTCAGGTTCATTTTTCTTATAAGAAGGCAAAACACGACCACAACCTCTTGACTTCTGCAAAGACGGCTGATCATCTTGAACAAAAGGCACTACCACTAGAAAACTGCAAAGGGATGGAAAGAAGCATCTTTGGGGATTGTAGATTTAACTTTGAGTGATGGGGAAACTCGAGTAAGTGTGTGTGTTTGAGATATTTTTGGCTAAGTGAATCTGTTGCCTGTTATAAATTTGCTAGAAAATTGTAATTATGTAGTTAATAGAAAACAAATGCTTCTCATATACATTGTTACCTAACTTACATTGAGAAGAGTGACTATGCAGAGAGCCCTTGAACAGTATTGCCCATGACAGCACTGTGCAAGCATGGTTGTGAAAATGACTTTTCTGTGTTCATATTCCCCCTTTTCAGGTTTTCCTTTAAGCAACAAAACAATTTAAAATTTGGATTCCAATATCAAGTTATTACTGCAATATTGTTTAAGAAAGAAAAGCCTCTCATACTTTTTTGAAGCACTACCTGCACTTGCTGAAAGTAATTAACAGCACTTCCAAACTAATGAAGCCAGTTGGAGTAATTGAAGCCTTGCCATTAATATGAGAGCGCTTATCCCTGTCACGTGCCTAATATTTGTGAATATCATTCAAGGACTCCTTGAATAGTCCCGATACTAAGACTGGCTCATAATTACTTCCATCCCCATTAGAGTGTGTCACCATCTGTGGGCTGTGTAATCAGTTCCTTTTTTCTGCTTTTGCCTGATGTGGTAATTATTTTTATTTTTTTTTGTTGTTGCACAAATGACCCAGCTTCGACAATTAGCATATCCACAGCATCATCTTTGCTCTCAGGTGGTTAAGATACTTTTCCTCTGCTTTGCTTCTGAGCTGGCAACCTAGTTCAGTTTCTCAGTTAACAAAAAAACCCACCCCAAACCAACAACAACAAAACCATATGCAAACACAGGAGAAAGATTCAGGCTATGACATGTCACAGATTTACCTAAACTTAGACGAGATAACCTGTTTGGACAAACCTTTATCTTCCTTCCCCCCTCCTTCTTTATAGGACAGATGTTTTCTGGTTCATTGTGCTGGCAGTTACAAATTGATCCTGGGATCTTTAGCTCTGTTGATATTGATATACATGGGACGTGTAGAGACATGTATGTGGATAAAACTCTGGTTTCTGAGTTGTTTTGGATGCAAACTGTGAAGTTGGGTGCAGCGTGGAGAATGGCTGTCCTCCTGGGGATCTGGCCCTCCCTTTGTGCTGCAGAAAAGCATCAGTGAGTGAAAAGGAAATTCAGAAACACAGCAAGGTGTTAACATAGGTGAATTTGTTTTTTTGCAAATTTTCCTTCCCAATGTGGTGCTGTTTTCTGTTATTGTATCTTTCTCTCAAGCTTACCTGTGCCTAGCAAATGAACTGAAATTTTCCTACATTTTGTAGCCTGACTTCTTTCATTTTTGTTTATCACATCATTGTCTACAAGATATAGGATCTCAAAAGTGAAGGATTTGTAGCTGAAGACTTCTAAGTTTGAGTTCATAATAAGTAGTAGAATCAGAACATTGGGGATACAAGTCAAAAGATTATGAAGTTGTGTGCAGGGAACAGCCTGCTGCAGGGAACAGCTCTTAGAGCCAGATAGTTTGCTGGACTTCTGGGCCTCCAGGTCAGCAAGTTATTTGGGGCTTTAGTGCCCTAAGCACAGATTGCTTCATTTTTATTTTTTTTTCATTTGGGTTTTGAGTCAGTTCTTCGTCAATTGTGTGTTAAATACTGTAACCTTTCCAAATGCATCTGGCAAATATTTTTGGTACAGCTATTGCATGTGAGAGATGCTGCACTGCCAGCTGTCTTAGTTTTGATTTGGCTCCTTGCCAAGTCCCCAGGACCCAGCGAAAGACCTCCTCCCTACCCCTTCACAGCAAAGAGCGAGAGGGAAAAAAACTATGAAAAACACTAAATAGCAGAACTAGGGCAATATATATTTATATTTACATATATCACATTTATATACACTTAACAATACTATGTACGTATAAAAAGAGAACCCCAAACACCCCTCAAAGGGAAAAGGGCAAAAGGGACAGAAACAAAAAGAACCAAAACAGGTATACACAATCAATAAAAAACTAGCAAAAGAAAATCTTAATAATCCCCTTGAGAAAGCAGAATCGTGCCAAACGCCACCTCCACCCTCTGCCTCCTGGATGGGCAAAAACAACAGGCCCCGTAGGCCCAACCAGGCCTCAGCTCCCCCACACGAGTGAGACCGGCTGCGTGAGTCTGCTGTCTCCAAACCTCACTGGAAGAGAAGAGACTCAATCTCTCCTCCCCTCATATTTATATGTTTGATTACATAAAGGAATAGGATGGAATACTTCCTTGGTTCCGACCAGGAAGGAAGGCCTAGACTCAAAACCATTACACCAGCAAAGATTTGCATCTGCATCAGGGTGTCAGTTTGATATATCTTATTATGTCAAAAATAATCAAAATACAAATTCCTTTGGTACCTACTATATCTCCACATGTTTCTTCTAAGCTGTGCTACAGCTTAAAATAAGTCAACTTAAAGATGCACAGATGAGGATGAACTTTCTAGAAACTAAGCATGAATGCAATGCTTTTGGCTTGTGCAATCTATAAATAACAGCAGTCAAGTCAGTGATGAATGTGGAAGGATTATATGGCATCTAAAAATTTTCATTTACATTTTCTTAGGCAATAAGTATATTTTAACAATATTGGTGCCAATATATTCTAATAATTTTAATCTTAAAACTAACAGCTCTGGATATCAATTATTAATAAAAGTACCTCCTTTCACAGTTTATAGCTTAAATATTAAAAAAAAAGGTTTTTTAGCAAAACAGAAGGGATTTTGGGGGAATTGTTTTCTATACCATCATGCTAGAACTTTCTGATATGCTTGAGAAAGCTCCTCTTCAACTCCCATTGTTACGCTAATTTATTATATGTTTTGATGGCAGGGATTTATTTGAAACTTAAACTGACTGCATCTTTTTGTGTAGCTACCTCTTAGCAGGTTTCATTTTAATTCTCAAATCTTTGAGTATTCAGTTGTGACTCTGTGTATCACTGCTTTTAAATCCTTTTTCCAAGTGTCAGTCTGAGGTTTTTGCTTGCTTTCTTTGATGTCAGCTCTAATCCTGATGGTTCATGTCATATTCATGGATTTATAAACTCTGCTTATTTTTTTCTTGCTAGATTTAATAATGTCCCAGGACTTGCTTACTGAGAGACTCACTTGCAACAGACTGTGTTTCAGTAAGAAACACATGAGAAAGCAATCTCCATGTTCAGCATGCTTAAGAAATCTTAACGCTTGTAACCAGCCTGCCTGGTACTAGCAAGACTAATTCCCTAATTAATTTCCCAAGAAATGCTCTTTGGGAAATAAGTAATTTGAACAGTGACTTTGCTAGATAGATCCTTATATATTAATATTAATGTTTATTTAACATGCTCTCTATCCATCTTGTTAACACCTGTTGTAATAATGAAAACTATTGCCAAATAGTTTTAAAAGTGATGGTGATGAAATTGCGTGCATCTGAATGTCTGTTTGGATTGGATTTTAAATTTATTGTCCATATTCTGCACTTAGAAGAAAGGGAATCTCTCAATTTTCACTTTTCTTGAGCATGAAGAGCTTTAGTTGTTGAATCATTTGATTGGTTATTGAAAGGATTACTATTATTGTTCAGCCCAGCTGACCCTCTGGAATTTGGGGAAGGTGTTTAGCCATTTGAGGTTTTGCGTTTTGTGCTATTTTATTGCCCTTATCGTTACATGAAATGCTACATTATCGGTATACTTTTGTTGTTTTTGTGCTGGTTCCGGCTGCAATGTGCAATGGCTTGTTGAAACCTTGACATCTGTTTTCCCTTTTTCTCCTTTTTTTTTCCAAAGTCAACCATGTCGCTCTTTTTCAGTGTTGCATGCTGAGCGTTAACTTAGCATGTGTATCTAGCCAAAAGCCATCATACATCTCAGTTACGTTCCAGACACTATGTGATGGAGTGCTGTCCCCCATGCATTTTATTAATGATTGCTCCTGAAAGAAATAGAATTTGTGGCATTATCACCAGAGTCCACTATTAGTCAGTAAACTAACATGAGAACATTGTGTCATGGTTATTAAGGTGATGCACTGGGATTTCAGAAGTAAAATGCTTTTAAAGAAGAGAAAATAAGTCTCCCATCTCTAAATGCATTTGCGTAGCTATATGTTTTTGCACAGTCCGTCTGCTACTTGAATTGCCTGTTGAAATCTGGTTCTGCTGCAGGTACAAGGTATGATAGGTTCGGTTCAGATATTAACTCATACAAATTTCGTGTTTTGACCTACTTCTGCAGTGCACATGCTCTTGCTCACACGAACAAGAAAGGCAGAAATATTCCCGCATTTGACAAAATTATATTGTGAGGCATGTTGCTCTGAAATGAAAGGCAAAAGGAAATCTTTATTTCTAGGGGTCTTTCAAGAAACTGCCTTCTGGAATGCCACCAGGGAGGACCTGATGACATGGTAATCTCTAAATTGGGTGCTTTTGTAATGGTGTGTCGACTATAACTTTGACCTTTTCATGTATCAGTCAGTGATGTATATAAAATGATTTCTGTTATAAAGCAGCATCTAAAGTAAAATTACAAATTTACATCTGGATTCAGATCCAGACAACTAGTAAATTTTATTTAGACTAATTCCCAGAGAAGCTGTGTCTCCTGCAGTCTCCAAGGGAAGGTTGTGTGATCTCCCAGTGTCTCAAAAAACGATTGCAGCTTGCTCCCACAATTCCCAGCTGGGAAGGTAGAGAGCAGCATCTGGCCACCCAAGCAGAGAAGGACCCAGCTTACAACCTCCTGCTGAGCAGAACTTCATAAAAATAAGCAGACCTCTAAAAAAATACAAAGTGGACCAAGGTAAAAAGTTAATCAATGCTTCTGTTCTAATGGTTAGTTCAAGGATTCATACTTGCCTTGTAGGATGAGTGTGATAGATTTCTTACTTGAACATGGAAATAACAGTATTGTACACTTTCAGGAAAATGGTCAGAGTGCCTTTTGTTGAAAAATTGTATTGATTTCATGGAGAAATTGCAATCAAAAGGTTTTACTGGTGTGCAGGTATTTGGAAAAATCAGATTTTGAGAAACATTGATTATGTGCACCTTATTTTTGAGATTTATGAATGAAATGCAAGTTTGCAAGATCTGGGGGAAATACGTTAAAACTACTTCAGAAATAGCAGACCCACTATTTGCCATTTTATGTAGTGGGCCATTATAATGCATTTACTAAACATAGTGGGCATGACTGAGTACAATGTTTCATTTTGTCTAGCACTAGAAGCTTACCCTGAAAAATATTTTTATCTCTACTTCAAAAAGATATTTCCTTCTTATCTCCAAACCTGTAATTATAATTTCTAGGAATTGGCACCTTACTGCCTTTATCTTTTGAATGAATTCATTTCAGCCAGCTGGTGTCTGCCTCCTCATTTATGTGCTCTAAGCAACTAGAAGGATCATCAGCTAAAATTTGTCATGAAATGTGAATAATGAAAATTCGTAATTGCTTGTTCTTGCTTATTTTAGAAACTTTAGGCACAGACATAAGAAACTAGTCCAGTGCTCTGCTGCAAACAGAACAAAGCCGTGGATTTTAATTTTTTAATATCTCTCGAATGGTATTCTAAAAAGTAATATTCCAACCGAGGAAAAAGGTATTATTTTCACTTGTAATATGACTGATAATCGAAGAACCCCTTGGGTTTTCTACTATGTGGCCTTCAAATTGTGAAGCTTTCTTTCATGAGAGATTCTGTCATATAAAGACCTCCTTCAGCCAATGAGTGTCACTGCTTTGAAGAACTTTAGTACTGACAAGTGCTTAAGATAGTTTAAGAGACTGCTCTGAAACCAGCAGTTTTTGTTCCAGTCCAGTTGCAGGATTACAATTATTTGAATGATATGTAAGTAAAAGTAAAGACCATCTTGACACAGAAGATATTAGCCATAGTAGTGAAAGTCATGAACAAGCTTCCTTAGGATTCCTTGCTCCTTAAATCATAGGCAACATATTCTGTGCTCAGTTTTTCTGAGTGTTTAACAGTAGGATTCCATCATAATAATTAAATAAATAACTAACAGGGGCATGGTACTGCATTTATCTTTTTCAGCAAAACCCTACTGTGTAAATTGTTTCCCTTGTACATACACATTCTGAAATTCAGTCTCTGAAACTATTTTAGTGCCTTTGACAAGGCAAGCACCTGAATTCAAAGAAATTTTATTTTGCTTAGTGATCAGAAATTAAAGTAATATTAATTTTCTGCTTCTTAGGCTCATGTGAGTACAGTATTTACAAACAGGTGTGACCTGTTTGGACAAAAATACAGGAGGGCTGCTGGAGTCTGCACTTTGTGTGTCTGACCACTAAACGGTAGTGTTGTATTGCAACTGGTAAAGGAAAATACATGAATATGACAGAGGAAAAATTATTCCAGATGTAGTTGAACTCTACCATCAAGTCTTAAAAATGTTTCCATTGGCCCATTAATTACATCTTCTGGTATTAAATCAGCCCTTCTGTCAATGTTTGATTGTTCTGAAAAACATCCTCTGTTTAACATTGATTTATTTTAAATGTGTCAGGAGGTTTTTTTCCTCTCTGTCCCTGTACAAGCTTTGTTTTCATGTTTGAATTATCCATCACAAGCATGCTGATCTGTTGTGCAATTGCTGTGGTATTTTTTATGATGAGTAGCAGGATTCAGTTTGCTTCTGTGCAAAAGAAGACTGTAGTTGGTGTGGCCAAGTGATTAATTGTTTCAGAGAAATGTTTAACTGGTGTTTGTGTTTGAATTTTATGAGCAAGATTGTCTGGGGCTGCAAAGTAATTTCCCTTTTTATTGTGCTGTAGGAATATGCATTGCATAGTTGACAGGGAAAAAGAATGCTTGGGGATGCGTTTGTGACAGATGGACATCTCATTTCTTAATCTGGATGGACTTTTGAATATGAAAGTTCACTTTCCTGTTTCTTTGCCACAGTCCTTGAATTGCTCATGAGTATGCCTTTTTGCTTACTTGCCTGTACAGTCTATCCAGTACTTCAGCTGTATTTTTAAAATTATTAATAAAATATAAAACATTTAAACAATATTATTAATGCTAATACAATTATTTTTGAGATAACACCCGTCATGTTTGTTGTCCCCAGATGTAGGAGTAGTTCTGACTTGTGTTACAATGACAGATACCTGGCCAGCTGCTGCTTCCTGTAGGTGTTACTGAGCGGAGCTGCTGGGGGAAGAGCAGCTCAGTACTCCTTTCTCAGTACAAATAAAAGAGGCAATAAGAAAGCCTGATCCCACTTTCTGTGTCACCCTAGGTCAGACAGTAGAGGACATAGAGCTACTTTTGCCTTGCTTTATGCTCTGCCAGGAGTTTTCTTGGTCAAGATATGTTGTTGTGGTGTATGATGTGGGGAGCTGAGTTTAGAAGAGAGTACTGAAGTGAGAGGGCAATGGTCGTGTTTTAAGTTAGAAGTGACTGTGAGAACAGAAGTCAGCGCTGGAGACTTTCATACAGAAGAGATGCTGAGGGAAGTGAAATTTTAGTACACTGAAGAGTTTGAATAGTGGAATAAGGGAACAGAAGAAGCAATGAGCTGATGAGAGAACTGGGAGGCAGCAAGTTTATATTTGATGGAGGAGACTCAAAAGTAGGTAAAAGGAGGAGATGCCCACTTTAGGCTCGTTGATGCAGTCTCTACATTTTTCTTTTTTCCTGTCTGAACGCTTGTTATTTTTCTCCACACTAGCTAGTTAGAGCAATTGTGTGTTAGTGCAGCTGTCAAAGTAAGGTAACACTCAAGGAGAAGTCATTTTTGGGTATGGGTAGGAGCCACATTCTCATGGCTCTTATCCTGCCTGCTATGAAGGTGTTTTTGATAGGAGAAGTTTGAAGTAGTCATGTTAATGGTTCCTGTAGAGAAACCTGTAATGAATCTGAATGTTAGTGCTTCTCAGTACTGCAATCATGCATAAACCCATGACGTGTCTGTTGGGAAATATCCCCTGATCTCCTCAAATTCTATAACAAAGAAGCTTGTTTACTAAATTAGTTTTAACCTAACAAAGAAATTGTGCAGACTTAACCTAATGTTTTGGGCCAAGGTAGAGTAGTTTCAGTGCATGAGAACTGCAAAGTTTCTACTATCTTTATATCTGACTTTAAAGGTTTAAGTTGAAGGCTTTTAAAAACATTTTTCACAAATTGAACATGTTTCTCAAGAGGATTTTTTTGCCACATTTGCAAAATCTGGGATCCTAATTTAAGTTGATTTTTTTCTTGAGGTGTACCATCACTTAGTGCAACACATAAAAACAAAACTGAGGATATTTAGATTACTGTATAAAGCACAGTGTGGACAGGTTTTCTTGTCCTTATGAAAAAACTTTACTGACCAAGGCAGAAATGCATATTTTAACTGAGGAAAATAGATGCTTTGTTCCTACCGATTTTTTTGCCAAGTCTTAGCTGGATAAAGATCATACAGGCTGAGGTGTGTATATCACAGAATAGATGTTGATGAATACACACATTGTAGAAGTAGACTGATACTACATCCTCAACAATTAAAAAAGTAGAGAAACCTCTGAATTAGTGGCAGAGGGAAGAAAATGAAGAGAGGTCAGTCCTGAGCCAGCGCTGACCAGCAGACAGTTGAGGGGACAAGGATGCTGGCTGGCTTTCCATCTGCTCCTATGAGGCAGCAGAAGAGCAAACTATTTCTGCTGATTTTAGGTACAAAAATTCATGTTTTTAACTATGATGGTGTCTTGTGGTCATCTAATTTGGGGGGACACACATACTGTGTCAGAGGCATTAATCTGCAGTGTGGCCACACAAGCCAATTGGTAAAGACTAGCTTCAGCCAGCTTGAACCCCTATGGTAACATCCCTTCGTTTACAGAAAACCTCAGAGTAACATCTCCTCTTCATTTACAGAGGGCACTCTTGTAATGAGAATCTTATGATAAAACGCTCTTCTTCACTGAAAAGCTCTCACAGCTTGATGATGCAGTTGTCACCATGGAGATTTCACTCCAACAGAAAAGAATGAATTTGGTGCTGTTTAACTTCAGAAATGTGTAGCAGATACTTCCCAATGCCTTCAGCTAAGCCATCACTTGAGGAGAGAACTTGGATCAGAAGCTGAGAGAGGAAGTACATATACACTGATGATAAAAGATATTTTTTGTAGATGACCAGATCTCAAGAAGTGGCATGTGTGTAACGACAGATAAATGTGAAAGGGCATGAATAAAAGCTTCAGAGCCTGAGCCAACAGGAAGGGAAATAGACTTGCCGTAATCTTGACGGAAATATTCAAATGTGATGGTCTGTGAATTTCAGTTGAGGTCTAATTCCTTTCCCTCAGAAAGGATATTTTCACACAGAATGGAGTGGTTGATGTTCCTTAAGGAAAAAAGAAAAAAAGTCTTGCTATCAAATGTATTTAGAAGCAATAAGTATTTTTCTTTCACCTTCCCAAAATTATTGATAATTTGGATTTTTTGTTTCACAGAAATTACCTAGAAAGCAATTACACCAGTATGGAATGATTAATTTCTGATTTTTACTGGTCTGTCCTCTAATGTAGCATACATTAAGCAGTATGCTACAAAACTGAACAAAGCATTGGGAAAGCTAATATGGGAAGCAGCCCTATACTGGCTGGGAGATAAATGTAGTAATGTGGAAGAACTCTTCTCTTAATGTATTTCTGCTAGGATTAGGAGGTGATTCTCCCCCTCTACTCTGCTCTCAGAAGACCTTCAGAGGAGCACCACAAAAAGGATCAGAGGGCTGGTGCACTTATCATATGAAGAAAGACCAAGAGAATTGGGATTGTTCAGCCTGGAGAAGAGAAGGCCCAGGAGAGATGTTATTGCAGCCTTTCATAACCTCAAGGGGGCCTGCAAGAAAGCTGGGAACAAGCTTTTTAGCAGGGCCTGTTACAATAGGGTTTTAGATGGTTTTAAACTAAAAGAGGGTAGGTTTGCGTTAGATATTAGGAAGAAATTCTTTACTCTGAGGATGGTAAGGCACTGGAACTGGTTGCTCAGAGAAGTTGTGGATGCTCCATCCCTGGAAGTGTTCAAGGCCAGTGACAGGGCTCTGAGCAACCTGATCTAGTTGAAAATGTCCCTGCTCATTACAGCAGGTTGCACTAGAGGATCTTTAAGGTCCTTTCCAACCCAAACCATTTTATTGATTCTGTGATTTATAAGGTCTCAGGAATATCCATAGCTGTCATGAGACTTATTATTGACTGCCAGGGTAGATGGCAGTAAAACCAGTTCAGTATCTAATCTGAGATGTTCCTCCATGAAGCAATAGATTAAGAGTGGGAAAATGAATAAAAATAAATACTGCAAAGGTGGTGGATAGTGGAAAACACAGTTTAGTTAAGGAGACAAATGAAGGGAAAACATTAGTAGAGATCAATTTGAATCTTAAAACAAGGAGGGTTTTTTGGGGGGGTGGGTTGTTTTGTTTTGTTTGTTTGTTTTTGATTTGAAAAATCAGACAGATGCAAAATACAAGAAGAAAAATAAAAAGACAAAAATCGTGAGCTCCTTTGACATGAATAACTAAAGAGACCTGTCTAGGAATTTAACAGTGAGGCTGAGTGAACCAAAAGTAGCAGGAAAATGAGAGGGAGCTGTGTAATAAAACTTGACACAAAATTAATGAGTCAGAGTCCTAAAATCATGAGTCATTTAAACAGTAAGGTTTTTCCAAGGATGAAACATTTTCTTAATGTCTTTTTCACTATCAGGGAAATGGTAATCAAACTCAACATCAGATTGTTTAAGGTTCAAGAAAGCTGCTTTAAAATAGATTTAGAATTTCCCAGCTGGCTGACCATGGGGTGAAGCCTGGAAGGCACGTGCCATTGACTCTCTGCCTACCCCCTCCTTTGGACTGTTCCTTCTCCACCAGCCTCGATTACCCCTCTGTGACCCTTGGTGTGTGCTCCTGGCTGGCAGCCCATGTCTCCTCTTTCCTTAGTGCCTCATATTTTTCTTTTGCCATGCTTCATTTCTCCTTTACTGTTCATAAACCCCCTATACCCCGTATTATTTGAGTTCCCCTTAGAGCCTTCTGGATCTTTTTACTTTTAACTACCTCATTTCTTTGTCCTCGTTTTTCTTTTCAGCTCCAAAAGCTGTGGTGCCTGAGGACATGCCAGCTTGAGGTTTTCTCATTGCTCATCCAGAATAGCTTTCAGCTTTGACTCTAATTAAGTTGTTATTAAAAGAAGACAAGCACACAGAACACCCCCTCCTTCTTTTCTGCCCAAGAAACCAGCATTATGAAAACTGTAACAAAAATGTGAGTTAGTAATAGTGGTGGTGCTGGTGATGTAATGTGCTGGTGCTATGAACTCGTCCTGAACGCAGTGGAAAAATTTATTTTCTGAATATTTTTTATTTTAAAAGATATCAGTGTTTTCATTTTAAACTTGATATATGGTCAATTCTAAAAGAAGAGGAAAGTATTTGATTTGCTGATATATGCAAAAAATTTTATTCTGTTTTTTTTTGTGCATGTGTTTTAAAATGTGAATTTAAAAGGTCCCTGATCCCACTGTAGCCAGAATACAGAAGTTATAAAAGGGGATGGCATCTGTGACTTTCATTTCATGGTTTTAGAGAAAAGATTGATTCAATTACTTTCTCCATCTCTCCCTCCCTCCTTGCTTCCCTCCCTCTTTCTTTCCCTATCTTCCCCTTGCCTTTCTCTCTCTTTCCTCTCAGTTCCTCTCTCCCTTACTCTGCACCTCCTCCACACCACTGCTGACTGCTCTTTCTTACTTGTGGTGAGAGAATGTAACGAGTTACTGGCTCTACAAACTGCTATTCTGAGCTCCAAAATTTGAAACACAATTTCTCCTATCTTTAGTAGATATAAGTCTCCATAACAAGAGACCAACTTCACAGAGGTGAACTTAAATGTTTCAGACCAAAAAAAAAGGCTCCACAATAGTTAGAAGATTTCTCATTGGTTCCAGATACTCACCTGTTTAAACAAAAAAGGAAAAGTGAAAATAATTTTTGAAGTGCCTATAGTGAATAGTGTATATGGTGCAAAGCCAGTCCTGAGGTTGGGCCTGTAGCCAAGTTTGCTGTTCTGCTCCGTTCTCCTTCTAGACCAACTCCGCTGATCTGCTTTGTGCTCCCCTGGTGGCTGTGGGTGCCTGGCCTGTCCAGGTTCCCCCCAGGTCTATTCTGGGGATTAGAGGGTCAAAGCACCATAACAACTGCTGAGATAAAAAATAATTTGGGGTTATTCCTTGTCAGAGACCTGTGTTTCCCACTGGAAGGGCACATGGGTGTCTTAAGTTGTGTACTAGGGAAATGAGTTGTGGGGGATCCAAGCTTCAGCGTGTACAACTTACTCAGGAAAATTTAGGTGTGGCAAATTCTTCCTCCTCCTCTGTTTTGCCTTAAGCATGGCCAGGCCAGCTTTGTTTATGTGACTTGCACATAGCCAAAGCCTGTACTAGTGATCCATTTTCTTTGCTGCTGCTTGCTGTCTTTCTTACCACCGAAGAAAAGACTCCCTGGCCTCTGCTAATATTACTCTTATTTGTTCATTTCCTTAGAAAGTATAAGAGAGACACTATTAATGTTAAATAACACTTCTTTGCCAGAAAGGTTTTTGTTTAAAAGTGTCACAGTGTGTTTAGTACCATATGTGTAGAAAACATTCTTTTGGTTTCTTTTTATTTAAGGCGTGTGTTTGACTGCTCCTGCATTGGCTTTTTTTTCCCCACTGTGAGAAACTTCTTAGTGAAATATGAAAGATAAAGACTTATTGGTGAAAAAGAAGATTGATTCTCTGACCTGAAAAAACCAAAAATGTCCAAGGGACGCTTTTCTAATTCACTGTTTTAAAAACTGATTAATTTTAAAGCTAAACACAACAGAGCACGCTGACCTCTTAAGCACTTGCACAATCCAGCCTAGGTGATAGAAATTATTGATCTTCTAAACTATAACTTTTGAGGAGCTGTGCTCTCCAGAAGTGAAAATGGGTAATAAAAAGTATATGTCCTGTTGCTTAGCTGGTGACTGAGTGTGAATAGGAAGTGCTTGCTCATTTCTCTCCAAAAAAGCCTGGAAGGGGGTGCTGTGTATTTGTTAGCTGCCTTCTGGAAGGACTTATTAATGTAACCTCTGAGAAGTGTGAACCTGGGAGCACAGAGGGCTAGGAGTGCTGAGACAGAAAGGATGAAAAATGCAGACAGGGAAGGACTTCTAAGGCCTTCCACTTATAGTATAAAAAGATACTGGAAACCTTAGTAGAAGTTATTCCAGAGGAAGATGGATTTGGAGGGAAATTATGATCTTGTTATGAGCTTTCTAAGAGCTAGAATTATAATTCCCAAATTAAAATCTTAGGAGGCAAAAAACCCTGTAATTTTACATACAGAGTATGAAACTGAGGGCAAAGAGAAAAGAGGCAAGCATAAGAACTTTTTAAGTATTAAGTGTAAAGTTTAATAAAAGCCAAAGATATCTAAGAACAAATTATTTTTCACATGTTAATCCTATTTTCTGTCTTATTTGCATATAAATTGCACTGATTGAACCTGAGATGCTTTAAATATTGGCGTAGTTGAGCTACCTGCATTTTAATGTCTTTTTTAGGCTTGAAAGAACTGTCTTAACTGTGCAGAGCCAAGCATTTTTGAGTTTTATTAAATCCATAAATTTTTTAAAGTCAGATCTGAATTGAATTTTTATTTATGCTTGTTGTCAAAATAGCGCAACTTTGTGCCTAGGGTCGCCTGTTACTGTTTTGGTTCTAATATTCTGCTTAGTATAAATGCAAATGTAGAGGTTATCTCTCCCCAGAAGTGTGTCAAACTTAGGAGGCAAACAGGAAATCACAGGATTTTTAATGTTAATCTGCAAATTAGTAGTTTTGTACATGCTGTGGGAGAGGTGGCAATTTCAGAGGAACTTGACTGAAAGGAAGAGGTGTTTGAAGCTTGGTGGGAGTATGGAGTGGGAAGACAGGCGGGATATGTCTTGTGGACAAAAAAAAGATGGGAAATAAATGAGTTTATTTAAAGGTTGCTGAGGCTGATACACTAATAGAACGTAAACTGAGTAGGAACATGGTAAAAAACTCTATCAAATATTTACATTTTTGATGCTGGTGTTCTGGTAGAGTGTGGTGTTAGGGTGATAATGGTCATAGGAATATGGTTGTGGTGGACCTGAATTTAAAACTATATGCATTGCTTAAGGAAAGGATAATTTAGGAAGTACCTTTGTCTTTTTTTTGGGTATTTATTTCGTCTAGTTGTTTTTCTCTCAATTTTCTATTTTCCATTTGCTAATGTTCTACCTTTAAAATTGTTTTAGTTATAAATCTTACTCCATAAGCTAGTCACGACATGTACCACTATTTTTCTTCTTTAAAATATTTCTACCATAGAGGCTCGTAACTGTTGTAGATGCCTTCAGGCATGTTTCTGGGAAGCATGATATGAATTTTATAATGCCTAAACACCAGTTACTTTGGGTTGGGGGGATAGTGTTTTTTTTATTCCCAAATCTAGCAAAATCTCATTAGCTAATTCTTTCACTTGTTTTTGTAGGCTTTAAATGCTGAATTGCCCTTCCCTGTTTTTTTTGAGGGGGTTTGTCTGGATCAGATGGACTGTTCTCAACTGCTTTGTCAATTTTTAGAGATTCTTCATGTGTTGCTTTCCTGTCTGTAGACTTGTAACACACCTGAAATGTTTCTACACCAATGCATGCAGCGTGAGGAACAAAAGAGAGGAGCTCAGAGCTTTGGTCCAGTCCCAGAGATTTGATATCACTGGCATAAGTGAAACCTGGTGGGATGAGTCCTGTGACTAGAGTGCCCTGTTGGATGGTTATAGGCACTTCAGGAGGGATAGGCAGGGCAGAAGAGGTCAAGTGGTATGTAATAGAAGGGTTAGAATGTATGGAGCTCACAGTTGGCAATGGCACAGTTGAGAGCCTCCGAGTAAGAATCAAGGGGGGAACAAATAACGTGGATGTCATTGTGGGAGTCTGCTATAGACTTCCCCGCCAGGATGATAATGCCAACAAGTTATTCTTTGAGGAACTGAGGGACACTTCCAAGTCAACTGCCCTTGTCCTTATGGGGAACTTCAACTTGCCAGAAATCAACTGGGAGCATCACGCAGTTGATACAACCCAGGCCAGAAGATTCCTAAAAAACCTGAATGACAACTGTGTGGAACAGGTCCTAAGGGAGCCGACTCAGAAAGATGCCCTCCTTGATCGGCTGCTTGTCAACAGAGTGGATCTCGTGAGCAAAGTGGAGACTGGGGGCTGTCTTGGCCACAGTGAACACAAAGTGATTGAGTTTAAAATCTCTGTTGACAGGAGGTTTTGTGCCAACAAAACCTCAACTCTGGACATGAGGAGAGCAGACTTCAGGCTACTCAGGCTACTCAGGGAATTAGTAAGTTAGGTCCCCTGAGAAAATGCTGGGGTCCATCAGTGCTGGTCACTTTTCAAACACCACCTCCTAAGGGCACAGGCAATTCCCAAATGCTGGAAGTCAAGCAGGCAAGGCAGAAGGCTGGCTTGGCTGAGCAGGGATCTTCTCTTGGAAATAAGGCAAAAAAGGAAGGCGTTTGCCCAGTGGAATCAAGGTCAAGTGACATGGGAAGAATTCAGAGGTGCTGCTTGCTGCTGTAGGGAGGAAATTCGTGTAGCCAAAGGTCGGCTGGAGTTGAAGCTGGCCAGAAATGTGGGGGGCAATAAAAAGAGTTTTTTCAAATATGTTAATGGCAACAGGAGTATAGAAATATCATTGGCCTGTTACAGGGTGAGAATGGTCACCTCACAAACAGGGACAAAGACAAGGCAGAGGTGTTTAATGCTTTCTTTGCCTCTGTCTTCAACACGGGTGACAGACCAAGGGCATCTTAGTGCCCTGAGCTGGAGGACCATGACTGCGAGAATGATCAACTCCTGTTGACCCTGAAATTGTGTGGGATCTGCTGCTCCAGCTGGATACCCACAAGTCTATGCGGCCTGATGGGACTCATCTCTTGGTGATTTTTGAGTGGTCTTGGGAATCTGGAGAGGTCCCAGCTGAGTGGAAGCTGGTGAACATTGTCCCAATTTTCAAGAAAAGCAAGAAGGAGAACCAAGGAAACTACAGGCCTTTCAGTCTCAATTCAGTGCTTGGTAAAGTTATAGAGAAGATTACTCTGGTAGGTATTGAAAAACACCTGAAGGACAACACAACCACTGGTCACAGCCAGCACAGCTTCATGTGAGGAAAGTCCTGCTTATCAAACCTGATTTCCTTCTATGACAAGGTAACCCTCGTAGTTGATCAGGGGAAGCCAGTTGATTTAATCTTTTTGTATTTCAGTAAAGCTTTCAATACTGTCTCTGACATTATCCTGCTGGACAAAGTGTCCAGCACACAGCTGGATAGACACGTTATGTGGTGGGTGAGCAACTGGCTCACGTGTCAAGCATAGAGGGTAATAGTGCATGAGGAAACATCAGACTGGTGACTTGTCTCCAGTGGGGTTCTGCAGGGCTCCATCTTGGGCCCTGTGCTCTTCCAAATCTTCATAAACAACTTGTATGCAGGACTGGAGGGAATACTAAGCAAGGTTGCAGATGACACAAAACTGGAAGCAGCTGTTGACTCCCTTGCAGGTAGGGAGGCCCTGCAGAGAGACCTCGACAAATTAGGGGACTGGGCAATCACCAACCATATGAAGTTCAATGAGGGAAAGTGCTGACTTCTGCACCTGGGATGGGGCAACCCTGGATGTACGTACAGACTGGGGAATGAGATGCCGGAAAGCAGTGCCAAGAAGAGGAACCTGGGGATCCTGGTCGACAGCAAGTTGAATATGAGTCAGCAGTGCCCTGGCAGCCAGGAGGGCCAACCGTGTCCTGGGAGGCATCAGGCTAAACATCACCAGCCAGTCAAGGGAGAGGATTGTCCTGCTCTGCCCTGCACTGGGGCAGCCCCACCTTGAATATTGTGTGCAGGTTTTGGGCACTGCAATGTAAGAAAGATTAAGCTCTTAGAGAATGTCCAAAGGGGGGCAACACAGATGGTGAAGGGCCTTGAGGGGAAGCCATATGAGGAGTGGCTGAGGTCACTGAGTCTGTTCAGCCTGGAGAAGTGGAGACTGGGGGGAGACCTCATTGCAGTCTACAACTTCCTCCTGAGAGGAAGAGGAGGGGCAGGCACTGATCTCTTCTCTGTGGTGACCACTGACAGGATCTGAAGAAATGGCCTGAAGTTGTTTCAGGGGAGGTTTAGGTTGGATATTAGAAAAAGCTGCTTCACCCAGAGGGTGGTTGGGCACTGGAACAGTCTCCCCCGGGAAGTGCTCACTGCACCAAACTTGTCTGAGTTCAGGAAGCATTTGGACAAGACTCTCGGGCACATGGTGTGACTCATGGGACAGGGACATCTTCAGCTATATCAGGTTGCACAGAGGAGCATCCAATCAGACCTTAAATGTTTCCAGGGAGGGAGCATCTACCGTCTCTCTGTTCCAGTGTTTTACTGTCCTCATCATAAAGATTTCCTTCCTTATATCTACCCTCTTTTAGTTTAAAACCATTACCCCTTGTCCTATTGCAACAGGCCCTACTAAAAAGTCTGTCCCCATCTTTATTCCAGGCCCCCCTTAAGTACTGGAAGTCTGCAATAAGGTCTCCTCTGAAGTCTCATGTACAGACATAAAAGTACACCGATGTAATCTTCACTGTTCATATTTGGGAGTAAGAAAGAGATTATCCTTTTACTCAGTTCTGGAAGAATTTTTCCCAGCTCATCTGACTTTCCTGTTCAGCTTGGGGCCCTCGAAGAGGCTTCACATTGACTCTGGCATACAGGAAGAGTTTGTCAGAGAAACTCAGTTCACACATATGAATTTCATTCCCTGTCAGGGAGATTTTGCTGAAATAACTATGTTTCATTCTGCATACAAAGTTGTAACCTTCTTTCATTGCATTCAAAAGATAAAGATGTGTGCTCAAAAGCAGATTAATTATCCACTAACTACTGAATGCTACCTTGTGTGCAAACAAAAGGCATTTACCTCAAACCCTGTTGATGCATCATGTAATAAATCTGACAGTTATGGCTTTTTGTCTTATCTTTCCTTGCAGTGTTCATAAAAGTGTTTCTCACTTGTAACAGATGGTCAAAGCACAGCTTTGATATTTATCTGGAGGTGAAGCCCTGCTGATTCCATTAAAAGTGAAGAATTTTCAGGGAGATGGAGGCAAAGAGGGATTTATTGTTACAATTCTGATTATTTCATACAATGCCTTCCTTTCCTTTTTGCTTGCAGGTGATGTGCCTTCAGGATTTTTTTGGTGATGATGACATTTTTATTGCATGTGGACCAGAAAAGTTCCGTTACCAGGATGACTTCTTGTTGGATGAAAGTGGTAAGAAGATGTATTTTCCAAAATGTTTACAACCAGAGTAGAGGGCAGATTTCCATATCATGCTAATTAAGCTAAAGTTGTATCACCTAAATTGATTTCCAAAATAGAATAAATATTTTGATTCTAAATATGGAAAATAAGAGATCTGAAAGCAACAATAAAGCTGTCTGCGTATACAGCATAAAACTTGACTTCAGCCTGAATTTCAGGTACCATAGGAAATAGTTACGTGTTTGGTGGAAAACTCCTTTTTTGTAAGATCTTTCTTAGTGTTTTGGCTTTATTTGCTCTTTGAATTTATTGTGTTTCTTTATCACAATCTTTCAGGCTCCCGACCCTTATAATTGAGAAACTTGACTGAAAAATTGGTTAGAAAAGATTTCTTTACAGTAGTAACTATTTCATAGTCATTATGTACCTACTTGTGTAACTTCACCACTTCATGATTGTTTTTGATGCAATTATATATTCACAATTCAAGATGGTGCAATTGTATTTCTGTGACTAACCTGTGAAACTGAAAGGCTTCTTGGTTTACCTGGATCCAGACAAATGCTCCATTCGCTTGTGAGGAGGAGAAGGCAGCAACTTGTGAAGACCTGATATTGTGAGTTAAAGGAGGACTCTGAAAAAAGAGGTATCTTCTGGGCAAGGGAATGACATTTGGTATCAGGCACAGACAGAAGCAAGAACATATTCTGCCTTCCTCAAGAGGACTTCATAATATGGAAATAAAAATCAAATAGTATACCAGATCTGCTGTTTGAAGTAATGAAATTGCTGTAATTGCCTCCAAGGCAAAATGTACTAACCGTGGAAAAATAGCTTTGTACATCTTTAGGATGGGAATTAGAAAGGTAAGGAAGACACTTGAGCAGTAGAGGAGTTTCCCAGGTGGCTATGTGGCCAGCATGGCAGTCCTTGCCTTTGATGAGAGGAGGGCCAGGTAGTTGACTGCATAGTCTGGATTCACTTGTGTCTCTTATCTAAAAGATGATGCTGGCAGCAGCCCAGTGTCTCCTCACAGTGAACCCTGGGGCAGTTTTTCCAGCACTGACTCGAGAAGTACTGACAACAGATTTGTCTAAATCCCGTTTTGAAGTACATAGTTGTTTTTTGGAGGTCTCCTGTCAAAGTACAGACATAGCCTGTATCTGCTTTGTCTTTATTTGTCTGACATATCAGCATCTTTTTGAGTAAGCACTATCTTTCTCTAAAACTTTGGTGCTTAAAACCATATTATACTGAGCTTAAAAAAAAAAAAAAGAAAAGCTTAAAATCTAGGCTGAAAATACAACTTCAGCTATTTTTAGTAGTGTTTGCTTTTCTACTAGGTAAAGATTCAGTGAACATTGACTGTTTTTACTGCAGGAGTGAAGAAAAGAGGGAAAATCAGATTCCAGTCTATGTCTCTAATTGCTTTGAAAAGTGTACATCAACTTTGCTCTCTCTTTTTTGGGAGATTTGGTATCAGAGAACTTCTTAGCTGATGTGCCAACTGATATACATTTAGTCAGCCTCCTCTGAGATTGGAGCAAGAGTTGGAGAATTACAAAAACAAGAGTTTTAACTTGTTTGCTTGGCAAATGAAATTTGTGTGATTGTAATGTGTCTGTGTGTTCCTTGTAGTTAATCTAAGAACATTACAATAACTAGGAAGTGCTGTCCAACTGTGCAAGTCTTGTAAAGCCTGTCTCTGCTTCCCTGAAAAGCAACTTGAAGCAATACTGTGCTAGTCTGTCACTACGTCCCTCCAGTATTTCCATTTCAGACAGATGATGAGAATAACAGTTTAAGTGTTGCAGCTGGAGAAGCAAAGAAGAGCAAAATTAAAAAGTGGGAAAGAAAAGGAGAGAGAATAAATACATAAACAATCAGGGTTCTGGGCTTTTGGGAATTACTTCTCAGTGAGGAAGAATGCCCTTGTTTTGTGATCTGGGTTCAGAACTCCTGATACTAGAGGCAAGCAAGAGACAAAGTTTCTTGGATTGGAAAACCAGTTCTGGGATTCATTTTGGCTAGCATTAAGTATCAAGAGAGTAGGTACCTGCAACTGAGCCATTCACAGTAGGTTTCTTTCCCAATAAATAAAACTTAGATCTATTGACAAGATAGATGGTAGATGTTTGGTCAACTCAGTTCAAGGTGTATGTTTCAAACAATTCATGGGAATTATGCTCCAGAAATGACTGGTTTGCTTTTGTAAAGGCATCCATATGCCTGATTTAGCTGTTCTTATCTACACTGTATGTCTATAAAGTTGCTGAAAAAAACTTTTAGGATGAGATTAATTCCACCCTGTCAGAAATGAAAAGTCAAAAGGCTCATCAGTCTGCATTATCTCTAGTCATCTTTCTTTATTCTGCTCCCGTGGCTTGCTCTTGCCAATGGATAACACCTTCTAAATAGAGTCAGAAATTTAGAAGAGCCAGCCTAGAAGTCAGTGAATCAATCTCCCCATGTAAGTGTGGAATTACCATTCCCCATCTCATTTCTGACATGCTTGTCTAACAAACCCCTTTAATGCCTATGATGAGGAGGAATCTGTAGCCTCCGGGGATGTTCTATGCCATTGGTGAACCCTTCTTACTGTTTTTTGGCTATCTTAGCCCAGATTACCTTGCTATAAATGAAACCCATTGCTATTTTTCTTATCTCCTGTGAACATGGGAAACAGATGATTCCTTTCTCTTTGAAAAGATCTGTGGGCTTCCAAGAGCCTCATCAATTTTCTTTTCTTTGGCTGAACAATTAGTTCAGCTTTTCTTTGCTTTGACTTCAGGCTCAAACCTGTCCTTGAAGAAGGGTGTGTGTTCCTTCTTTGTGTCATCTCCCTTCTCTGTTTTATGTCTTTCAGGAAGAGGCATTGCATAGCCCCTTGGCAATCACTTAAAAAAAGTCAGTTAATTAGGGATCTATCAAAGAGAAAAAACAAGCAGTCGGCACTATACATTGCAGTTTCTTCTCTGCCTTGATGTACAGATGGTTTTCATATTAAAAATACTTTATTACATGAAATGCAGAAACCATAGGCACTATCCCCATTGTAATTCCTAACAATCCTCTCCATATCTAACCTGATCAATAGATACAATAGCCACAGACACTTCCATCAAGAAAACTGCAAATGGGACATGAAGATGCATGTGAGTGAGCATAAAATTAAGAAATAAATACACCTTGTTTGTCAAGCATCAGTAGTGATGCTATTTTTGTAGCAAGTTTATGTGGGAAGTGTAAGCACAAAAGCATTATTTTAATGAAGGACACATTACATCAGCCACCTTGTAAGAAGAAAAATTCCTCATTACAGAGTATGACAGTGGCTGCTTCAGACATTGTTAGCTTGCAGTTTTGGAAACTTTCCCAAAAATCACATTTTCTTTAACTGATGGCTGTTCAGTTTTCAAAGAGGTCAGAGGATGGTTTTCTATAGCCTTCAGCTGTGTCTTGGCAGAGATTAGGGTCTAAGGGCCATGCTCACAAAAATATTTGCAATCAGCTATTATTTAGACACCTAAATAGGATTTAGCAATATAAATAACTCATGAGATTGGCCATAAATGAGAACATTTCCTTGGCTTATACACATATTTCTTTCTTAGCACTGTAAAATAAGAGAGTTTTTGAGGCTGGTAGTATCAGACTTAAATTTTTAAAAATTTAATTAGTTTTTATATTCAGTTAATGTTGGCTGAGTGCTTTGGAAGCTTAAGAGTTGCACAAACGTAAGTATGGCAGACTTCATCACATACTGAGATGCATCATATATACAAAAGCTGCAGTCTCAGCTGGCCAAAGCCAGTGTCTCTGCCTCCAAGTAGAGTGTAACCAATATAGAATGTCTGGATGTGAAAACAACTGCAGATCGCTTGTCCAAAGCACATATTACTGTGATGGAAACAATGATGAGAACTACTCTATTTTAGGGGGAAATTAAGACTGGAATCTTTGAAACCTAATTTCACTTTGACTTTGCTGGCCTGTGTTAGTCCTCTGCTCAGCATCTCTGTGCCAGCAGTGTTACTGCTTCATCTTGCCAGCAGCAGACAACTTGCCAGGAAAATCTGAGTCCTGTGGTGTCCACACACGTGCGTGAGCGCATGGAGGCATGCACACGCATCTGATCCAATAACTGTGGTTAAGGTCAGGAGTATCACGTTTATCCCTGTTAATAACTGTCATGTTACCCTAACTTTCATTAATCTGTCCTTCCTAAAAGAGGGAGGAAGGGGAAATAAGTTATAGTCCTCGTCTACCCTGATTTATAGGACAGAGACTGATGCGTTAAGCAGCTTTTGGCTGAACTTAGGAGTGGAGAGCATGCTGGCTGACTTACTCTGCCCTCGTCAAAAACTCGTGCTTTGGCAATTGGAAAGTAATGGTGGATTCTGGGGACTTTGAGATATAACTTTGCTTTCAACAGAGGCATAAATATAAAATGTTCCACTGCGGTGTGATACTTTCAAATGTCAACAGCTTCTTGGCCTTGAAGACAGATATTCTATGTATGAAGTGGAAACAAACTAAGGCAGGAGGGACCAGTCCTCTGGCTGTAGGTACCATTTAGACTAGTGATTCAGAAAGGGTACAAGAAAAGAAGTTGTTTTTCTGGTGGATTTGCATCCAATGCCCCCTTTATTTTCCTACTCCAGGACCTCCATTTTCATCTCCACCCTTTCATAGGCTGCAGACAATTGCAGAGTGCTCTCAGCTCCCTCCCATTTGACACATGACTAGTTGTCCTCATTTCCTTCCTGACAGTAATGACATTAATAGGGTCTCTCATTTATTCAGTAGTGTGACAGTTTCACAACTTGCGAAAAACTATATCCCCTCACTGAGACCACCCTTGTCCAGCTGTGCTGAAAGTACCTCCCCTCCTCCCTTGGCCCATGTGCCCATCTCGGCTCAGGCTGCGTGGAAGTACTCGGCCATATGGCAGCGTGTGAGTGACTCACTTGTTTCTGTTGTGTTAAAGTCTTAAAAAACGAATGCTGATCTTCAGTAAATACTCATAACAGGCTGTTAGCGTGATCATCAGGTGGCTGTTAATATAATATCACGTGGTGTTCATTAAATAAAATCTGTAGTAACACTTGAGTCAAATGAGCTGTTCATAAGAAAAATGCATTCACAGAACTTCAGGGTTTTTTCTGTGTAGGATTTCTCTTAATATATGCCTTTTTAATAGGTGTTCTTGATTACATAAGCCCACTTCTTTATCTGTTGTCTGCAAGATATTTGCTTTGAATATTCTCTACTGTGTGTCTCATAGGTCTACTTATTTGAAACATTGTTTCTCACCTTTCTGCCTAAGCATCTCTAGCAGGAAAGTTTGATCATTAAATCATAAATCTTTGCTTCCACCCAGCTGGCAGATTTATAGATATGAATAAGGACATTAGAGCTTTCAAAGAAGATTACATATGTGCTTTCCAGTCCAGATTTACACTGAAGTGCATCTCACTTCTTTACTTTTCCCCACCTCCTCACCATGCATGCATGTATATTTGCATAGTTATTACTTTTCATCCACATTGCTGTGAAAAAGTTGTCTATATGTATAACCAGAAAACATCATTATCTCACTTACAACTTATAAAACAGTCTCTCATTGAAACTAGCCAAACAGTAGGACTGCAATTAATGCTTATTCATTCTGCTCATTGAACCAAATATTCTTCAATATGTTTTCTGCAGTATTTGCTTTCTCTGATGTCTCTTAAAAATAGCATGAATGAAATGTCATCCAATAAATTAGAACTGATGGAAATTCGCATTTCATTTGCATAAGGAGGTTTGAGTGTGCATATTCCTTCAACCTTTTTCCACACTAAGGCTCATTTAGCATATAAAAGTGCTAAAAATTTTGCATTCAAAAATATCAAGGATTTCCTCAATAACATTTACGTAATAATTACATTGCATTTATATTGGGAATTTGTAATATAAAACTTCAGCTTGTTTCAAACGAAAGAAAAATTATTATTAAACATCATCAATATTGTTATCTTAATTTACAAGGGATTTTAATCATAGCTGGTAATGTTATTAAATAGTAAATAACAGAGTAGACAGAATGTATTTATTGGTTTTGTATAGCTTGATATTTTTACTCTTTCATTTTATTTTTGTGTTGTAACTTCCTGAATTGAATCTTGCCAGGCAAACATTTAGATTGATCAGGTGGTCCAGAAGATGTTTCTTACAAACACTTTAAGCTATTTTCCCAAACTATGAACATCTCAGTTGTATATTCAGATGCAGAAAGTGCAATTCCAGTGTTTCTGACCAGTTTTATAAACAAACTTTTAGTTCTGGGAAAGAAACACAGAAATTTTATAGACGTAACAGGGTAGATCTTGGGACTCAAGCTCTTAGTTTGACTGTCTCATATCTCTTTTTTCATGGAAGTTGATTTATTATACAGCCTTTGAGCCTATTCTACATTTGTATAATACTCCGTTCTAGATCACAGATTAGTTCTGAGCTTGTGTGTTCAGTCTTATCCTCAGATGATAGCTTCCAAAATAGCAACTTCCTTTAAGTTCATTTTAGGAGAGACTTTACATTTTACTTTTCCAATTCCAGTGATGATGGAAGTAGCAGATAGTGGCTGTATATTATAACCTCCTCCACCAAGTTATTAAGTATTTTGGTGGCAAGCGTAGAGTAGTTTAACATCCGAGATGTTTAGAAATCACCTTTTCCATATGTTTATCTATACTTTTCTTGTCTTATTAATTAGCTGGTAAAATGGAGCATACAGTGTTAGTAATCTTGACAAGTATGCTTGTGCTTTTCACAGTTTGTAGATCATTTCCGATGTCGGAAACTATGAGGATCTGATCAATTTCTGAAACGATGTTCTATTGCAGGAAATCTTTTGGGTGAACAACATAGTCCCATTTTCTCCAGTTGGTATGAGACAGCTTGGAGATGAGTAGTTCTTACAGCATCAGTGCTTTATTATTCAGTTTGAGAACCTGAACAAACTGTGCTGTCTGCTAAACGGTATTAGGATGTGCCCTGGAGACCTGCCTGTTTTTTGGGTAGTGTGTTGTATCAGAGATTCTATATTGAGATTAGACTCTACTCATCAGCAATAAAATTGGACTGACTTGTTAAATTTATCATTTCAATTTTCTACTTTCCATTCTAGATACACACCCTATATCTGGAGTTTTGTCCTGTCGTGAGTAAGTGTACACTTTTTTAGTGCCAGAGCTGTCCACAGATTCTCTTATACTGGCAAAATATTTCAAAAAGAGAAAAATTATTCAAAATTCAGAGTTCCTTAGCTTTTAGAAAATAAAAACATTCCAAAGGCATATGAAGGAAATATATTTATCCTTAATACTCGTGAGAAGACTTTTTTTTCTAAGTCTTATCAAACACAAACTTCAGTACAACAGCTGAGAGAGAATCAGACACAAGCTGGATAATATTTCAAAGTGATAAAATCAGAAAGTGGAATACATCAGTGATAGATATTCATGTTTATATACTCATACACATTTAGTGAGATGCTGTGTATACAGACAGAAATATATCAAGTAGAAGAGTTCTGTATAATGGCCGTGTTGCTCTGCACTGCAAAACTGATGGCTTACTATATAGACTTCAACAGTGGTTCAGTGCTGTTATTTTCAAAATGCAACCTACAGAAATTTCCCATGGAAAACCACCTTGAGAGTCTTGCCTGACAGTTCAGGTTGCTTCTGTGAACAATCACCTTTGAATAAACTTATTTTCATAGCATAACTCCCTGCAGGTGAACTGGATGCTAATAATATGCATAAAGTAATATAAGGCTGAGTAATCTTTAGGAAGTCTCATGTTGCCATGGAATTGAATACCCGTAGGTGGTGGGTCATGGAGCTCTGATTTGGATTCTTTTATTCTTCAGTCAGAGCTTTTAAAATTTTGTTCCAGAGGAATTGTAACACTTTTTTTTTTCTTTTCATTTTGGAAGAAAATTTTCTAGGGACTTAAAATTTATTGAAGCAAGAAGGGGGCTAACATGAGATTTCATTCTTTCAACTGAGGAATCTGGGTCAAGGAAAGTTTTTGGAAGATTGCTAATTTATAGAGTGGAGAGTGGTTAGAAGACAAATTTAAATTGCTTAGTGTTTCCTGTTACTCTGGAAAAGAAAAGAGAATTTTTTTCACAGCTACTTAGAACTCTTAAGATTGTCTAGAAAAAGGAGGAAGACAACTTACAGAGCAAGGCAGTTTCTGATGAGGACACCACATTCAGGAAGAAAAAAAAAATCCTGGAAGAGAACAAATTTGATGAAGCTTTATACAAATTATTTCTGTCTTTAACTTTACATACTCTTTCTGTTCTGCAAGCACAAAATGACATCTACAGAATAAGTGATTTCAGAAAATAGGACAGACTTATTTTTGCATAGCAGTTACTCTACTGCAGGCCCGTAGATAGGCTATATTGTTTTCTGCTTAGAAAAATGTAAATTGGGAAACTGTGGGAAATACACAACAGGGAGCAGAACTTTGGGATCAAATAAATTGTTTGAAATTGTCATTATAAATAGAATTTTTAAATTCATATTTAAACATTTAATAATAAGGACAAACCTACATAAATAAGATAGGATTGATATTTTTTTTCAAATCACTTTGGGGAGGACCTCTCTCCTGAAATTCTAGTGGGAGTCTACTGAGATCATAGCTCAGACTAGATGCAGACAGATAGCCGTGTAGTTTTTACCAGTGGGAGACATACTAAAATATTATGAGTTGTGTTAAACTTCCTAGATGCATATTGCAGACAAAATGCTACTAATGCTAACTGGGAATGTTTATTGATTTAGACTTACTGCTGTTAAGAATAATGATATTACAATAAAGCTGTCTAATAAAGAACATTAGATATTCTAATCATATATTGATTTCATTCATGTTGAATAGAAGATTAAAGAAACCCAAAGCAGTCCAATAATTAAGGGGGGATTTTTATATTAAGGTAGAACAATTTGAAAATTTGAGATAATCAGTGAAGTTAATTAGACTTAAGAGTTTAGGGACTTGAACATTGGAGGAGATCTGGAGTTTCAACCAGAAAGCAAGCCAAAAGCTGTCTTAGGTTTGCATCTGTCCAAAATATTTTGATAAGGTCCAAAGTCAACTGGCAGAAAAGGGAAAGCCTAGAAAGAATTGATTAGCAAAGATGTCTATACCAAAACCTAGGCATGGAAGTATTCACAGTCACATTTGCCAAAATTATGCTGATTTTGAGTAAAGTTTTTAGCCAGATGTGGAGATTAAAAAAAAACAAACCACAAACAAGAAACCATAACAAACAAAACACCACGAACTGAAGTCATGATACAGTGTAGTAATGACTGATCTACTATTTCAATTTTTTGGCCTCTATATTCAGCAAAAAATGAAGTATGTTCTGGGGGAAAAACCCGCTGTCTAATCAGAATCTTTGGAGAAATGAAAGTTATATTAAGTCAATTGCAAAACTCATTATGTACAAGTAAGACCTGTCACTGCTGAGGAAAAAACTAATTTGTATATGCTATTAAGATAGTAATAGAATTCAATGCTCTGCACCTTCCTGTAAAGCAAAAAACCTGATATTAGTAAAGCTTGTCTGTTATTTTTTTATTGATCTGATTTTCCATGTTGAATAAAAATAGTCTCCTTGAGTTTTCAGAGAGAACATCAGCCTGTGAATAAACTCGTGTAAACTTCAAAACACTCCTCTGACCAATCTCAGAAGTATGCTGTGATATACAGAATGAAAGATGGTTTCATGGGCTGTTTCCAACCTAACATGCATTTTCAATCTGCAATTATTTAAACTTTCTCAGAAAAAGAAATGTCACTAGGACTTTACACACCTCAGTAAGCGTTGTGGTATTAGCAGATGTTCATAGTAAAGCCACATTTTCCAGATATCCCACTGTTAGCCTATTGCAAGGACGACTCAGCCTGTTTACTTTAATCTAAATAATTATAGTAAAATTTAATTGCCTGAACCAGATAGCATTCAAGGATAACCCATTAATATTAGGGGCAAAAGCTGCCTAGGGATTTTTGAATTAGACATAGTCCTGGAGTCCTTGGCATTTTTTAACTTGGGAGACTAATTTCTGTGTTTTCTGTTGATAGGTAGAGCAATGTTGCGGTAAGTCTGGAGGTACCACTGTGGAGGTTGAAGAAGCAAAAATGTGGGTGGGCTGACAATTGTATGTGCCTTTAGATGCCAGGTGGGTTTTGTTGCCCCCATTGCAGCACAGTTCATGGTGTAAGACGTGTGTCCAGGTGTGAATATTGATTTAACATCAGCATATAAAAGTGCTTTGCTTTAGTAAGACTGCTGTATTTAATTGTTTGGTGCGTGTGGATTTTGTCTGTAAAAAGTAACTGTTGAGGAGGTCTGTATTGTAGTAAGTTTGAATTTCCAGTTTTGCCTTTTTTTCCTGTATAATTTGTAGATTCCTTAGGCTCTGGTTGGTTTGATATTTCTCTTATGTCACAGCTCAGTATTTTTTCTTGTGTGTGTGAAAACTTGATAAAAACCATTCTAAATCATTAGTATTTGATACTGAAGACATTCTTTATTTTTGGGGGGAGAAGGAGCTGCCAAGTGCTGTTGTAATTTAAAAAAGCCATTACAATACTGGGTGATTTTATTTCTTCAGACAACATCAGTTTATAGTTTTGTCCTTTATGCTTCCTACTAACTTTCAGTACTCCTATTACAGGCAGATTTGAGGCACTAATTAGACAAAAATCAGTCTGTAATATTTTGAATTCCTTGAGGTATGTTAAATAACTTTATTTGCTGCAAGAGAGTCAGCGTGTGCCTCTTTAACTTTCTTTAATACCAAACCTACTGCAGCACCTGGGTGCATTCCTCCCATTGTGGGGTTCCATTTCCGAAGGCTTGAGGTGGATGGGGAAGGGGTTACTCCAGCTCCAGGGGTTTCTTCAGGGTCCTGGATGCATGGAGGGGTTAGGTGCTCACCTCTCCCCCCACCCATGAGGTCCCATGGCAACCGGAGAGACAGCACACAGCTCGTGGAGAGGAGGCGAGAGAGAGAGTTTATTGTGGTTAGGGGTTTATAAAGCTCTTGGGAGGGTCAAAAGGGACCATGTAAGGTAAGGGGTCTTACAAAACACCAATCAGGCAGGGAACAGCCAAATAAGGAAGGGGTTAACAAGAGACCAATGAGAAGACTTCTTGATATCTTCTCAGGACATTCCTGAGACAGAGATAAGAACTGGCCGTGGGGGATTTTGGGAAGAAGAAACATGAGTTAGCAGAGACCACAAAAAAGCCATTTTAAAACATGCTTAAACCACAGTTTTCCCATATAATGCAGGTTTACTGCTACAGCAGCAGACACTTACATAACAGCTTGTGTTCAAATAGAACAAAGATATGACTTTTATAACTCCTTCTCTATTTTCTTCCTCAAAGTTTCGAATTTTTCATCTCATTTTCCTACTCGTTACAACGAATCTACACCTACTTACATGTCCCTGCTAACCAAAACCAAATGCATACCAGTTACATAGGTTAGAATTTGGAGTAATTGCATTATTTAGGGAAGTGTGTGATTGGCGATTGGTGAATTGGTCTAGAGTTGGATACAGCTTTTCAAAGGAAAGTCAGAGGCATGGTGTAAAAAGAGCCTAAAGCGACCCTCTCAAGCCCCTGCTGTGATAATAACACTGTTTTAGATGGATGGCTGGATGGACGGATAGATGGATGGATGGATGGATGGATGGATGAATGATGTTTGGTAAAGGATAGGAGAATGATGTTTGGTAAAGATGAGAGGAAAACCTGCAAGAAATGCAAAGTAAACATACCTATAGTTTCATGGTAAGTCTTGTAGGTACATAGGAAGGTAGCACAGAACAGCCAACATTTTTGACAGGATTCCAAGATGCCTGATATTCTTGCCATGGGAAAATCTGTAATTAGCCTAAAAACTTACATATTTATTGAGCTATACTAGGTACCAAAAACAGTGACTTCCTGGTAGGCTAAAATAGTCTGATTCTTACCGGCACTGGTCCACATTTTCTGCCTCCAAAACAAGTGTCCTGATATTTTGCATGCAGGAATGCAAGAAACATGAAACTGAAGAAGTAAGAAGGTGCATGTGTCTACAGTCTAGTAAGTAAGGACATGCACCAGGGAGAAAAAGCACTTCCATTCAGCTCATTCCTTCTTAGGATAGTTTGCAGTGTCTGTGTCCACCATCATTTATAAGCAAAAGATATACAGACATTAAACCTTAATTGTCATCTGTTTAATTTAGTGTCCTAATTGCCAGGTAGTGTAATGAAGCACCACTGCAGGCGCTCTTGCTCACTCGTCACCTAGGTGGACCACAATCTTGGAAATCTGTTTTGCATCTGTAAAACCACTTCAAGAGTGAAGGAACCCTAAACTTTGAAAATGACAATCCAGCCCCAGCAAACTTCATCTTCAAACTTCAAAACTTACATAAGTCGCATCTGTAAACCAAAATGCAATAGTCATAGCTCCTTAATTACACCAGTATTTTCAATTTTGTGTTTTTAGGGGTGTTTTTTCCTATTGTCAATGAACTTAGACATTTCATATACATTAAGTAAACAGTCATCTTCAGTTAGTATAATGCCTGATTTTTTATTGAAGCTCAGTGGATAGTAACTTATTGAAATGATACTGCTACAGTTGAATGTAGGTAAAGTTTCCTTTAATGGAGACTATTTGTGTGCTTTAAAAAGTAGTACATACAGGCATGTAGCTTTTTGGAGTTTTTGCCTTTGGGGGACAGCGTTGCCTGCATAGTGTAGGGCAGCAGCCTTTTCTCTTCCAGCAAAACAGTAATGTGGGAGATTTCAAGAAGTGCTCATGTTCTCATAACTTATGTTTCAAATTATTGGTTTGAAAACAACTCGTATAATTTTTGTTGCTGTCCCAGAACATTGACATACTGTGGGCTTTTTTACTTTATCATTAGAGCATATAAGGACACACCTCCTCAAAGTTCTCAAATGTATGGCAACAGACCAGCTTTCTGTGATGTGTAACACTACCTATGTCTGTGTTTTCACATTAGCTCTTCATATACTCTTTATATGTTTGAATGAAACAATGAATTTCACATTGAGATTAATGTTCAACAAATAATAGAATAGTTCAGTAGGAAGGATGTGAACATTCCTGCTTTCCTGAGTGATCAATCTTATGAAAAAATGTTTTCTGCTTACATGTCAAGTTTGGAAAAAAAGTCACTTGTGGACATAATAAAGAATGTCCATGACAAATAAGGTCATGTTAGCATGTTGGCTGTGACAGAGATTTCAGATGAGTAGTTTCTCTCCTCAACAGATAACAGGGAAAACTTTTAAATGCACTTCTCTTATAAGCACATAATGGGTGCTTTCTTAATGAGATTAGAACATAATTCTCCCTTAAATGACCCAGAAATCCCTTAAGAGAACCTGCCTTTGTTCTGAACAGTTCCTAATGTTGTCTGCACTTCCACAAGTAATCTTAACTTTGGTGGCCAGTTTCCACCATGTTTTCCAGAGCTTTCTTTTCCTGTCCTCTCACACACATATGAAATAGACTTCCTACACTCACCCATAAAGACTTCTATCTCACATCTTTCTTCAGTGATACTACTTACCTTTCTTCTGATTAACCTGATGATGCAGTTAGGTGGATGGGCAATGGAAAATAATTGGTGCTTACCATGAGGGGAAATTATCTCTCTACTCCTTTTTAAATAACCTTTTTTCTCAAAACTATTGAAAGCTACTTCGAAGTCTTTATCTCCCCTTTAGGAAATATTTCATGATGCTACATCAAGTTCATGGCGTCCTTTTTAATGACAATGATACTTTAAAACACCATTATTCACCACTTTCTACAAATTCAGGCAAATAGCAGTATTTGAATTAGACACTGTCTTCTTGATGTCTGTGTTTTTCATTTCTGGCTGAAATGAAACTTTGGAATCCTAGAATCATAGTGTCATAGAATAGTTCGGGTTGGAAAGGACTTTTAAAGGTCATCTAGTCCAACACCCTCCCACCAATGATCAGGGACATCTTCAACTAGATCAGGTTGCTCAGAGCCCAATCCAACCTAAACTTGAATGTTTCCAGGGGTGGAGGATCTACCACCTCTCTGGGTAGCATGTTCCAGTGTTTCCCCATCCTCATAAAAAATTTCTTCCTCATATGTAGTCTAAATCTACCTTTTTTTAGTTTAAAGTCGTTACCCTTGTCCGTATTTCTAGATGGTTCTGTCTAGCCATCCTAATACTTCCTTACTGACAAATTCTTCAGGACAAAAATTGCACATTGCACATTTTTGTGGGTGTGGTTAGCACCTCTTATATATGGGAACAACTTCAGTAAACTAGTAAACTCCTGGATTTTGACATTATTCTTGGGTGTAGTGTGATGAGATCTGGCACAGCAACTGTGCATACATTCAGAACATGAGAAGTGAGAGGAAAAAAAGATCCTCAGCCCAAAACATGATTTTTAACAGTTTGAGTGCATTCTTCCTACTGCAGCATACACTTGCTGTGCATTTATCATTAGAAGTAGCATTGCTGTCAAGTCTCCCACTTGGAAAGCATTTAGATGCCACATATTGTGTGTATTACAAGTGCCTAACTAGGCAGAATATGTGAGTGCCATCATTGCTAGTCTAGTTGAAGCTGACCTCATTTTCTTTAAAGTTGCCTGTGATCTGCAAACCCAGTAATGAAGAAGGAAAAATGAAATTCAATGAAACAGTATTATATATCTCCTGGGTATTTAAAAGCCACAGAGCACTAATTAAAATCTCAGAGTTAAATATCTGATCTTTGGGGGTGTAAAACAATGCATAGGTTAGCTAGAAACCATAACTTCACAGATAAACAGGGGCAAAATAAAAACATAATTGTCTAGGGCCAGTTAAATTGGGTGTTAAAAGAATTTTATTTAACTAGATGTTGGTTTATACATCTTAAAACTCTTGCTTATTTTTCCAGTATTTGCATATTTTATCTGTGCTGTAAGATGCCAAAAGATTATCAAATGTGGTGCAGCAGTTACTGGTGTGCTTTAGGCACAGTGTTGAAGCTGTGCTGCCTTGGAATATAACCCCTTGCCCAAGGAAAGTGGTCTCATCTTTGCTGGCTCACCTTGTCACAGGACAGGGGATAATACATGTTGTTTAGAAATATTGGTGAGAAGCCATTGGAGCTGCATGCTCAAGAAATTTCATGCTAAAAATTTTTAGCCTGCCTTCTCTATCTTCAAAGTTTCTCCAAAGGAATCAATTAGTTCACATGTTTTCCTCTACCCTCATGTGGTAAGCAACTGAGTGGTAATGCATGGTCTGTGATAGAGAAAGGCAGAAATAGAAATTATGTGTGGAAATAGCTAAAACTGGACTATTGTAAGGGTAGAGACAGTATAAGGAAAGAACTAAAAATACCTTCTGGATAGACATGTGTGTATGCGTACACAAATGGGAATAAAACTTTAATCACCAGTATACAGATTCCATTGTTTAGGAATTTTATTCCTTTAATGATCTGTTGATTTGCACTTGCCTTATCAGAAGGTCTTTTTGCAGTTAGGTTTTGTTTTGCTTTTTTTAAGATTAGAAGTAATTTATTTCTTTAATGTTTGGTATTTGGTAAAATTTTACTATTTTTAAACATCTCTTCATATGAAAAATTCAAGTAAAATGTTTCAACTTAAAAAAAAAAAAGAAAAGGGAAAAACCTCTCCAAATCTAAACCGCTATGCAGTGATACTGTGCATATATTAAATAAATCAGACCCACAAATGTTAGTGAATTCAAACTATGTTTTAATTCATCATTCTTTGGCTCCTCCACTGCTTCAGCATGGCTCTTTCCTCCTTCCTCTGCTGTCCCTTACAGGACAACAATGAGAATACGAAACAGTGAGTCTCCAGGTCTCCTTTCCGTAATGGAACAACTGTAGCCTCAGACTATCAGAAAGGGAAATTGGAAAGGAAGTCCTGCTTCTCACTTGATAGCTCGAAGTGAGAGATGCTCAGTGGTGGCTGTACAACATGGCCCACCCAACCATGAGGGCAGGGGGCAGAAGCTATAGAGGAGATGGATCCTCCATGATACAGGCAGGATCTTCAGAAAGTATCTCTGTAAGGTTTGAAGACTTCTAAAGAAGGCTTTTAATCACATGAAAACACTTCTAGAGGTTTGTATTTTTGCCATACCTTTGTTTTTCTGCATAGCTGTGTAAATCAAACAAGAACTGAACTGATCAGTGAGAAGTTTTATGGAATCGGTTGGTGTGGGGGAAGTTCCAGTCCTGCTTCTAATTTCTTTAACCTGACAAATAAACTTTTCTCTAACCTGCTCTAACTTTTTGGGAATCAGTTGAGGACTTATAAGTTGGGTAAGTCAGTCTGAGGACAGACAATAAACATGGAAGATTTCAATCCATAGTTAAAGTGTTCATGAAGATTTATAAGCACCTGGTAAATAACATTTTATAATGGGAGGTGTCAAGCAGCTTCAACTGTAACATTGAACTGAATGTTCAGTTGAAGTGAATCATAATATTCCACTTAATATAATCTCAGTAATGTGTTTTGCAGTAGAAAAGAGGGCTCATGATGTGGTGTAGGCAACATTATACACATGAGCTGTGAAGAAACAAAAGTTCTTGGCACCAAATATCTTACCTTTTAAATGTGGCAATATGCTAAATATGAGTCACAGAAGAGAATTTGGTATTTCTTTGTATATCTCTTGACATGCACTTCAGTAGAAGTGCAAAATTTTAAAATTGCTGTTTTATTTTAAAAAATTGTCTTAAATAGTGGTACTAATTACCAAAGCAAGAAAAGCATTGCATGTGTTACGTTGGGATATCAGTAAAGCATGGTGTCTGGATAATGATGCAAATGTGCCATCTAGGACTTATCCTGCAATCATTAGCCTGAGGATTTAAATCCTCACAAAAGTCAGGTGCTTGGAGATGTTTGAACATATAAATCATCAAAGCAAAATTACAAAAAAATCCAACACAATAGAATTTATTGAACATCTTTTATGTCAAAGAATTCTATGAAAATGTTCAAAAATTTTTAATGTGTTGTCAAGACCTAGAAGTATGAGCTGGTTTTTGTAAAAATAAAGAAAATAAATACTTGTATTATTAAAATATTTTTGAACTTTTTGGAGGGGGGAAAAGTTTTAGACAGCTTGAAACTTTTTCAAGAAAAGGTCATTTTAAGAGCAAGATAGGATGAGCTAAATTGCTATAATAACAAGAATAGCACTAGAAAACATGATGCTTGCAGTCTTCTTGACTTGGAAATGTAAAAGGCTAGTCTTACACTGTGACTCCTCCTTATCCAGGACACCACTGTTCTTACAACTGGCACTGGTGGACTTCCTCTCATTTAACCTTCTCAGATTCTCTATGGTCATTTACTTGCTATCCAGCTGCAGCCCCAGTGTTGCTTGTGTTATTTCCAGCCCTTGAAATGTGATTTCTCAGGGGCTCCTAGTTGTCCATTCCTGGCTGATTCACCAAGCCTTTGCTGCATCCTTCTTTTCTTTCACCCTTTTCAGATTTTGCATGGTTGATCATGCTTTCCAGAATAACTTCTTCACCATTAGGTCCTGTATTTTCCTCTTCCAGTTTCTCTTCCTACTCTCTTATTGCTTCAGCGTATCGTCTCAAAACCAAACAAACCCCCACCTAGTCCTAGGGAAGAGGGGAGGGAGGCGAGAGACAGAATCAGCCTCAAGATGTAGTAAGATGCTGGTAGACAATACTTTTGTTTCTGGCTGAGTTAAGGGTATTCTTCAAAACTGTTACTGAGTGAAAGCTTCTGTGTCCTGGAATTTTCTCAGGAATGCAGTTTCTTAGATCATTTAATTTTAAAATATTAGCGATCTTTGAAACAAAAATATCCTGTGTTCCTTTCTTTTTACTGACAAAAACTAATTTGTTACAAATGTGAAAATGGAATTATAGGAGTATGTATTTATATTAATGGGAGAAATTATTATATTAAAGGCTTTCAATGTTTTCTTTTTTTCTTCTTGTAACTCAAATTATATTGGCCTTTGTTATCTTCTGTGCTTTGACTTTGGTGGTCTAATATGTTTGGGGTGACCACCAGGACTTCCTACTTATGCTGGTGGCACTGCTTATGGTACAAGCAAACTCACTGTCAAAAAAAGCGGAAACTTAATTACAAGTTTGGGTTTGAGGAGAGTGGTATTTAGGCACTCCTACCCCTTAAATAAGAGTTATTTCCAAATTTCATTTTTCTTGTTCTGTTCAGAGTAAAAAAAAGAAATCAGATCAACATAGTTAAAAACAAACCTAAAATTTCATTGGAGAAATATGGATAATTTATTTAGGGAAAAATGGGAAAAATAGGAAGTCTTGTTAGGAAGTTTGTGAATGGTCAAATACAATCCAGGAGAAACATCATCAGCTAATATATATTGTCATAATTCCTTCATGGTAATTCAATTGAAGTCAAGATGTACAAGCCAAGAATGTGCACTGAAGTGTGCATATTAAACATCTGCTGTTTTTAAAAAAAGTCTAAAAATATTTGGAGGGTGAAATAAACTGTGAAAAGTCTGCTTTCTGTTGTTTCATCTTTAAAGACATTTAGCCCTGTAGATCATATATGTAAAGTGGAAAATAGCTCAAGGCCATTTAATTATGGAAATCATAAAAGCTAGGATATGAGATATAGTATTAAAAGAAGGCTATCTGCTAAACCAGTTCTGTCAGTTTCTTTTGGGTACTCAGTATGATGTACAGATACAAAATTACAGAAATTAGAAAGAAGTGAGGGGGACAGTTTTGTAAAAGAAGATGGAAAAAAGTTGGTAGAACTGGATTACTTCTTGATTTTCTTTTATAGCATGCTTTGAGAATAAATTTTCTTTACTGCTGCATGTGCTAAAAGAATCCTTTGCTGCAGCCTCTCTGCATTGCTTCCTAGAATTTGAGGACAAAATACATAGCTCTGTTTGTCACGTTGGTGTACTTGAAAAATGGTGCAAAATTATTAGGTTTTTGATCAGGTGAACTTGCAGAAAAAATTGCCCAGCTTAGGGAAACTCAAGCTTCACTAGGATGAGTGCAGGGGTTCTCGTTATTGTGTGCAACATGGCTCATCTTCAGGTTATGCAGCTGACAGTTTTTGAGGTGAGTCTTTCAATGTGAGTCTAGGTCCTGCATCTGATAACAGCTTAAACCAACTGGTTTAATATTCTTTCCATGTAAGATGAAAAAGGGGAAAGCGGATAAGAGTGTCCCTTGTCTCCTTCGTTGCTTAGTTGATTGTAGAATAAGTCCAGATAAGCGAGGCATAAGGCTTTTGCTTTATGTAGGTGTTCTCCACTTCTATAGTACCAATACAGTAAAATCACCACATATTTTCCCACCCCCTACGTACATAAAGAAAAAATAGCTTATGCTCAAGATGTGGCGATCAGCAGCACACTGCTGTGCTCAAATTCTATTGCTTCCATAGAGATTCATTTTCCATTTCAAATTGCTAGGGGAGCCATAAAATATTTAGATAGCTACATCTCTAGAAATCTTTTGTTGGATACAATTGTGTCCAGATATAGAAGATTAGCAGTTAACTTTGGGGACTGGATCTATGCAGATTTAAAAAAAATCAAAACCATAAACCAATGCTTACATCTAAAATTTATGCTGTAGAACTTTCCATGTTATTTAAGTCAACCTTCACATTACAATGAAGTTAATTGCTCATTTGCCATAGTAATAAAAAGCATTGTGTTGTGTTAAACCTAGGGTCCATGTAGAGTTGTATTGGTATAAAAAGCTTCCTCACCAAACTGAACTGGAAAAACAATACATATCTCTTGTATAACTTCTCTGGGTTTTATTATCTACTTTATTCTCTCTGTGGTGTAGTTTAGCAAAAGAAAATGTGGCATACACCCTACTGAAATACATTGACATGTAGAAAGTTGTGCAGAGATAGACAAAGATAACAGGCCAGACCAAAATCTTTATAGTCTCCTTTGAACAGTTCACCCACAAAAGCCTTGACTTTTCCTTCAAGCAGAAGAGGTGCAGAGGCTCCCGATGTTGCCGTGTGAGTTTGCTGCTACATACTTCACCAGGACTCTGGTGTCTGTGGTAGAACTTCACACATCTGAGTGATACATGTACATTTCTATCCTGAAGAACCATAGTTCTTCATTTGACTCCTTGACTTTCTCCTGTCCTGGCTCCCATGCACTAACTTTTCCTGTCTTAAGAGAAGTTTAACGTTTCCTGTGAATTTTCTTCAAACAAAGAGTTCATTATTTAATCCGGTTCACCCAGATGTTCTAGTTGGACTCTGGGATGGGGTGGGGGGTGAAGAGGAAGTGAGAAACACAAACAGTGAAACTTTCATAAATGGCTGTTCCTTTGTTATGTCTTTTGAAAATGGAGTATGTGCCTGCTGTGTTCTGTAAACACATGCATTGCATTAGTACAAGCCAGTGCATTTCATTCAAGCACATCTAAATATTAGAGAGAAAGTAGCAAGGAGTTATGGTTGCAGGGAAACTTTATGGGGAAGAAGAAAGAGTTCTGCCTAGTTCAGTGAGTAGTAACTTGAATGGTAGAGTTTTATAGGGTAATAGTGAAAAAGCAAACAAATGTAAGTCATCTAATTAGGAAATTGAGGGGAAAAAGTAACAAGAATAGATAAGGAGAACTGAAGTAGATGTTTACAGCAGCAGCTATAAAAGTGTCTGTTGAATTGCTCTTCATAATGAAGAATGGGGAGCACAGCATCTGATTCGCACAAGGTTTCTCTCAAGTAACAAAATGCAATAGTTGTGCCAGTGTAAAACTGGGAATTATGTACGTGTGTGTGTTTGGCATGCTTTGCGTGAAAGTACTAAGTGGATGTTTGTAATAGTTTGTCATTAGTGGATGTATAAAATTATTGTGTTATCCTCACACACCATGAATTCAAATAAAAGGTATCAGTCAATGTATGTATGTATGCTACCATATTAATAATAACTTTAGTATGATAGGGATTGTTTCAGCTGCCTAATTCAATATGGGAAGTCAGTGAGATCATAAATCATGGAACAAATTATCTTTTATCTTAAAAGAGAGTGAAAACACTGCTGTGAGATTTATGTGAATGAACATATGCTTTTGCACCTAGCTATTCTAAAAGCAAATTAGTAAAACAATTTTCAATACAAATGCATTTGAGTTTTCAGATCAATAGTTAAAACAGCATTTATAACTTCTAGGGGTCCTTCTTGCTTTTTTGTCATTGTGTCACTCATTAAATAAATAGATTATTTTATAATCTTTTAAATTCCTTTTTTTTAAATTCCTAATTATTTGCTGATTTGATAGACTTTAAAGCTCACATATACAAGCAATTTCAGTAGCTTAAAAAGTAATCGCACATCAGATCAGCTGTAGAAATTGTGCATGTGCGCAAAATTTAATCTTCTTCTATTGTAGGCTCAGCTAAGACATGTTGCATTAACTCTTTTTTTTACCATGCATATATGCAGATAATTGCTCTGACTCAGCTGACACTCAGCAACTGCGTAAGCTGCAGTAACCTGCAGCTCGATCTGCTCGATCCCCTCTTCTTTTTTTAAATTACTGGTTTAAAATGGACAGCAAAATTTCTTATTTCTTTTGCTTTTTAAAAATCCTATTTCTATTATGGTTAGGTATGGATCTGGTTTTTTGGTGTGGTTGGATCAGCTAGGTTCTGCACATTAATTTGGGGCCACAAAGTAAGAGGGGTTACAAAGAGGTGTGTCCACAGCTGCAGTTCATACTGCTGCGTAAAGAGAAGTCAAAACTCCTTCTCTGTTAGAGACACAGGGAGCAAGAGCACTCATCAACGAGCTCAACATAGACGAGCACTTTGGAGCCATGAAACAATCTCCTGCCCACATGGGAGTCTGCAGGAAAGGGTGGGAGGTTGACGGCTTTTTGGATCTGGCCCCATTTCATCTTAATCTGCTCTGGCTCCTGATCTTTTCAAAGTCTCCCCATTGTGCGTGTGATTTCTGCTAAACATGCAGAGAAATTTTTAAGATCAAGACCATATGATATAGCAAGATTAATCTACCCTTTGGCCTTCACCTCTCCCTCCCACTGGGGGAGAGGTTTGGTTCTGCTAATTTGTCATGTTAGTCTTTTTTTTTCTTCTGCCATCATTTTTTTTTCTCCTCATGGTTCACCTAAATTGGGGATCTTGGCCCAAACACTTTCAGCCTATAGTGAAGATAAATAGAATTCTTCACGTCCACTACATGACTTTTGAAGACATATATGTTTATTTCACCCAGTTTTAATGTGGAGAATTTGTAACTCATTTGTAGAATATAAATGTTTTTTCACTTTTATTATATATTGTGGCTGAATGAATCCTTGTAGGTCTGTGAAGCAGATGTGTTAGTATAGCCAGTAGAACAGCTTCATTCCTTCTCTTGTCTTCTGCAATGCAGTCAAATTTCAAATTGTTATGATATGCAGTAATTAAATATGAATAAATAAAATATCACCAGATAATGAAGCTGCAGTCCCCTCTGTCATATTAAATCATTGATGAGGGGCCTGTGATTAGGAACTGTGTCTGCTGATGTCTTCTGCCTCTAAGTCTCTGATTAGTTTTGGGAGCATTTGTGTAAATTTTTCTATCATCTTTGCATCAATAGCCAGAAAAAATCTTTTGCCTTAATAAAATATGTGTGGGTCATTATATCCTCCTGCCTCATCAATCCATTCCTTTCATATGTCCTGACACCTCAATAATTACTGAAAGTGGACCAATTTTGCAGATAACAACTATGTAATTCAACTGTGTTACCTTGTTACATATCATTATGTAAGCTGCAAGTTTGTTAGAATAGAGTGAGGGTTTTGGGAATATATGCAGAATACCTCTATTACCTGTTCCTGTTTTTAAAGTCATATTTACCCCCTAAAAATTTCAGTGAAGGAATGGAAGAAATAATGAATAAAATAAAAAACTTTGTTTGAATTTGCCTGTTCCAAAGCAGCCCAGATGTTAATCCAGGTATTTTAGATACTACAGATCCTACTCTGCTGGAAATAAGGTATGAATTCAGTATTCATGCTGTTCTGAAAATGCTTTCTGTCCCTATAATGGCTTTTGACGTATCTAAAACATTACTTCTGCATTTATATCTGTTACTTTTGTATCTATAAATATCTCAGATTTACAATACTTAATTTCATACTCTACTGTTTGCATTGTATTCCTCTCACCTGTGAGAGGGACATAGATTATTTGGCTTCTAAGTTGCGAGAAAGCTGGTTTTTGGCTTCATCAGATGTGAATATTAGGAGAAGAAGCTCCTCTTTGACCAGTAAGGCAATTTGTGCATCAGGTTGGCTACTTTAAAAGATGCTGCTTGACTGAAACTGGGATCCTGGTGTCCTTCTTCAGTAGTTCCAGTGGGTCACTTAAATTGTATAGCTCAGTCCATAAAGCTTTCCTTGCTCCTGGCTTTAGTCTGTAACTGCTGTGGAAACACCATTGCCCAGTTGAAATCTACAGCGTGATGGGTTGAGACTGAACAATCGAAGTACTTGAAGGTTTGATTCATCATGTTCTCTTGTGTTTTATCATTGCATTTGCGCTCATTTATCTTTATAATGCTTGTATATTTTTCCCAATATTTCCTTATTGTTAAGTTACTTTTCCTTAAATCAGTGTCTCTAGTGCTCTGCTTTTATGTGATTAATGAACTGCACCTTATGTCACATAAAGACAGCATGGAATATAATAATTAGGAAATAAATTTGACAGGGACTGATTATTTTTCTTCCATACCATCGCAGAATTCCTGTTAATACTAGAGATGCCCAAGTGAGATTTCAATAAACTCTCACACAGTCAAGCAGTCTGTTGCAGCTTCACAGAAATTAGCATATACTAATTTACCTTTCCGAGCTCCTCTTAGGGTATTACTCAAGTTAACTCTGCGTGGTACTTCCAGATTTCTACACTGCAGTCACAAAGTAAACATGCCTCATTAAAAAATTCCCTTTTGTTCATTTCAGCATAGGAAAACACGTCTGATCTACACAACAGAGTTTTGGCATCCAGAATTACCTTTTATCTCCACAGGTTTGCATGCAGGCACTTGTAAATGTGGAGTAAGCAAACAAAGCCCAGCTTGTGGCACCTAAGTAGAACCACATGCTGCAAACCTCAGCCAGCAACGCAGCTGCCAGCAAAGCCTCAGTGTGCACATATCCCAGGAGCAATGTCAGCAGCTGCGAGCCCAACAACATTTCTGGCAGTGATGTTTTCCAGTTTTGACCTGGCCATGCTTTATATCTCTTGCCCATCTGTTTGTTTTGCATTGTGTTACATCATCTCAATTGCAATAGTTAAATTATAAAATCATCAGGGGATCATACAGAGAGGGAAGCTGCTTTGTGCAGGTTGCCTCAGAGAGAGCTTTCTATTCATAGAAGTTGGTGTCAGAGAAAGTGCAGAGGCTTTTTTGTGGGAGGAACAGACATATGGGAGGCTGGGACTGACACAAAACTGTGGGGAGGTTAGAAGCAAATTGGAAAGTTAAGGCAAGGCTGTTTTGTCTTCAATATTTCTACATTTTGGTTACGAAGTGGATTTATGATGTTCTTGAAGAGATTCTTAGATTTCAGATAGTGGAAGAATTGAAGTTAGGAATTACACAGACAATATTTTTTTCATTGGCATAGTTGTCTGTTTCAGTACTTGTGACTTTGAACAACATTGTTATCTGTATGCTTAAGTTTGTGAGAACAAGTCACATTCTTCTTAGAATATCTAGAGGAAGACAGGAGTATGTTGTGAATAAACCTGTTTCTTAAGTTAACTTATGGGTTCATCTGTGTTTCGATTTTTTGGTATTTGGGGTTTTTTAATTATTTTTTTTGTAAAAAAAGTACATTTGAATGACTTTGCAGGAAATTAGGTGTCTTTTTGAGAATATAAATAGAAAATTGGATTTGCATTAGGTCTTTAGTGTAAACTGTTCCTTATCTGTTCAGAAATAGCTTCAGTGTTGCATCCTTTCCAAGACTAGGAATACTCTTAAATATGGAATAATCTCAAACTTCTAAATGAATGCTTTGGACAAGAAAGACTTTAAATAAAAAACATATCTGAGAAAATTGTGGCTGACTCACAAAGAATAATATGGCAAAATTTGTTAAATTAGTTATTTTTTCATCTTTCATAGTTGCTATGCAACTTCAACTAAAAAACAGTCCAGTGTTTTTTGACTCATATGACAGCCCTCTTTAAACACATAGTGGGACATCATCTTTATTTAAAAAATTAGTAATGGACATGGTTTCACATTTGAATGTCTTTGAAATTAATGGAGGAGATAGAGGGTTAGAGATATTTCTTGTACACCATCTTGCAGTGCAAAAAATTACATGGGTCAAAGAATTAAAAAAATGAGACACCCCTATGAAATGTCTACTGCATTGTTAGGCTTAGCATACTTTATCAGTCATAGTGGCTTTCATTTCATGGAAGAAGGTCGACTCAGACTGGATTTGTCTAAAAGTTTGTGCAACTCAGTCTACAAAAAATGATTTTAAAAACAATGATCCGCTGAAATGTTAGATACTATCATAAATGATACCTGTAATTTTTTAAGGTAGAGTGTAAAGCATTGCTTTCAACAATGGAATGTGTATAAATATAATCTTTCAATCCATAGTTAGCACTCCTCCTGTCCCCCCACCTACACACTGCTTGCTGATTATCATTTAAGCATTAGACACATATTAAGCTGTGATTCTTGCTTCAAATGATTACAGTCCAGGTGCTTCAGAAGATGGTGTAGGTTAACATGGTTTTGATTGATTGGCTTTTGTTCTCTTTCTCTCTTTTTTTTTTTTTTTTTTTAATGACAGCTTTTCTTGACCTTATAGAATGTGTGAGCATTTCTGTTTTCATCTTGTTTTTTCATCTGGACCTGCCTATATATGGGCTTAAGAATGAAAGGAGTGTTTTGAGCGCAGATCAAGTTTTGGAAGATGTAGGTAGAACCATGCCTCTTCATCAACTCTACCATTACAAAATCACTTTAGATATGTCCAGTGAGAGTAAAAAAGGATGTAATCCATGAACGCTTCTCTCAGTATAAAGTTTTGTCACATAGTTCATTTTGAGGAAATACACATGCATCCTAATGGTATGAGAGAATATTAGCCAACAAGGTTCTGAATTGTCTCTGAAGGAGAAAGTCTGCATTTTTTTGGAGATACCAGTTTTGCCAATGCCCCATGAGAAAAATTCTCAAAGTTAATCAATCTGGCTTTTGCAGAAAAATAAAAGATTTATATCTTAATAGTCGCCCCACTGAGGAAATGATAATGATTTTAATTCACCCATTAAGCAAGCACTTCTCCTTCGTTAAAATATTCCTTGACTTTCACTCAGTTTTACATTAGTGTACCTCTCTTCCTTTACTTATCTTTCAGCTAAATCCAGGCTGAAGTACTGACAGTGAAAAAAACTTTTGAATACCTTATATGAGTCATACTAGGAAGACTTAATCAAAGGAATCCTAGAAGGAATCTGAGAGGTCCCAAGGGAGGACCTATACCTAAATTGACTTTAAAGGTTTCTGGCTAACCTGTGTGTGTGAAGTTGTAGTTAGTGGAATTCAACAAGTCCTCCACATGATGTGTTCCACTACTTCCTTATCCTTGCAGTTAAAACCATGTTTCCTCATGTCTGACTTAACCTACCTTTTGGAAACTTAAGATCACTCTTCTTTGTCCTGTTTGTGATACAACTAATCATAAGAATTTAGTATTTCTTCATTTTGGCCATCTGTTAAGTATTGAAGGCTGCTGTTTTGTCTCATCACTTCTTTTCTGAACTAAAGATCCCATTTTTATTAGTTATCCTTCACTGCTCATGTTTCCCTGAGTTGTGATATTTCTTGGTATTCTCTCAATCCTCTGATGGTGAAATCCTCTTGTTTCTAAGTGGGAAACACAAAAGCAGATTTGCTGTGTTAGCTAACACTGCAGTAGCCCTGTGGAGAACAAAATAATTCAGATGTTCTCCACAGAGTGTATCTGTTCAGCAGCATGATGATTCCTTTTACTGTAGTAGTTTGCTTCAGATTCAGCATGTGACCCACTGCAAAACTTATGTCTCTCTTTGCAGGACTACTGTTTAGCATTCATGCATCTGACTCATGTAGTGAGATGGCTTGAACCTTTATTCTGTTGTTGATTCTTTCCTGGTTCTAGGATTTTGGACTTGCTGAGTTTTACCTGGTTTTTCTGATGACTTCTTCAGTTTTCAGGATACTTCTAAATACCATTTATGTTGTTCTACAATGCTTACAGCTTTACTATGGTATTGTCATCTCCAGATTTAAAATGCATACTAATCTTATTAATACAAATTAATATTGACTAGTACCAGGCTCAGAAATAAAACTCTGGTGAGCTCCTCTACTCATTCTCTCCTATTCTGACAGTAAACCCTTTGGTAACTACCCTGATTTGCTTTTCCAATACCCATATTAAAAACAATTTCTATAGATGGTATCTTCTTAAGTTGCAACTTGAGTTTCAAAATTCTGAGTAGAAAAATTTATAATCTCTACTGTCCCACCCGTTATCGTATTATACGAAGATTACTTTGACACAGTTTATTCTTGACAAAACTATTTAGACTATTACATGTAATTTTAATATCTTTTAAGCTTCAAATGGTTGGTTTCCTTTATTGCTTTGTATTGTCGCAGAAGCAGAGAAGGGTTGAGTTTGGAAGTGGTCTCTGGAGGTCATCTGTTGCCAGCTGCCCAGGATCATGTCTAGATGGCTTTTGAATAGCTCCAACCATGGAGCTGGAGACTCCACCATGTCACTGGGCAACTTGTGCCAGTGTTTGGTCCCTTCAGAGTTAAAAAAGTGTTTTCAGAGGGAACCTCCCGTGTTTCAGTTTGTGCCCGTTGCTTCTTGTCTTGCCATAAATCAAAAGGAAAGGAGCCTGACTCTGTCTTCTTTATATCATCCCTTTGAATAATTTTTTCAATAGTCTCAAATTAGGCTGTCTTTTCTGCTACTCCCAGTTTTCTGTTTTGTCCCAGTTTTAAAGATAGGCATTTGCTTTGACTTTTTCTCTTGGATCTTTACTTATTCTTCACAATTCTCAAAAAAACAGTGTCTGATAGCTCAGAGATTGTCTCAGATGTATCCCTAAATATTCTTCACATCTTGCTAATTTGAAAATATTATCAAAGAGCTCTCTATAACCTGTTCTCTTCTTAGTGTGTCTTGTCTTCTAATCTTGCTGTTGCTAACATAGTGTTGTCTGACTGATTGCAGTTAGTCTTTTTAATGATCATTTAAATGAAAAAAAACCCATGCAACAATTGGCTTTTCATATTCATCTGTTTTTTAATGGATAGTTTGTATTTGTATATCCCTTACTTTGTGCAAGACTCCTTGCTAATCTAACTAATTAGCTGTCTAAGAGCCATGGGAATTTGGTTTGTGCTTAACTGTTGTGACTATAATCTTTATCCCAGCATAGTATATTTTATTTATTTGAAGGAAAAAAAAGGCTTTTAAAACTTAACACTGCACAGTAAAGTAGTTAGACTGATAAGTGCATTATAAATAGGCAGATTTACTTGAAAGAAAAATCAAAGCAGAAATAAGTAGGGCAGTTTAGTTGCATATTTTCTCGCTCACCACAAATCAGTTACACAGAAAAAATCTGTAACTTCAGGAGACCTGGTTAAAATGTGTTAAAAGTTAAGTGTTTTGAATGGATGTTTCTCCATAATACCTTTAAGCTGATGCTTTCCATGTGAGGATGATGTTCTGAAAACGAGGATTTACATTTCTAACTGTGGAAAGGGCTTGGACTTGTAAACTTTCAAAAGAGTAATTTGAACTAGAAAACAGTTGAAAACAAGTTATACTTTTAAGACAGCAAGTAATAATACCAGAACCCCAGAATTTGTTGAACTGCAACATTGACACTTCTCTTAGACTGGAATTAAAAAAAAAAAGTATTTGGTAGTTACAATGATGTTAATATTTACCATATGAATTGGATAGGAGGCTTGTTTATTCTCAAAGTAAAGAACAAGATTGTTTTTAATAGGTAATATAACAAATATTACCTTTTCGTGCTGAAAGGAGAGCAAGCCATTGATGTTGATGAACAGAATAGTTAATAGTTAAGCTAATTAATTTGTACCAACCTTTCATTTCATCTCTAATTACATGAATAAAACCATGCCAAGAAAAATGCCATTCAAACTGTACAGGTAAAGTAAGGTGCTTCAGTGATGAATTTTCCCCCTGGTTTCATCAGGGGTATTTCAGAGATACCTGTTGTTAGACTACATATGCAGAGAACAAACTTCTGTCACAAAAAGAAAATGAAAGCTATAAGCAAAGGCATGACACTTTTCTTTGTTTCATGAAGAATAATGCTGAGGCTGTAAATAAAAATAGTACAGTTGTTTGCAGTTGTCAGTTGTGCTATCTTAGACATTTCCTGTTAAAAGTAATAATATATAGTCATTCATTCTGAACTTACAGGTTCCTAAGGTAGGTCACAGAAATGAACACATTCCGTTGACTGCAGAAGGACCATGGAGTGAATAGTTCATATGTATGAATCATATTGTTAGATCTCTAGTACTAGAGGAGTTCTGTGCTCCCAACATTGCCTTTAAAACAGGAACATGTTTGAAGAAAAAGTAGGAAATACTTGAAGCAACATTTTGATTATACATACAATCCATTTATTTGCCTCTTCTGGTAAATACTTAGACTTCAGTGAATTTAGAAACATTTGAATTCAGATTTGAAGGTTATACATTAGAGCAGAATGAGATATTAGTGATAATGTGTGAATGAACAAATACGTTCCTTATTTCTAACTTAACAAGGCATTTTTGGGGTAGTACATATATCTGGAAGCATTCTTAGGTTGGGTGAAGTTATTTGTGTTCCTAAGACCTTTCAAGATTCTCTATTTTATTAATTTTTAATAAGGCATAGATGACTTTAATTGTTTGTATTTTATTGTATATAGTTTTTGTCTTGTTAGTGAATAGTTAGCCAGTTTCAGAATTAGAGAATGATTTTTCACATGAAAGAAAATCCAGCAGTTTCTATATTTTTATACCCCAATGAAAGTATATTTCTTGGCAGAAAAAAAATGGAGATTTAGGTATTTGCTACTACAAATATTTGGCACACAGTAGAAATAGACAGTATTCCTAATCTTTATCATGAGTGGAGGACCAGTTAATGGTAAGAAATCAAATCAGAAAATGAGATATCTCAAAACCCCATGCACTTACAGTGACAGATACCTTAGTGCATGGGATAAAAACTTTAGAGTTTTGCATTCTACACATACATCACTGTCCATCTGCATCAGGAACACACTGAAGGAAGACATGCAGAACAAAATTGAAGTAGGCACAACCATGACGATAGAAGATTTTAAATTACTTAAACCTCTGTGAAACACTCTATATCCCTTTCGTTTGTGGAAACTGTATGATAGTTACCCTTTTGAACATGTCGTAATTACAAGTCATAGCTGCCATTGGTTGGTAGGGTAGTGTGAATTGCAGTGTGTATCAATGCCACTAGACAGGATGGTACCAGTTCCCTTTTGCTGAAGAGAGTGAAACTTAGTTCTGCAAACACAAGATTACTGGTATTAATTGAAGGCATGAATGCAGCTGAAACGTAAAATCCTATTAGCTGCATTAAGAATTAGCAACATGGAACAAATTACTCTTAAAATTAAAAACGAAAATTGGTACTGCATTTGGGGTAATGATCTACTGATTGGCCTGAGGACATTGCTAGTGATGCTAATGTCTTTAAGCAGTGGTAAAAGGTACCAGCCTAAGGCTTACAGTAAAGTGGCTTACCAACAACCACAGACATCCTTGATCCTCCTTTCTTGCTTATCTGTAGGATACAGCTGTTGCTGAAACCAAGTTAAATGTTCTTGTCTGAGAGAAACAGATTGTCAGTGATACCAAAAATATAACATCTATTTCCTACACATAGACCTCAAAGAAAAGCAAAACACAGCAGAGAGTGATATTTTTGCCCAGAAGGAACTCATAAAGGCCATACAGTCAACTTCTGAGTAGCTGACAAGTAAGCCTTTTTGATCTCCTGGTAATTTAAATAACTTCTCATAGTCTTCACTAGAAACACATTAAATTTGTTCATTTTATGATACTTTTATTGCAGATTAGTTACTCTCTTCTGCTTTCTTGCCATTGTAAAATCTAATGAGTATAAAAGCTAATGTAGCATTTTGAAAATGAAACATCAAGGAACTGGAGACAGCAGGTGTTATGATTTTGTGTGTTAGCATCCTTTAATTACCTCATGCTTACATATTATACATTTGGCAACAGGAAGAGTCAAGAGCTGACAAGTACAGTATATGTTGGGGTTCGTCCTAGTTGTGCCAGTTCCTACTGCTCATTGACACCACTGTGCAATCTCAGTAACTTTGTTTACCGTATCTTGTCCCTACTGTGTCTCAGTTATGTCAAAATTGTAGCCTTGGGATATTTCCTTTTTTTATTTCTTTTTTTTTTTCCTCGGCCTTATTGTTAATGTCCAATAAATGCCTCAGACCTCTGTGGTAATATTCCACACTATAAAGGGACTACAGTGTTGCATTGTTAGCCTCCCTGCTGTTATCTGTACTTCTATCTCCTACTTTGTAGCTCTGTCTGTAGTTATACAATAGAACATCTTATTGAGAGATGTTTTGGCTGGAAAAACTTCCTTATTTATCTTGTATTCTGAGTTGGAAAACAATAAAGCCTGTGATCAGACTGTAAAGTCGACCTTTTTTTACCTCGTGTTACCATGGGTGTCATCATTTTGTTCCTTTAATCTTAATCAGTCAGTGGTGAGAGAAAGGACTGGGGTTTTGTGGAACATTTCTTTCCTTACTGGACATAATACAGAAACACTTGGTGTTTCTTCTTGGCTGAGCATGCTCACATGAATGAGAAAGGCAGTATAGCTCTCTTCTGTCAGGAGTTCCGATCTATTTTGATACAGTTTTGTCATAAAAAAAAAATTGGGGAAAAAACACTCTTCTATTTCATGGCTTATTCACTGTGTAGTTACTGAATACTGTTGATGAGAAGAAGGTATGTATTTATTTCCTTGCTAGTGTAGATTCTGTGTAGAAAATAAGTTTTAATAAAACATGCATTTTTGGTTTGGTTTTTTCCTTTCTTGTTCATGTATACAGAGTTCTCCTACAGCATCAGGCAGATTATGGTAATGCCTTTGAGGAGACAAGCAGTGGTTGTGTGGTCACTGAGTGGGATCTTTCCCTGCAGCAAAATTTTACTTTATAAACTAAATGTGACAACAGAATTGTGTGCTTAAACTGTTCATGGAAGCTGAGAACTATTTACAATAAACAGCCTGGTTACATTCTACCCAAGACTGGAAGTCCTTTTAGACTCTGTAACTAGTCTTGCCCTGCCTTTGAAGACATGAGTTGCTCGACCCTGGTGTGCGCAGCACTGGAGGCTTTCCTACATAGTCCTCCACAGGCCATACCATTTATGTATGGTAGCCCATATCATTTTTGAATAAACTTTTAAACTCATAGGAAACATGGCACTTGACAAATTTACCTTAGGGTTCAAAGTTATTTAAGCAAAGAGAATATATGCTCATTTGAACTGTGTGCTTTTAAAATTTCATGACCTGTGAATTATTTTTGAGTGGAAAAAGAAAATTGTACCAAAGAAGTTAATAATTGAGCTCAAAAGGGCTTGTATAACTATAAACAGGAAAAAAGAGAACATTTCTGTGACTTAGACTAAAGAGAGAGTTGTCCTGACAGATAAAATTCTAACAGCATCCAGAGAGGTATGAACAGGAACCGACTCAGTAGAGACAGGGAACTAACCCTATTCAGCACATGTGACACCACATCTGGAATACTGTGTCTAGTTTAAAGCCTCCCATTTCAAGGAGGACATCACTGAAGTGGAGGCAATCAGAGGAGGACCACCATGATGGTGGGGAGGTGGAGCACTTGCCTTGTGCTGAGAGACTGATGGAGCTGGGCTTGTTTATCCTGGAAAAGGAAATCACTTTAGGGGTACTTACCAATAGCCTCCAGTGCCCATGGGGCAGCATCTTGTCTCCATCAAGGTGGGGGAGACAGGCTCCTCATAGTCATGCATAGTAAGAGGATGAGAGGTGGTAGATATAAATTGAAACAAGAGGTTTAGACTGGATATAAAGAAAAACATCTGTGATGGCAGTCAAGCACTGGAATAGGTTTGCCCAGGGAAGCAAATCTATTTCTGGGAAGCCCAGGTAGTGTTCATCCTTGGGGATTTTCTGGAAACAACTGCAAAAGCCCTAAGAATGGTTGAGGTTGGAAGGGACCTCTGGAGATCATTTGGTCTAATTCCTCTGCTCAAGAAAAGTCACCTAGAACTGCTTGCCCAGGACCAGGTCTCCAAGGATGTAAATTTCACAACCTCTCTAGACTCTCTCTAGTGCTGTCACCCTCACAGTAAAAAGCTCAGACAAAATCTGCATTTCAGTTTATGCCTATTGCCTCTTATCCTGTCAGGGGACATTGCTGAAAAGAGCCTGACTCCATCTTTGCACTCTGCATTGCTTATATGCATTAATAAGAACCTCCCTGAGCCTTCTCTTCTTTTGGGCTGAACAGTCCCTGCTCCCTTAGCTTTTCCTCATAGGAGAGACTCTCCAGTCACTTAATTGTCTTAATGGCCCATTGATGGGATCTCTCCAGTACCTTCATATCTCTCTTGTACTGGGAAGTTCAGAACTGGACACAGTACTCCAGATGTGGTCTCACCAGTGCTGAGTAAAAGGGCAGGATCACCTGCTGGCAACACTTCTTCTAATGCAGTCCAGGATACTATTTGCCTTATTTGCAGCAAGAATGCATTGCTGGCCCGTGGTCCTCTTGGTGTCCACCAGGACTCTCTGGTCTTTTTCTTCTGAGTTGCTTTCCAGCTAAAGGAATCCTAAAGATGTATTGGTACCTGGGGTTGTTTTTCCTCAGGTGCAGGACTTTGATGTTCTCCTTGTTGCACTTCATGAGATTCCTGTCCACCCATTTCTCCAGTATTTCAAGGTCCCTCTGAATGGCAGCATGACCCTCTGGTGTTATTAGCTAGTCCTTCCAGTTTTTTGTCATCAGCAAACTTGCTGAGGCTGCACTCTGCCTCATCATCCAGGTCATTAATGCAATCATTGGAAAGGACTAAAGTCAGCGCTGAACCCTGGAGTGCTGCACTAGTTACTGGCCTCCAGGTGGACATCTTGCCGCTGATCACCACTCTTTGGGCTCAGCCATTCATCCAGTTTTCACCTTGCTGTCTGCTTATCAAGGCTGTACATCAGCAGTGTGTTTATGAGGATTTTATGGGAGACAGCATTGAAAGCCTCACTGAAGTCCTCCTGGTAGACAATATCCTCTGCTCTCCTCTCATCTGCCAAGCCAGTTATTTCATTGCAGAGAGTTATCAAGTTGGTCAAGAATGACTTCCTGTTGGTGAATTCATACTGATTACTTCTGATGATTTTCTTGTCCTTAATATGCCTTGAAATTCACTTTCCCAGTCACTTTCCTAGGGACTGATGTAAGGCTGATCTGCCTGTAGTTCCCTGGGTAGTCCTTTATGACCCTTTTGAAGATAGGAGTGAGATTTGCTGGGTCTTCAAATGGCTGTACTAATCATCATTATCATTCAAAGGTTATTGAGAGTGACTTCAAAAGGACATCAACCAACTCCGTCAGCACCTGCAGGGTTCATCCCACCAGGTCCCTTGGACCTACATGTCTCTTTTGCTTAAGTATTCTCTAATCTGATCCTCCTCCACTCAGGGTAGATTTTCCTTTCTTGGGGCTTTCACCCTGTTTCTGGTACCTGGAATTCCAGAAGACCGGGCTTGCTAGTAAAGACTGAGAGAAAGAAGCTATTCAATACTTTAGCCTTTTCCATGTTCTGTGTCACCAAGGCCCTGTCTCACTCAGCAATGGGTATGCATTTTCTGTAGTCTTCCTTTTGTTCCCTCTGTATGTAAAGAAGCCCTTCTAATTGCCCTTAACATTTCTCATCAAATTCAATTCTAGTTGAGCTTTGGCTTTTTTAAGTGTTTCTCTGCATTCTTGGACTTACTCTATACACCTCCCAGGTTACCTGTCCCTGCTTCCACCTTTTTATGCTTCCTTTTTATGTTTGAATTTTGTCAGGAGCAACTTGTTCCTCCATGCAGATCTCCTGGCATTTTTTAATAGCTTCCTTCTTGTTGAAATGGTTTGTGCTGGAATTTGGATGAGCTGATTTTTGAATATTAATCAGCTTTCTCAAGTCACTCTTCCCTCCAGTGCCTTATCCAGTAGGATTCTTCCAAGCAGATACCTGAAGAGTCCCAAGTCTGCTCGCCTGAAGTCCAGAATTGTGGTTTTGCTTTTTGCCCTTCTTCAGTCCCTTTGCAATCCTGAACGCCACTATCTTATGGTCAGTGCAGCCAAGGCCTTCACATTCCAGGAGAGTCTTTCCTTTTTTGAGTGTGACCAGAGCATCTCTTCTTACTGTTTTTTCTATCACTTGGAACAGAAGTTGTCACTGATGCTCTCCAAGATCCTCCTGCACTGTTTATGCCCGGCTGCATTCCTCAGATGGGTTGAAGTGACCCTAAGTGGGTCAGGATTATGAATGGGAGGCTACTTCAAGCTTCGAGCTGGAAACTGGAATAGGGAATTTCTCACGTCCAAGCTGGATTATGCTGCAATCCTGTGATGCTTGTTCATTTCTCAAATTGTCATATGATCATCTGTGTCTCTGCTCCTGTGGCTTAGAGATTTAAAGTTCAGCTGGCTGCAAGAGGTGACTTCCTCAAAGGGCAATATGCCATTAGTGTGGGGTTACTCAAATAACGGGTCATGGTCTATATGTAGCCCATCGGAATGATTTGTAGTTGAATTGGGTTTCCATGGCCAGGTTTTGGTAGCTGGGGACGGAGCAACAGTGGTGAGTTCTGTGATGATGCCTTAAGCCCCCTAATGTTTTTTATTTTTCTAATTTTGTAAGCCTTATAAGTTTTATCGGTAATAGAAGTAGATTTTAGAAACAAACCCCTTTCTCCCTCCTCCCTGTAACACCCCTTAGTTATACATTCCTTAATCCTCTCACCCCATTCCATACCCCCCATATCAACCCTATTCCCATATCCAGTAGAAGATGTTTTGTCTCTTGTCAAGGCAAGCCTGTCTTGTTTGGAGAACGCTTATATCTTGGCCGAAACCGCAGGACAGAGTCAAAGAACTGGGTAACTGCTCTCTGTACCCCGAAGATGATGAAGAATGATGAAGAGGGGGTCCCAAAAAGCCCCCTGACCCAATTCCAGGAGGCGGGCCAGGGGGTGGACCAGGCCAAAAGTTATAGGGTGGACACACTTGGGATTGGCCAGATATTGTTATAAATGTAACATCCCGGGCACAGCCCAGCGCGCGCGTCATATACTATCTATTGCCTTGGCAAAATTAAACCCTTTCTTATCTCACCCCAGCTTACGGCTCCTAGATTTTTTTCTTAGCACCAGCTGAGCAGGCATCAGTGAGAACTGTCCTCATTGTCTGACAGAGCCAATGCCAGCCAGCTCCAGGATGGACCCACTGCTGGCCAAGGCTGAGCCAATCAGAAATGGTGATAACGCCTTTGTGATAACATATTTAAGAAGGAAAAAAAAAAGTTATTAGGCATATATAGGTGTAGCCAGGGAAGAGAGGATAGAAAATTTGTGAGAGGAACAACTATGCAGGCACCAAGGTCAGTGGAGAAGGAGTGGGAGGACGTGCTTCAGGCACTGGAGCTGAGATTCCCCTGCAGCCTGTGGTGAAGATCACAGGGAAGCAAGCTGTTTCCGTGCTGCCCAGGGAGGTCAATCGGAGTGTAGAGATCCACCTGGAGCCCATGGAGGAGACCCATACCAGAGTAGGTTGATGCCCAAAAAGGAGGCTCTGAACCCATAGGAAGCCTGTGCTGGAGCAGGTTCCTGGCAGGGTCCTGTGGACCATGGAGGGAGAAGCTCACTCCAAAGCAGATTTCCTGGTAGAACTTGTGACCCTGTTGGGAACCCACACTGGAGAAGGCTGTTCTTGAAGGACTGCACCTCGTGGAAATGTAACCCACTTTGGAGCAATTTGCGAAGAACTATTATCTGTGGGATAGACACATCTTCACATCTGAGAAGTTCATGAAGGACTGTCTCTAGTGGGAAAGACTCCATGCTAGAGCAGGGGAAAGACTTCTTCCTGAGTAGCAGGAGGAATAATTTGTGATGAACTGACCATAACCCCCATTCCCTGTCTCCCTGCACTGGTGCCAGGGGAGGAGGTAGAGCCTGAGAAGGAGGGAGGGCAGGGGGGAAGGTGTTTTTAAGATTTATTTTACTTCTCATTATACTACACTCTGATTTTGTTGGTAGTAAATTCAGTTAATATCCCCAGGTTCAGACTGTTTTGTGATGGTATTCAGTGAGTGATCTGTCGATTCTCATCTCAACTCATAAAACCCTGTCCAGTTGTGGAGGGAAATGATAGAGCAGCTTTGGTGGGCACCTGGCATCCAGCCAGAGTCAACCCACCACAGCAGACCACTCTGAACTTTAACCGTTCTAAGGAGACCATCAGTAGTGAGGGGTAGTCAAATGCCCTAATGGGTGCAGCCAGATGCCAGCCTCCCTCTTTCCCAAAATTGTTAACACCCCTCCATAGTATGTAAGCACTTCTTGCTGGAAGATAAGGAAAATGGTGACAAGATGCTGTTAGCCTCTTCAGTCCAGGTCATCCACATGATTCTTGCCCATGTTTGACAAAGTCTCAGATTAAGATTTACTTTTTATTAATTATTTTCATTTTTTTCTGAGTGGGCTGGGTGAAAATGGTATAAGGGCTGTCTTGAGTATTGTCCTCAACAGCATTACATGAGTAGGATGGAAAGATAAACTTGATGTGCATTTAGTTGCCTCTCCTTTCCTTTTGTACCACTGTCCACTTGGTCCTTTCCAATATTATGAGAGAAAATATGGATTCAAATGCAGAATCTTCTCTCTAACCTCATTCTAACTCTGGGTGCTTATAAGGTATTGAGAGAATTTGAACAAGTATTAATACTTGTAATAAGATGAGAGCTAAGCTTAGTACATAGCATGAATTCCAAAAGAGGGATATAGATTAAGTATTTTTCTTTATGTGCTGGAAATAGAAAAGCTTTTTATATGTTGGTAAACTAGCTCTTTTCTTCATGGGCTGTTTAAGTTTTTCTACTGAGCAAATGACATATTCTAATGCGTTTTGGTTAGTTGAATCATTCTGCTTTAGTCTTGTTGATTGTTGACCATTAGAATATGCAGTTCCCTTCCTGACTGTTTCCTGTGAATGAGGCCCACAATCCACAACAGGATTACATTGTAGTTTTACAAGATCAGACAAGTGTTGTTAGGTGTTTGGAAATTTTACATTTTGTTTACAGGAAAGGTAAAAAACCTGTTTACATTCAAGTTGTATATGGTTTCTGGAGCAACTGTTTATGTCAATACATCAATGTAAGGTTACTGCTATATTTACCCAATGGCATCTAATTGAGAGTTTTTATCTGATTCCTCCTGTTTTCAATTGATGATTTCCTCATAGAGTAAATGTTTTTCTCCATTTCAGTGTAAAACAAGAGTAGTTATCAGTGAATCACATAAAATGTAAACAGAAAGAAATTAGCTACTATTGGGCATTAGGAATGTGCAGAGTTTGGGAAGAAAAGCTTCTTTGGGGAGACCAAGGCATTTCTCTTGTCCTCTCAGCTCTCAGCTGTGCTGGATGTTCCCTCAGTAACACATCAGTTCTTGCTTCTATTTCCTTCACCAGCTTGATGAAAGATGGAGAGTTAGGGCAGCCAAGAGAAATAAATTTCATGACATCATTCTCTGGTGGATATGTGTAAGTTAATTAGTTATGCTCAATTTTATTCCTTTGTTCTCTAATCTGTCTAAACTATGTTACAGGCTCCACTGATCTGTGAAGACTAAATAATGTGCAGGCTTGTACATGGTATTTTCTGACTAGGAAGAAAAAACTCTTGTTTATTTCTCTTAACCTCTGTTGAGGAACCTTAACCATGGGAAGAAAATGAGAAACAGGTCTGATACAGAACTAAATGTTTACTGATGTATTTTTAAACAAGTGAAGTGTACTGACATTGTCAGGTGAAGACAGTATAAACATTGCTGCAGACTTTTAATTGTGTATTGGCTAAGAAGTGGAAATCTTTTATTTTTCTCAAGTGTATAATACGTCTGGTGATTAATCTAGTATCCATTTAGGAGTGCAAGACATCGACTCTGTGCACACTAAGTTCTTTCATCCTCAGGCCAAAAACCATTTTGCAGGCGTAATGCAAGGATGCCTACAGAGATGTGTGGGTGTATATAAACTCTAACCTGAACATCTTGTAGTGTTCTCAAGTGGGAGGGCAATTTCGCTTCTTCATTGATTTTACTGATCTCTCCTATGAGCAAGTAGTGCCATTTCCTTCAACCTGTGATGAATTGCATGTGCTATACAATGTGTGCTATTGTTCACTAGAGGATTAAGCAGGAGCAACAAACCTGCTTCACTTTCCTCAAGTCTTTCATGAGTGGCAGACACCTGCGTCATCTTAACATTTTGATACATAGAAACAGCCTTCCGGTTTTTCTAGAGGAGACTACCTAGATTGACAAAAATGCTTACACTGCATTTGGATTGTTTACAAAAAAAATCACTGTGTTGCTTATGCTGAAATCTTCAAAAGCAAAGAAATTTTGTGTGTATTCTCAGCACTGTTAAATTAAGCTGTTCTGATTACCTGCAGTAACCATGGTATCTAAAAGTCTGGATTACTGCAGTAGTTCTTTGTCTGGGATATGGTACATACTGTACTTGGATTTTAATGAAGCCATTTATACAGATTTTATATTTTCTCATAAAACTCCTCAAGGTGAATGAAAACAAGCGTGGGCTGAATGTTTGCGCTTTTCAGTGCTCTTTCTGTTACAGAATCTTGCTGGCTTTCTTAATTTCTAACTTATGCAGTTTCTTTGTCTTTTAGAATGTCGGGTGGTGAAATCCACTTCCTATACAAAAATAGCATCGACTTCACGTAGGAGCACCACCAAGAGCCCAGGCCCATCCCGACGCAGCAAGTCTCCAGCTTCAACTAGCTCAGGTAAAGCAAGTGAGCAATCTATCTTAACAACAGCAACCATTCTGTTTCAATACAGTGGGCAATGCATTTAAAATTCCACCTTTCTGTGGAAAAATGTACATATGAAACAACTAATAGTAAAATTCAGTTATTTTCTCAAGTGTCTTCCCAATACAAAATAAAACTTCAGTGTTTTATAAGTCATACTCTGGCATTACCGTGGTTCAATTCAAATAAGGTCTTTGTGGGGAGATGGTGATCAGAACGGCCCAATGAGAGAGAAACTCTGAGAAGGAGGAAAGTGGGAGAGACACAATGAGACACAATGAGACACAATGAGACACAGAGACATAGATGTGGGTAGCAGGGCTGGTAGGCAATCTGCCTCCTACACATCCTAAGAACAGCTGAAATAAAGAAACCTGAAAAGAGGTAATGGGATGAAGTATCAATTGTGAGGAACAAGCCCAGAGTAGCTCTTTCTTAAACATGTCAAGTAACTTTCTTTGTAGCTAGGTGGAACAGAGTTAAATTAAACTTCAGCAAGGGAGGCCTTGTTTGGTGTGTAAATGTTACAGACTCTTTCTGGGTTTCTTTTGTAATGAATATTCATTTGTGACTACAGGTAATGGACGCTGAACTCCAGTGTGTGCTCATTTCTAAGTGAAATAACTGTTCTGCTGTGCATAACAAATTTATGGGACTTCTATGGGACTAGCAACATTTTTGCTATGTTGACTAAGTGGTACCAGGTTGGGTTTGATCCTGAGAGAAATAGTACTGTTTTTATTTTGTGCTGGAGAAGTGTAGGTGAGTAAATCTTAACTTCTTGCAGTTCACTTTTATAAAGGTCTGACCAGAATACATTACATATTCAACCACTGCAATAGATCAGGAGATTATTTTAGAGCTTGTGGGGGAAAAAAAAGGAATATTTTCATTATAACACAATAATAATTAATATATCATTACATTTATGGAAAGAAAAGAAACAGTGTAGGGAAAATATTAAAAATGCAAACCATTTCAGATGGGGCTGTGCTGATGACAGATGTAACCATCTCAAAAATTTCTTATGTAAAACCAATACATTTTTAGGAAATAGGGACATATTAGTTTGACAAAATATGGTCCATGGCCTGCCTATTTGACATAATCATTTGAACACTGCAATTAAGTTTTCTTAAAGAAAGTGTTGGACAAAGCCTTACAAAAATGTATGGGGTGCTGACAGAACAGGCTGTCAACTGGTAGGAGCCTGGGTGAAGAACTGGCAGCAAGGCAGGGCTCAAAGGATTGTAATGAATGGGGCTACATCTGCCTGTCAACTGGTCAGCAGCAGCATTTCATCAGGGGGCAATTCTAGGGCCACTTTTATTTAATATTTTTATCGATGATCTGGACGCAGGAGTTGAATGGACCATTGACAAGTTTGCTGATGCTAACAAACTGGGAGGTGCTGTTGACTCTCTCAAGGGACAAGCTGCCTTACAAAGGGATCTAGATAGATTGGAGCATTGGGCAATAATTAATGGGATGAAATTTAACAAGAAAAAATGCTGGATTCTGCACCTGGGATGGTGTAACACTGGGCACAAGTATAAATTGGGAGAGGAATGGCTGGAGAGCAACACTCCAGATAGGATCACTAAAAGTCAGCCATATGCCCTGAGAATCAAGAGAGCAAACTGCATTCTGAGATTTGTCAAATACAGCATCACCAGCCAGTCAGAAGTGGTGATTATCACAATATATTTAACAATGGTGCAACCTCACCTTGAGCACTGTGTGCATTTCTAGGCTCCACAATTTAGGAAGAATGTGAAGGTACTCAAATGTGTCCAGAGGTGTACAATAAAGCTGGAAAAAGGGCTGGAAGGCACGTCCTATAGGGAACAGCTAAGGACTTTGGGCTTGTCTGGTTTGGAGAAAAGGAGGGGCTGAGGAGCGACCTGATTTCTCTCTACAGCTTCCTGAGGAGGGGATATGGAGAGGGAGGTGCTGAGCTGTTCTCTCTGGTATCCAGTGACAAAACACGTTGGAATGGTTCAGAGGTGCACCATGGAAGATTTAGACTGGACATTGGGAAGCATTTCTTTACTGAGAGGTTTATCAAGCATTGGAACAGACTGCCTGGAGAAGTGGTTGAGTCACCATCCCTGGAGGTATTTAAAAGATGTGTAGATGTGGCACTGAGGGACATGGTTTAGTGGTGGACTTGGCAGTGCTGTGTTACCAGTTGGATTTGATGATCTTAAAGGTCTTTTCCAACCTAAACAACTCAATGATTCTATAAGTAGGAAGCATTTCTTTACCAAGAGGGTGATCAAAGACTATGTGGTGGGTTGACCCTGGCTGGATACCAGGTGCTCACCAAAGCTGCTCTATCACTCTCCTCCTCAGCTAAACATGCTGAACTTTTGGTCATCCCTGAATCGGTCAGGCAGTTGGATTAGATGATTGTTGTAGGACCCTTCCAACTATTCTATTCTATTCTATTCTATTCTATTCTATTCTATTCTATTCTATTCTATTCTA